>NC_088339.1:7882500-8257500 GCF_036884655.1 Musa acuminata AAA Group | reverse complement strand
ATCCAATAAGAGCCCATGAGAGATTATTAGATAGAGATCCACTAATCTAAGAGGCTTCGGTAGTTGAATGGAGATCCAATACCCAATAGGGGAGGATCCATTAGGGTTATGTTGACAGAGAACCTCTTTAAATATGATGGTTTCAATAGTTTATAGGCTAGAGCTTTTTGCTTCCTCTCCTATTCTCCTCCCCCTCTCCACCTCAGAGCAGGCCTGAAGTTTTAAGGAGAATCATCGTAGCCCTACTGTGTGGATCACCACTAGAGAGGAGGGTGCTTGACCTCCTTAACCCTCTCCTAGAGATATATAGGGATTCAAGGATATACAATATCCCTAGGTAACATAATCTATCTCACACATGGTTTTTTATTTTACGGATTTTTACGCACCAATCTTCGCACGACGATGAACATATCTTTGGGAATTGGGGATTTTGTTTTCTGTTCTTCCACTGCTCATGTGATATTGCCCACAAGATTTCCCAATAATAGTATCAGAGCTAGGTTGTTCGTGCGAAAATTGGTTTTGAACTGTGTGTGTTATGTTTTGGAGATGCTTTTGAAGTCAAAATCGTTGACGCAAAAGTGAGAAAGGGTAGCAAGCTTGCTGCCCGTGGCTTGCAACTAGTGTGGGCCGGCAACCTACTAGCGCTGCCACTGGCAACTCGCGTGCAGGGGCGTCACTGGGCAGCATCGCTTCTGGCTGCTACGCCCGCATGTAGAGGCATCGCGAGGTAGCATCACTTGTGGCTGCTATGCCCGCGTGCTGTGGTGCCGCGGGGTGAGGCACCGCAGGGCGACGATGCCTACGGGCCCTACGCCCGCAGACAGATCCGCCTGGCGGGGCAGCATCGGCTGCGGGCACTGCCACGCGGGCAGAACTACCAGCGAAGGCGGCGGCGACCATTGGGGCGCCTACCGTGGAGGCGCCCACCCGTGGGCGCGACGCCGCCTACCGGTAGGGGCGACGCCCCTACGCCCCCCGCCCCCACCACGATGGCCGCAACAGCGAAGAGGGAGAAAGGGGCTTAGGGTTTTTTGGGAAAAAGATAGCTTTGCCCATCAGAATTTCAAAAATTTTAAATTATGTCTTTTATCTAAATTATGAAAATACCCCTTAGAATTTAAAAAATTTCCTGCATGTTCCTAATTTCATAAACATATTAGTAAATTAAAAGATTTAATTGATTATTATATTTATAATTATCTAGTAGTCCTGCATTATGATTATTTATATATGTGATGTATGATATGTAGACAAATGATCATAGACCGTGTGATGTGTGTACTTGTGATTATTATTATTGGGGCCTACGAGCCTCAATTTTATTTCATATTTATTGTCGAGCCTACGTGCCTATAATTAAGTTGTAATCACACGAGGAGGTGTAGTGGGAGTGTGGAAGTGATAGCGAAACCCAAGAGATGGACGATCGCGATGCATGGAGATGCGTCGAGATACCGACTGAATAAATCCGAGATTCAACAATCTTCCCCTTTTTGATGATGACAATCAATTGATAACGAAGTTAACCTTAACTCCCCCTATCTATATGCCATACTTGAGATAAGTCATTCTTGAATTCAAGCTTTTGAATTCAATAGAATTATTGATAAGTTAAGAACTCTTAACCTTATCAATTACTCCCATCATGATTCCTATCACGATGTATCTTACTAAAAATGATGTCAAGACTTGACATCCATTCTCAAGTTTTACATTTCAAATATGAATGATGGTACCAGTTCAACATAAGATATCAACATGTAAATTTACAATTTAAGCTTTTGATATCTTAACGTAAAGCAAACATTTCAAGTGTTTAGCAATCGTAGCATCACATGGCAAGATATCAACAAGTAAAGTTGCTATGCAAGTTCTTGATATCTTATCATGATATGGCATTCATAGCACCAATTCATATGAATGCTTCTTTTGATATCTCAAAATAATATGGCATTCATGGCATCTATTCATATGCTTCAAATATGACACACATAGTATCAATTCATATATTTCTCCCCCTTTGTCATCAACAAAAAGGAGAACAATATAAGCAAATTTTAAATGTAAGTGTGATGCCATAAGAAGGTTCATGTCATTTTTCTACAAAGAGTGATAGGATACAGACATCTCAAGAAAACATGACATAAAGATAGCTTTCATTACTTTTTCCTTTTTATTTGTTATTATCTTTTTGCATGAAGGAGGAAAGCCATTTGTGAGCTTACTCGAATGAAGTTAAAATTGATAAGATATTAAAGCACGCTTCATTCTTACAAGGATTAAGATATGTAAGTGAATCAAATCCTTGTATGTAAAAATATCTTCCTTTTATAAGAAGGAATCATCAAATCTATTTCTCGAAAAATATTTTTCACATGATTAGTGCATTTGCTAGATGATTCCATATGTCAAAAATCAATAATGTGAATTAAACTTGATATGACATATGCTTGTTAAGTTCAAAAGAGAATAATGTATCGAAAAATCCAAAAATAAAATTTGACACTTTCTTGCATTCGGACAAGGTTTTGCTGAGATTTTCAAACACAATCATGAAGATAAAACATACTTATTATCATGGAAATTTTTATATCCAAAACACATAATTTCTAACATGTTATTAAGGCATGTAATCGCATAAAATTCTCATCATAGCAATTAAGTGTGTTGATCATTTAATCAAGAAAGTCCAAAAAATAATATTAATAAGTTCAATCATTCGGACACATCAACATTCCTAATTCTCTTCTAATGAAATTAAATTGTTCTTCACTTAGAGGTTTTGTAAAAATATCAGCTAGTTGATGCTTAGTATCAATGAACTCTATGATTACATCATGATTAGTGACATGATCTCGTATAAAGTGATGTCTAATATCAATATGTTTTGTTCTTGAGTGCTGAATGAGATTCTTTGTTAAATATATTACACTTGTGTGATCACATTTAATGGGAATGTTTTTAAGATGGACTTTATAATCTTCTAAGGTGTTTTTCATTCACACAACTTGTGCATAGCATGCACTAGCTGCAATATACTCAGCTTCGGTTGTTGATAGTGCAACCGAGTTTTGTTTCTTAGATGACCAGGAAATAAGGGAATGTCCAAAAAATTGACATGATCCTGATGTGCTTTTTCTATCTAATCTACACCTAGCAAAATCTGCATCAGCATACGTAATTAACTTAAAATTCTCAGATTTTGAATACCATAATCCTAGATTTGTGGTACCTTTAAGATATCTAAGTATTCTTTTAACCACTTTGAGATGAGATATCTTAGGGTTCGATTGAAACCTAGCACAAAGTCCTACACTGAACATGATATCTGGTCTAGTTGTAGTGAAGTAAAGTAAACTTCCTATCATACCCCTATAAGTTTTTTTATCGAAGTTTTCTCCACTTTCATCAACTTCTAACTTAGTGGAGGTGCTCATAGGAGTGTTAATAGCTTTTGAGCTATCCATATTAAATCTTTTTAGCAGATCTAAGGCATATTTAGTTTGACTAATAAAGATGTCATTGTTTAGTTGCTTAATTTGTAAGCCTAAGAAAATGGTTAATCCTGCCATCAAACTCATTTCAAATTCGAGACTCATGGTTTCAACAAAAGATTCACAAAGAGATTCATTCATAGAACCGAAGATAATATCATCAATATAAATCTGAACAATGAAAAAATTATTTTCAAAATTCTTGATAAACAATGTAGTATCGACCTTGCCTTTTATGAAATTATTTTTAATAAGAAAAGTACTAAGTCTATCATACCAAGCCCTTGGGGCTTGTTTTAAACCATAGAGAGCTTTAGTTATTTTAAATACATGATTAGGGAGGCTATTATTTTTAAATCCGGGAGGCCATTAAGTGAAAGCTAGAAGGGAAGAATTTTTTAGCGGGATCGTAAAGATCTACACTCAAAAACAAGAGGGACGACTAGGGCGACAACACTATAGCGACGACTAGGGCGACGGCACTGTAGCGGCAACGGTACTGTAGCAGCAACCAGATCTCCCTAGGGCGATGGCACTGTAGCGGTGATCTGATCTCATGCAGCGTCGGTTGTTTCCCAAGGGCGACGATACTATGGCAGCGACCAGATCTCCCTAGGGCGATCTTACTCCTACAGCATCGGCTTTCCCCCCAAGGGCGACGGTACTGTAGCGGCAACCATATCTCTCTAGGTCGACGGTACTGTAGCAGTGATCTGATCTACGACAGCATCAGCTGTTTCCAAGGGCGATGGTACTATAGCAGTGACTAGAGAAGGGATCAAACATGACAGCGATGGCTCCTGGGGCTGGCGACGGTGGTGGGAGGGTAGATACGATGGTAAGACTCCCTACCCTTACCTCTCAAGTTGCTCCTCCACCATATCCTCTCCAGAGAGAAACTCCTTCGACGAAGCAACATCGAAGCAGGTCGCGCTCTAGATCGCGGCAGCCTGCTCTCATTTCCAGTAACCCTCGGCCTTGGACTAGCCTCGTCAAGGCTTCGGTTGGAAGTCCGGATCTAAGCTTGGAATTCTTTACTCCATAAGTTCAGGCTGATAAGAAGATTGCTGTATACGAGACTACTGATTCAGCAGAGTTGATTGAGACATGGTCTATGGCGATTGTTGGCTATGTGGTAGGTCTCAAAACATCTTATTTCCCACTATCCTCATTTATCAAAACTCGATGGGGAATATCATCATTTGATCTTCATATGCTAGAGAACGGATTCTTTGTTTGCAAGCTATACTCTGAAGAAGATTTGCAATGGGTCATCGAAGGATTATGGACTATTCGCGGCCATCCAATGATTCTACGACGCTGGTCTCTTGATGTCCATTTGGAGTTAGATAGCCTGCAATCTATTCCATTATGGGTATCCTTTCAAGGCCTTCCTCTACATCTTTGGAGTCGACGTTTTATTGCAAAGTTATGCAGCACTCTGGGACAGCCACTCAACATCGACAAAGCAACAGCAACTCAGACTGGATTAGCATTTACACGAGCATGTGTACTGGTTTCTTCCGACGAAGATCTCCCTAATGAGGTTTTCTATCGTGATCTTGATGAGAACACTCGGAAGGTGCATGTCTCATATTCCTGGAAGCCACAACGATGTCAGCGTTTCTTATCTTTTGGTCATGCAAATGGAGCCTGTCAGCAAACTCCGAAACCGATCACTAAGGTCTATCGACCACGTCAAGTGCCTCAACAACAAGGCGAGTCTCCTCCAATGGTAGTAGCACTGATAGTGGCGAAGACTATTGAGCACTATGACTCGAAAGGACAGCACCGCGAACAAAAGGACAAATCCAAAATTTTATCTCTTCCTATTATGTCGGAGCCTTCCATAACAGATGTTTCCCATGGTACTAGTGGACAGGAGAAGCATAAGTTAGGAACTTCATCTCTTCCAATATCATTGGATCCGTCCACAATAGGAATTCCAATATCCACTCATTGTACCAACCAGGACTTTATGTCTCAATGAACTCAGGCCCAAACAAATCTCGCCAGCAAGGATATTCTTCCTCAACAAACTCAGGCCGCAACAAAGATCACCAACAACGATATTCTGTCTCAACAAACTTCTGCCCCAATAAACCTCTCTAGCTAGGTTGCTCCTAACCAGGATATTGTGCCGCAACAATCATATCGTGCTTCAACAAACCCTGTCAACCAAGACCACATGATTCAAGGTATTTTAAAGTTTAAACATCTGCAGGCTGTAGATGAAGTGGATAAATATAGGAATAAAGCCATAAAAGGTAAGGATACTGTGCGGGAGGAAAATGCAAAACCGAAGGATAAGAAAAAGGATGGTACACTCCATCCAAAGTCATAGGATGAATACCTTACTACCTTTTCCATTTGTTTATTACTGATGAAGATTATATGCTGTAATGTTCGTGGACTTAATAAGCTTGAGAAATGCCGGGAGCTCAATAGAATAATCAAGTCTGCCACATGTGATATTGTTATTCTAGTGGAAACGAAAATTAAACAATCGCGAGTCCAAGCTCAAAAGAATTTAATATGGCCGGACGCAGAACTGCTTACCAATGACTCTAATGAAACTTATGGTAGAATATGGGTCTTATGGCATCCTAACTCTATTAATGCCTGGTTTATTTCTGCTACTGATCAATTCATCCAACTTAAGGTGGAAGACAAAAAGAATAGCTCTCAATTCAATTTCACTGGTATATATGCTTCAAACAGTATGCAAGAAAGAAATACTCTTTGGTCTGACCTGACTAATATTGCAAATGGCTGTTTCAATATACCTTGGATTGTTCTTGGAGATTTTAATACTGTTCGGTACCCAAATGAAAAAGTTGGGGGTAGACAACTTTCAGAAAGCCAGCTTCAAAGTTTAAATGATTACATAGATACTACTACATTGATTGATATGAAATCTGTGGGTAATTGGCTTTCCTGGAGTAATCAAGGTGCTGCTAACAGAAAAATAATGGCATGACTTGATAGGTGTTTGATTAATCAGGAATGGTTAATAGTTTACCCAGATTCACTACTTAAGTATGATGCTCCATTATTTTCTGCTCATTCTTTAATGTACATACACACGGACAAAGCGACACTAAGAGGTAAGAAACCGTTTAGATTCTTTAACACGTGGAGTACCCATCCTCAGTTCCCTGATGTCATCAGATCAGCTTGGAATGTTAATGTGCATGGATCCCCCTCTTACATCTTATGTCAAAAGCTCAAAGCTTGTAAAGCTGCACTTAAGGAGTGGAATACAAACATCTTTGGCAATATTACCACCAGATTTCAATTCTGCAGAAAGAAACTAATGTCATTGCAACATGAGCTGCAACTTCAGCCCCATAATGAGAATATTATCTACAAAGAGACAGAAGCCAGAAATAACTTAATACAAGCCTTAAAACAGGAGGAAAGTTTTGCAAAGCAGAAGTCTCGACAGCATTGGCTTACACTAGGAGATTCCAATACTAAATTCTTCTATGCTTCCATTGCTACTCGAAGGGTCGTTAACCGTATCAGGAAATGTAGAGACAAAGATGATAATCTTATTGAGAATTTAGATGAGGTTAAAGCACACACTGAGCAATTTTTTTATTCCTTAATCAAGCTGAGCAACCTAGTAACATTCATACGGAGCCAACTAGAAAACTTGATTCGGATGCCATTTCAATCCTCAATGCCCCAATTACAGATGATGAAATTGTAAGAGTTGTCTTTAAGTTACCGAAGCACAAAAGCCCTAGTCCAGATGGATTTGCAGCTGAATTTTATCAAACTGCATGGTCTATTATTGGAAATGATGTGATTAAGGCTTGCCAACTTTTTTTCTCTTCAGGTCATATTCTTAGAGAGATGAATTACACTTTTATCTCTCTAATTCCTAAGAATGTAGGGGCTGATTCACTGGAGAACTATCGACCCATATTATTATGCAACTTTATTTACAAGATCATCTCCAAAGTGTTGGCAGATAGAATGCAAAAGGTAATACAAAAGATCATTAGTCCAAATCAGGCTGCTTTCATCAAAGGAAGAAGTACACATCATAACATTATGCTTGCAAATGACTTGGTCAAAGATCTACACTAAAAAACAAAAGGGATGAAAATATGTTTTAAAGCTGATTTACGAAAAGCTTTTGATTTAGTTAATAGAAAATTTATCTATAAGATGCTCCTCGATATGAACTTCCCGCATTAATGGGTTAATTAGATTCAAAGTTGTTTGGAAACTCCAAAGTTTTCGATACTCTTTAATGGCTCACCTATTGGTTTTTTTAGGAGCACGAATGACATCCGACAAGGTGATCCACTCTCTCCGTATCTATTTACTATTGCGATGGAAGGACTTAGCTGTATGTTGGAACAAGCAGTCTCGAATGGCAACATTAAGGTACCCAATGCTGGTTCTATTCACATATCACACATAACTTTTGTAGATGATTTACTTATCTTTCTCCAAAATGATCCAACTTCAGTAAGGAACCTATCATCTATTCTGAATGACTTTGGTATAGTTTCTGGCCTTCAGTTATATTATGCGAAAAGTAAAGTATATATAGGTCCTTGCATTAAGGAAAAGGACCTTATTGCACACACTCGGGGGGTTAGTGAGGGAAGCCTGCCAGTTCCTTATCTGGGTCTCCCACTCATATCGGCTAGCATTAACAAAACCCACTGTCAGCCTATCCTGTAAAAAATAAAGAATTGAATTTCTTCCTGGAAAAATATGCTTCTATCAAAAGCAGGACGACTTGAACTCAACTGTTCGGTGAGCAGGACGACTTGAACTCAACTGTTCGGTGTTGTACTCTTACTCCTTATATTGGTCTAATGCATTTCTTCTGCCTGTTGGACTTCTCCAAGATATTGAACAGTTATTAATGAATTTCTTCTGGAATGGTACAAATGATAAGGCAATGCATATGATAAATTGGGACAACATCTGCAAACCGAAAGATGAAGGGGGACTAAACCTGAGAAATATTAAAGATTGGAATAAAGCATGTCTGGTACAACAATTGTGGGATCTTTCGAAAAATAAATGTTCCTTATGGTCACTTTGGGTTTCTGCTAGGTATCTTTCAAAGTAATCAATCTGGGAAATTTCAACAAGAACATATCACTCTACAGCTTGAAAAAGGATTTTAATAGCAAAGAATTGGCTAATCAAACATATTTCTTACGCAATCTCTTCTGGAACTAATACTAATATGTGGTATGATCCTTGGGTAAATGGGAAGAGTATATTTCAATTATATGGTGACAGAATATGAAAAGACCTTGGGACTCCCAAAGATTAGAAGGTTTCCGAGTTCATTGCTAATGGTACCTGGTGTCTCCCTAATCCTATTTCTCCCGAAATGTTATCATTTTGGCCGACTATCACATCTATTCTAATCAGGAAAAACTCTTCAGATATACTTATTTGGCCTCATGACAATGGTAAATTTAGTGCCACATCCGCATGGAATCAAATCAGGCAAAGAAATAAAAAGTGGATCCCAAGCAGTTGGACATGGGATCGACCGAGATCATAGACATTCCCTATTTACATGGTAGGCCCTTCTCAATAAACTACCTACAATAGACAATATGAAAAGAAGAGGTATCTACCATGTTAACCGATGCTCCCTCTGTATGCAACAAGAAGAAACTGTTGACCACCTCTATTTTGCATCAAGAACTAGGCGACCTCATGCAATGTTTCTCAAGAAAAGGGCCTCTCACACAACTGGTAAATGTTACTTTCAGATGCGCTATTTGGTGGATGTGGAAGGAGAGATGTAGCAGAATATTTGAATGTCAACACACAAACAATGCTCAGCTCTTGATAGAGATTATTAGAGACTCAAGATCCTGTATGGAGCATGATCTCAAATTGGAGCATTTTATTTGTTGGCTACAGTTAGAAGTTATAGTCTATAGAATGTGTAGTCATAACTACTGCATGTGCACTCAATGAGTTACTTGGCTTTGTCTATGGCTTGTATAGATAAAGCTATTTGTAGAAACTTTACAACAATCAATTTACTTTTACTTACCAAAAAAAAAGAAATAAAGCCATTAAGAAAAACACTTTTAACATCCATTTGACACAACTTAAAATTATTATTACTAGCATAGGCAAGGAGCATCCTTATGGCTTCTAATCTAGTCACAAGAGCGAAGGTTTCTTTGTAATTGATACCTTCTTCTTAGTTGAAACCTTTGGCCACTAATCTAGCCTTGTTTCTAACCATGATACCAGATTCATTTTGCTTATTTCTAAAGACCCATTTAGTACCAATAACTAAATGGTCATTTGGCCTAGGAACAAGCTTCCACACCTCATTTCTCTCAAATTGATTTAACTCATCTTGCATTATGATAATCAATGAATCATCTTTCATGGCTTCGTAAATACATTTAGGTTCAATTTGGGAGAGAAAAACAGCATTGGCACAAACATTTTTAAGAGAAGAACGTGTTTGAACCCCCTTAGATGTGTCTCCTAGGATTAGCTCCTTAGGATGAGCATCTACATACTTCCAATCCTTGGATAAGGATGTTTCGGAAATGGATGCATCCAAGTTGCTAGTTGGAGAAGAGGTTTCATTTAAATTCAAAGAATCAAAATTAACATCATCATCAAAATCACTTTTCTTGATTTCAGAAATCTCATTGAAAACAATATGAATGGACTCTTCTATAATTGAAGTTCTTTTATTGAAGATACGAAAAGCTTTAGAAACAGAAGAATAACCAAGAAAAATTCCTTCATCGGATTTAGCATCAAATTTTCCTAAGGCATCTTTTTCATTCAAGATAAAACACTTATACCCAAAAACTTTAAAATATGAAACATTGGGTTTTTTATTGTTCAATAACTCATAGGGAGTTTTGGTAAGTAAGGGTCTTACTAGAACTCTATTTAAAATATAGCATGCAGTGTTTATGGCTTCAGCCCAAAAATATTTGGGTAGGCTATGTTCATTCAACATGGTTTTTGTCATTTCTTGTAAATTTCTATTTTTTCTTTCTCCTACTCCATTTTGTTGAGGATTTCTTGGAGTAGAGAAGTTGTGGTTGTATCCATTAGATTCACAAAATTCTTAGAAATCACGGTTTTGAAATTCACCATCGTGATCACTTCAAATTGATGAAATCATAAAACCCTTTTCATTTTGAACAAGTTTACAAAACTTGGTGAAATATCTAAAACATTCATTTTTGTGTTTCAAGAAATAAGTCCATGTGTATCTACTATAGTCATCTACAATAACGAAGGCGTATTTGCTACCTCCTAGGCTTGATGTAGAGATTGGTCCGAACAAGTCCATATGGATCAATTGTAAGAGCCTAGATGTGCTTATTTGATTCTTAGATTTGAAACTACCCTTAATTTGTTTTCCTAATTGACAAGCATCACACACATTATCTTTGATGAACTTGATATGAGGAATTCCTCGTATAAGTTCTTTGGACGATATTTAAGTGATTAGTTTCATACTAGCATGACCTAATCTCCTATGCCAAAGCCCAGTATCCTCATTGAAAACTGAGAAACACATTTCATTACAAAGATCATCGATGTCAATGGTGTATACGTTATTCTATTTTAATGCAATCATAGATGTGTTTTTGTGTAGTTTTTCAATGATACAAGCATTAGATTTGAATTTGACGATATATCCTTTATCACATAATTGACTAATACTCAAGAGGTTATGTTTTAAACCATCAACAAACAAAACATATTCAATAAAGAAGTTGGATTTGTTACCTATGGTTCCTTTGTCAATGATTTTACCCTTGTTATTGTCTCCGAAGGTGACAAAGCCTTTGTCTATGCTAGTGAGCTTAGAGAATTGAGATGGATCTCCGGTCATATGCCTTGAGCATCCACTATCAAAGAACCATCTCTTGCTCCTAGCTTGTGATGGTGTATGTCTCTACAAGAAAAGATAATTTTTAGGTACCCATTTACTTTTGGGTGCTTCAAAAACTGATCTACATTGTTTATTATGCTGCATAGAGTTTATCATGATTCCTTTAGGAACCCAAATCAGTTTGTTCGGGCTAATTTTCTTGAATGGACAATGATACGTTTTATGTCTATGTTTGCAACAAAAGTTGTATTTACTTTGGTGCCGAACATGTAAGATAAGGCCTTTATCGAAGGTGGTTGGATTTTGGTGAGAACTTCTCATAAATCCGATTTCACTTCTTTTAGGAACGTGATCCTTATTTGTAAGGATCTTGTTCAAAGACTTGCTACCAACCTCGAATTTCTTCAAGGCGTCCTTAAGTAGCAAGTTCTCCCTTTGGAGAGTTTCTAGATCATGACATTTTTCACATTAAGCTAAACTATCATGATATTTAGTTTTTAATTTATTAAATTTGCTAACAATGTTAGGATCAAGAGCACTAAGAGGGGGGGGGGGGGGGGTGAATTAGTGTAGCGGAAAACCTTCTACGATTAAAATAAAAACTGCGTTCGTTTGTTAAAAGTGATTTCGGTAAGAAAGCCGATTCGTGAATCACTTTAACTTTTGTTTAAGCGAGATGTAGCAAAGATATAAATGCAGTTTGCAATTATGATTCAAATCAGATAGTAGGCGCAAACTGAAATATGATATTCGTACGAAAAAATTGATTTACGTCTAAATGCTGATTCGTAAATCACTTGATTAAGCGAGATGCAGTTTAAGCAAGGATATAAAGGTAGTTTGCAGTTATGATAGAAATCAAAACGTAAACGCAAACCGAAATATGATGATCATATGATAAAACTGATTTACGTCTAAATGTCGATTCGGAAAGTGCAAAGCTTGAAACCCGATCGTATATGCGCAGAAAACAATAAGCTTTTGAGGAGGTTTGCAATAAAGATAATATGCTCAAAGTAAATGTAAACTGAGATTTAGAGCGGTTCGGTCAATCTTGACCTACTCCACTTTTGGCTTCCTCCACCGATGAGGTCACCGACGTCAACTAGAGGCCTTCCTTCAATAGGCGAAGGCCAACCACCTTTTTACAGTTTCAATCCTTTTGACGGGCTTAGGAGACAACCCTTACAGAATTTTCTCTCCTCTCTTAAAAGCTCAGAACTTGGAAGAAAAGAGGGAGAAGAACTCTTGGCCTTTACAACAATTTTGAGCTCTAAAAATCACAGAACAAGATCAGGATTTCGGTGTATGTTCAGTGCCCTTTTAGTGCTGAAAGGGTGGGGTATTTATAGGCCCCAACCCAGTTTGAATTTGGAGCTCAAAACTATCAATTCCCGGAATTTCGGGATCTAGCGGTTGCACCTCCTGACTGAGCCGGTTGCACCGCCTGGCAGAGCTCGAAGACTGAGCCTTTGGGCGGTGCCACCTCCTGTCAGGGGCGGTTGCACCTCCTGCCAGAGCTCGAAGACCGAGCTTAGGCGGTGCCACCGCTTGACTGAGGCGGTTGCACCTCCTACTAGAGCTCGAAGACCGAGCTCAGGCGGTGCCACCTCCTATCAAGGGAGGTTGCACCGCCCAGTCTCGCTCGGAGACTGAGCCCAGGCGGTACCACCTCCTGGCTGGGGCGGTTGCATTGCCCAGTCTCGCTCGGAGACTTAGCCCAGGCGGTGCCACCTCCTGGCTTGGGCGGTTCAACCGCCTGGCAGAAATCAAGGTCCGAATGGGTTGATCCATTTGACCCAATTTGGGTTTTTCAATGGCCCAATTGCCCCAAGATTAAGTTAATGGGATCACCTCCGATTTCTAATTTAATCATTATGCTAACTATGATATTTCCTAAGACATTTACTGCAACTTGCTCCGGTGCGTCAATCGCTTCTTCCGATGAGCTTCCGGCGAACTTCTGTCGATCATCCGATGAACCCTCGGTGATGTTCCTGCGGACTTCCGGCAAACTCCTGGACTTGCGACAATCCACTTGGCGAGTTCCGATGAGCTTCTTTGGCAAGCTTATGGACTTCTCGGATTTGTTCCCGCAGAACCTCCGACGACTGTCCGAACTTCCGTCGAACTCTCGAACTCCCAACGTGATCATTGTCTTGACTCCGGCGCAACTCCTGCTGCATATCTTACTTTCATCGTAGTTAATCCTGTACACTTATCTCAACATATAGACTAGATAACAAATGACAATTGACTTCATCATCAAAATCTGATATTCAACAATCTCCCCCTTTTTGATGATGACAATCAATTGATAATGGAGTTAACCTTAACTCCTCCTGTCTATATGCCATACTTGAGATAAGTCATTCTTGAATTCAAAACCTTTGAATTCAAGAGACATATTGATAAGTTAAAATCATTTAAACTTATCAATGCTCCCATCATGATTCCCATCATGATGTATCTCTCTGAAGATGATGTCAAGGCTTGACATTCATTTTCAAATTTTACATTACATTAGGATACCCATCAAATTTTACTTCGCAGTTTTACATTACATTGTAAAACTGCGAAGTAAGATTTTGATATCATTACATGATGCACACATTTCAAATGTTTTAACAATTATTGCATTTCATCACATGGTAAAATTACGATGCAAGTTTTTTGTTTGATATCTTGAAATGATATAAACAAGGCATAATGCAAATTATAGCAATTATAGCATCTATTCATATATCTCTTGGTGATGCAAGCATGGCATTAATACTCATATATTTCTTCCCCTTTATCATCAACAAAAAGTATGGTAATTGTGATACCAGGAGAACAATATAAGCAAATTTTGAGCATAAGTGTGATAATTGATCATGTCTTTACTAGGTTCAAGTTATTTTCCAATAGTAAGTGATAGGAAATCAATTGTACAAGCATATAAAGGAAAGCATGATATGTAGATCGCTTTGAATATTTTTCATATAATAAGTGTATGAGAAAATCTGATTTTTAGGATACCAATTGTTAAGTGAATCCGAAAATGAAATTAACACTTTCATGCATTCGGACAAGACTATGCTATAGATTTTCAAATACAATCATGAAGACAAAACATGCTTATTGTTATGGAAATTTTTGTATTCAACACATAATTTCTAACATGTTATTTAGGCATGTAATAGCAATCAAGTGATTTGATCATTCAATAAAGTCCGAAAAATAATTTTAACTAGTTTATGTATTCAGACACATCAACATTCCTAATTCTCTTCTTATGAAATCAAATTATTCTTCACTTAGAGGTTTTGTAAAAATATTAGCTAGTTGATGTTTAGTATCAATGAACTCTATGATTACACCATGATTAGTAACATGATCTCGTATAAAGTGATGTCTAATATCAATATGTTTTGTTCTTGAGTGTTGTATAGGATTCTTTGTTAAGCATATTGCACTTGTGTTATCACATTTAATGGGAATATTTTTAAGATGAACTTTATAATCTTCTAAGGTGTTTTTCATCCATACAACTTATGCACAGCATGCACTTGCTGCAATATATTCAGCTTCGGTTGTTGATAGTGTAATCGAATTTTGTTTTTTAGATGACCAGGAAACAAGGGCATGTCCTAAAAATTGACATGTTCCTGATGTGCTTTTTCTATCTAGTCTACAGCCAGCAAAGTCTGCATCAGCATAAGCAATTAACTCAAGATTCTCTGATTTTGGGTACCATAATCCTAGATTTGTGGTACCATTAAGATATCTAAGTATTCTTTTAACTGCTTTGAGATGAGATGTCTTAGGGTTTGATTGAAATCTAGCACAAAGTCCTACACTGAACATGATATCTAGTCTAGTTGCAGTGAGGTAAAGTAAACTTCCTATCATGCCCCTATAAGTTTTTTGATCGAAGCTTTCTCCACTTTCATCAATTTCTAACTTAGTGGAGGTGCTCATAGGAGTGTTAATAGCTTTTGAGCTATTCATATTAAACTTTTTTAGTAAATTCATAGCATATTTAGTTTGACTAATAAAGATGCCATTGCTTAGTTGTTTGATTTGTAAGCCTAAGAAGAATGTTAATTCTCCCATTAAACTCATTTCGAATTCAAGACTCATAGTTTTAGCAAAAGATTCACAAAGAGATTCATTCGTAGAACCAAAGATAATATCATCAACATAAATCTGAATAATGAGAAAATTATTTTCAAAATTCTTGATGAACAATGTAGTATCAACCTTGCCTTTTGTGAAATTATTTTCAATAAGAAAAGAACTAAGTCTCTCATACCAAGCCCTCGGAACTTGTTTTAAACCATAGAGAGCTTTAGTTAATCTAAACACATGATTAGGGAGGCTATTATTTTCAAATCCAGGAGGTTGTTCAACATAGACTTCTTTAGAAATAAAGCCATTAAGAAAAGTGCTTTTAACATCCATTTGAAACAAATTAAAATTATTACTACTAGCATAGGCAAGGAGCATCCTTATGGCTTCTAATCGAGCCACAGGAGCGAATGTTTCTTCATAATCGATACCTTCTTCTTGGTTGAAACCTTTGGCCACTAATCTAGCCTTGTTTCTAACCACGATACCATATTCATTTTGCTTGTTTCTAAAAACTCATTTAGTACCAATAACTAAATGGTCAGTTGGCCTAGGAACAAGCTTCCACACCTCATTTCTCTCAAATTGATTTAATTTATCTTGCATTGCGATAATCCATGAATCATCTTTAATGGCTTCGTCAACACATTTGGGTTCAATTTGGGAGAGAAAAGCGGCGTTGGCACACAAATTTTTAAGAGAAGAACGTGTTTGAACCCCCTTTGACGTGTCTCCTAAGATTAGCTCCTTATGATGAGCATCTACATACTGCCAATCCTTGGGTAAGGATGTTTCGGAAGTGGATGCATCCAAGTTGCTAGTTGGAGACGGGATTTCATTTAATTTCAAGGAATCAAAATTAACATCATCATCAAAATTGTTTTTCCTATTTCGGAAATCTCATTGAAAACAACATGAATGGATTCTTCAATAATTAAAGTTCTTTTATTGAAGATACGAAAAGCTTTAGAAACCGAAGAATAACCAAGAAAGATTCCTTCATCGGATTTAGCATCAAATTTTCCTAAGTTATCATTTTCATTCAAGATAAAACACTTATACCTAAAGACTTTAAAATATGAAACATTGGGTTTTTTGTTGTTCCATAACTCATAGGGAGTTTTGGTGAGTAAAGGTCTTACTAGAACTCTATTCAAATTATAGCATGCAGTGTTTACAGCTTCGGCCCAAAAATATTTAGGTAGGCTATGTTCATTCAACATGGTTCTTGCCATTTCTTATAAATTTTGATTTTTTCTTTCTACTACTCCATTTTGTTGAGGATTTCTTGGAGTAGAGAAATTATGGTTGTATCCATTGAGTTCACAAAATTCTTGGAAATCATGGTTTTAAAATTCACCACCGTGATCACTTCTAATTGACGAAATCATAGAACCCTTCTCATTTTGAACAAGTTTGCAAAACTTGGTAAAATATCTAAAGAATTCATTTTTCTGTTTTAAGAAGTAAGTCCATGTGTATCTGCTATAGTCATCCACAATAACGAAGGCGTATTTGCTACCTCCTAGGCTAGATGTAGAGATTGGTCTGAACAAGTCCATATGGATCAATTGTAAGGGCCCAGATGTGCTTATTTGATTCTTAGATTTAAAACTACCCTTAATTTGTTTACCTAATTGGCAAGCATCATATACATTATCTTTGATGAACTTGATATGAGGAATTCCTTTTACAAGTTCTTTAGATGATATTTGAGTGATTAGTTTCATGCTAGCATGACCTAATCTTCTATGCCATAGCCAAGCATCCTCATTCAAAACCGAAAAACACATTTCATTACACAAATCATTGATGTCAATAATGTATACGTTATTTTGTTTTAATGCAATCATAGACGTGTTTTTGTGTGGTTTTTCAATGATGCAAGCATTAGATTCGAATCTAACAATATATCCTTTATCACATAATTGACTAATGCTCAAGAGGTTATGTTTTAAACCATCAACTAACAAAACATCTTCAATAAAGAAGTTGGATTTGTTACCTATGGTTCCTTTGCCAATGATTTTACCCTTGTTGTTGTCTCCGAAGGTGACATAGCCTTCGTCTATACTAGTGAGCTTAGAGAATTGAGATGGATCTCCGGTCAAAAGCCTTGAGCATCCACTATTAAGGTACCATCTCTTACTCCTAGCTTGCGATGGTATAGGTTTCTTCAAGAAAGGATGATCTTTAGGTGCCCATTTGCTTTTGGGTGCCTCAAAAATAGATCTACATTGTTTATCACAAATTTTACATTACAAAAGTTGCATTTGCTTTGGTGTCGAACATGTAAGATGGGGCCTTTTATGAAGGTGGTTGGATTTTGGTGAGGACTTCTCACAAATCCGATTCCACTTCTTTTGGGAACGTGACCCTTGTTTGCAAGGATCATGTCCAATGACTTGCTACCAACCTCGAATTTCTTCAAGGTATCCTTAAGTAGCAAGTTTTCCTTTTGGAGAGTTTCTAGATCATGGCATTTTATGCATGAACCTAAACTATCATGATATTCAGTTTTTAACTTATCAAAATTACAAGTAAGACTATCATGCTCCTTTTTTAGCAATTTATATTTTCTACTAATAATCTTGCATTCATCAAATAAGTCATGGAAGGCATTTAATAATTCATCAAATGATAAATCTGCATCTATTAAATTCGTTACCTCCTCTCCGATGGCCATTAAGGCGTAATGAGCAACTTGCTCGGTGTTAGACTCCGCTTCTTCGGACGCGCTCGAGTCATCCCACGTTGCTTTGAGCGCCTTCTTCTTTGATGTTCTCTTTTTGACTTGGGGACAATCACTTTTGTAGTGTCCCGGCTTTTTGCACTCGTTGCAAATAACTTGGTCCTTCTTAGGTTCAAGTTTATTTTTTGTGTCATTCTTAAACTTGTTTCTTTTAATGAATTTTTTAAATTTTCTTATTAGAAGTGCCAAGTCATCGTCACAGTCCTCATCACTTGAGTTTTCTCTCAAGTGGTCTTCTAAAGTTCTGAGTGCCATATCCTTCCTGTTCTTTGGAAGGATGTCTTCTTGCTCTTCTTGAGCTTTGCAAGTCATCTCGTAGGTCATTAATGACCCGATTAGTTCTTCAAGAGGGAAGTTGTTTAGATCTTTCGCCTCTTGAATAGTAGTGACTTTAGGATCCCAACTCTTAGGAAGGGATCTTAGAATCTTATTTATGAGCTCAAAATCCGAAAAACTTTTTCCGAGTCCTTTTAGACTGTTGACGACATCCGTGAAACGGGTAAACATGTCGCCAATAGTCTCACTCGGTTTCATCCATAAAAGTTCAAAAGAATGTAACAAAAGATTGATTTTTGACTCTTTCACTCTACTTGTGCCTTCGTGAGTCACTCCGAGTGTGTGCCAAATATCAAATGCGGTTTCACAAACCGAAACACGGTTGAACTCGTTTTTATCAAGTGCACAAAATAAGGCATTCATAGCCTTTGCAATAAGAGCGAAAGCCTTCTTCTCCAATTCATTCCAATCGATCATTGGAAGAGAAGACTTCGAAAATCCATTTTCGACAAGATTCCAAAGTTCAAAATCCATAGAAATAAGAAAGATCCTCATTCGGGTCTTCCAATAGGTGTAGTCCGTCCCATTGAACATGGGTGGACATGTAATAGAATGGCCCTCTTGGTTTCCAGCGTATGCCATCTCTCTTGGGTTTTAATCCGTTTGAGAGTTAACCCCGCTCTGATACTAATTGTTAGGATCAAGAGCACTAAGAGGGGGGGGTGAATTAGTACAGCGGAAAACCTTCTACGATTAAAATAAAAACTGCGTTCATTTGTTAAAAGTGATTTCGGTAAGAAAGCTGATTCGTGAATCACTTTAACTTTTGTTTAAGCGAGATGCAGCAAAGATATAAATGCAGTTTGCAGTTATGATTCAAATCAGATAGTAGGCGCAAACTGAAATATGATATTCGTACAAAAAAACTGATTTACGTCTAAATGCTGATTCGTAAATCACTTGATTAAGCGAGATGTAGTTTAAGCAAGGATATAAAGGTAGTTTGCAGTTATGATAGAAATCAAAACGTAAACGCAAACCGAAATATGATGATCGTACGATAAAACTGATTTATGTCTAAATGCCGATTCGGAAAGTGCAAAGCTTGAAACCCGATCGTATATGCACAGAAAATAGTAAGCTTTTGAGGAGGTTGCAGTAAAGATAATATGCTCAAAGTAAATGCAAACCGAGATTTAGAGTGGTTCGGTCAATCTTGACCAACTCCACTTTTGGCTTCCTCCACCGATGAGGTCACCGACGTAAACTAGAGGCCTTCCTTCGATAGGCGAAGGCCAACCACCCTTTTACAGTTTCACTCCTTTTGACGAGCTTAGGAGACAACCCTTACAGAATTTTCTCTCCTCTCTTTAAAGCTCAAAACTTGGAAGAAAAGAGGGAGAAGAAATCTTGGCCTTTACAACAATTTTGAGCTCTAAAAATCACAAAACAAGATCAGGATTTCGGTGTATGTTCAGTGCCCTTTCAGTGCTGAAACGGTGGGGTATTTATAGGCCCTAACCCAGTTTGAATTTGGAGCTCAAAACTGTCAATTCCCAGAATTTCGGGATTTGACGGTTGCACCTCTTGACTGAGGCGGTTGCACCGCCTGGTAGAGCTCGAAGACTGAGCCTCTAGGCAGTGCCACCTCCTGTCAGGGGCGGTTGCACCTCCTACTAGAGCTCGAAGACCGAGCTCAGGCAGTGCCACCGCCTGACTAAGGCGGTTGCCCCTCCTGCCAGAGCTTGAAGACCGAGCTCAAGTGGTGCCACCTCCTGTCAGGGGAGGTTGCACCGCCCAGTCTCGCTCGGAGACTGAGCCCAGGCGGTGCCACCTCTTGGCTGGGGCGGTTGCACCACCCAGTCTCGCTCGGAGACTTAGCCCAGGCGGTGCCACCTCCTGGCTTGGGCGGTTCAACCGCCTGGCAGAAATTAGGGTCCGAATGGGTTGATCCATTCGGCCCAATTTGGGTTTTTCAGGGGCCCAATTGCCCCAAGATTAAGTTAATGGGATCACCTCCCATTTCCAACTTAATCATTGTGCTAACTACGATATTTCCTAAGACATTTACTGCAACTTGCTCCAGTGCGTCAATCGCTTCTTCCGGCGAGCTTCTGGCGAACTTCCGTCGATCATCCGATGAACCCTCGGTGATGTTCCTGCGGACTTCCGGCAAACTCCTGGACTTTCGACAATCCACTTAGCGAGTTCCAACGAGCTTCTTTGGCAAGCTTATGGACTTCTCGGATTTGTTCCCGCAGAACCTCCGACGACTGTCCGAATTTCCGTCGAACTCTCGAACTCCCAACGTGATCATTGTCTTGACTCCGGCGTAACTCCTACTGCATATCTTACTTTCATCATAGTTAATCCTACACACTTATCTCAACATATAGATTAGATAACAAATGACAATTGACTTCATCATCAAAATCCGAGATTCAACAAACAAGACTATCATGCTTATTTTTCAACAATTTATATTTTCTACTAATTATTTTACATTCATCAAATAAGTTATGGAAGGCATTTAATAATTCATCAAATGATAAATCTGCATCAATTAAATATGTTACCTCCTCTCTGATGGCCATTAAGGCATAATGAGCAACTTGCTCGGTGTTGGACTCCTCTTCTTCGGATGCGCTCGAGTCATCCCATGTTGCTTTGAGCGCCTTCTTGTTTGATGTTCTCTTCTTGGCTTGGGGACAATCACTTTTGTAGTGTCCCGGCTTTTTGCACTCGTAGCAAATAACTTGGTCCTTTTTGGGTTCAAATTTATTTTTTGTGTCATTTTTAAACTTGCTTTTCTTAATGAATTTTTTGAATTTCCTTGTTAGAAGTGCTAAGTCATCATCACAGTCCTCATCACTTGAGTTTTCTCTTAAGTGGTCATCTAAAGTTATAAGTGTCATAACCTTCCTGTTCTTTGGAAGGATGTCTTCTTGCTCTTTATGAGCCTTGCAAGTCATTTCATAGGTCATTAATGACCCGATTAGTTTTTCAAGAGGGAAGTTGTTTAAATCTTTAGCCTCTTGAATAGCAGTGACTTTAGGGTCCCAACTATTAGGAAGGGATCTTAGAATCTTATTTACGAGCTCAAAATCCGAAAAACTTTTGCCGAGTCCTTTTAGACCATTGATGACATCCGTGAAACGGGTGTACATGTCGCCAATAGTCTCGCTCGGTTTCATTCGGAAAAGATCAAAAGAATGTATCAAAAGATTGATTTTTGACTCTTTCACGCTATTTGTGCCTTCGTGAGTCACTTCGAGTGTATGCCAAATATCAAACGTGATTTCACAAATCGAAACACGATTGAACTCATTTTTATCAAGCGCATAAAATAAGGCATTCATAGCTTTTGCATTAAGAGCGAAAGTCTTCTTCTCCAATTCATTCCAATCGATCATTGTAAGAGAATACTTCGAAAATCTATTTTTGACAAGATTCCAAAGTTCAAAATCCATTGAAATAAGGAAGATCCTCATTCGGGTCTTCCAATAGGTGTAGACCATCCTATTGAACATAGGTGGACGTGTAATAGAGTGGCCCTCTTGGTTTCCGGCATATGCCATCTCTCTTGGGTTGGGTTTTAATCCGTTTGAGAGCGAACCCCGCTTTGATACCAATTGTTAGGATCAATAGCACTAAGAGGGGGGGGGGGGGTGAATTAGTGTAGCGGAAAACTTTCGACGATTTAAAACGACATTCATACGATAAAAACGATTTTGGTAAGAAAGCCGATTTGGAAATCACTTTAACTCGTGATCAAGCGAGATGCAGTTAAAGTAAAGATATAGAGGCAGTTTGCAGTTAAGATAGAGAACAGAATGTAATTGCAAACCGAAATACGACGTTCGTACGATAAAAGTGATTTCGGTATGAAAGCCAATTCAGAAGTTGCTTTAACTTAGATTAGGTGAAGTGTAGTTAAAGTAAAGTTATGGAGGTAGTTTGCAGTTAAGATAGAGAATAGAAAGTAAATGTAAACCGAGATTTAGAGTGGTTCGGTCAATCTTGACCTACATCCACTTTTGGCTTCCTCCTACGATGAGGTCACTGACGTCCACTAGAGGCCTTCCTTCAATAGGCGAAGGCCAACCACCCTTTTACAGTTTCACTCCTTTTGACGGGCTTAGGAGACAACCCTTATAGAATTTTTCTCTCCTCTCTTGAAAGATCAAAACTTGGAAGAAAAGAGGGAGAAGAACTTCTAGCCTTTACAACACTTTTGAACTCTAAAAATCATAGAGTAAGATTGGATTTTTGGTGCCCTTTCATTGCTGAAAGGGTGGGGTATTTATAGGCCCCAATCCAGTTTGAATTCCGAGCTCAAAACTGTCATTTCTCAGAATTTCGGGGTCTGGCGGTTCCACCGCCTAACTAGGGCAGTTGCATCACTTGGCAGAGCTCAAAGACTAAGCCTTTGGGCAGTGCCACCTCTTGTCAGGGGCGGTTGCACCTCCTGGCAGAACTCGGAGACCGAGCTCAGGCCGTGCCACCGCCTGACTAGGGTGGTTCCATCGCCTGGCAGAGCTCGGAGATCGAGCTCTTAGGCGGTGCCACCTCTTGTCAGGGTCGGTTGCACCTCTGGTAGAGCTCGGAGACCGAGCTCCTAGGCGGTGCCACCTCTTGTCAGGGCCGGTTGCACCTCTGGCAGAGCTCGGAGACCGAGCTCAGGCGGTGAGGCGGTGTCACCGCTGGCCAGGAAATCTGGGTCCGAATGGGCTGATGATCCATTCGGCCCAATCTGGGTTTGTCAAGAGCCTAGTTGCCCCAAGATTAAGTTAATGGGATCACCTCCCATTTCTAACTTAATCATCGTGCTAACTACCATATTTCTTAAGACATTTACTGCAACTTGCTCTGGTGCATCAATCGCTTCTTTTGGCGATCTTCCGACGAACATCCGATGAACCCTCGACGATGACCCTACGGACTTCCGGAAAATTCTTGGACTTGCGACGATCCACTTGGTGAGTTTCGACGAGCTCCTTTGGCAAGCTCCTAGACTTCTCATATTTGTTCCCATAGAACCTCCGACGACCGTCCGGACTTCCGTCGAACTCTCGAACCCCAACGTGATCATAGTCTTGACTCCAGTGCAACTCCTGCTGCATGTCTTACTTTCATCATAGTTAATCCTGCACACTTATCTCATTTTTTTTTTGTAAGTAAAAAGTAAATTGATTGTTGTAAAGTTTCTACAAATAGCTTTATCTATACACACTTATCTCATTATATGTATTAGATAACAAATAACAATTGACTTCATCATCAAAATATGAGATTCAACACAACCATGATGTTCGGTTAAATCAACACCATCGTTACAAGATGAGTCTGATTCAATGATATATCCTCGAGGGACTCGACCAAGTATATCATGTCCTCAGGTCACTAGTGACATCTCTATATCGTAGGCAAGATAGTGAATCGCGATGTAGGTGAGCCTCGAGGGACTCGACCAACTCAACCTACACCGGGAATCGGTCCCTACCTATAAAAATGGAAGGCCACGTGGGTCAACATAATTGCCTCACATTTACCGACTTAATATTATTGAGAGAGGGGTTTCTATGATTTGGTCTCCTAATATGACTTGTCACACATATACATATTTAATATATATCTACATCACATGTAAAAATATATATACATATTTGTAGGTGTATAAGCAAGCATACCAGATGATCATAGACCATAACCTAATGTGATCAGGCCCGAGCTAGTGGGCCTAATCACTTACATCAAGATCTATGTGTGTAGTGGTGCATCTCTATGCCTTGTGATCGTCCATCTCGTCCTTGTCGGTTCCATCGACATCTCGACGCATCTCCATGCATCGCGATCGTCCGTCTCATGGGTCCCACTATCGCTTCCACGTTCCCGCTGTGCCTCCTTGTATGATTACAACTTAATCATAGGCATGCAGGCCCGATAATAAACAAGAAATATAATGGAGAATCGCAGGCCCAAATAATAATAATCACAAGTACACACATCACACGGTCCATGATCATCCGTCCACACATCATACTATTAGGAACCTTTTTATGAGCTTTTGAATAATGTTTATTGAGTCTGTTTAGTTCAGTTGTTTATTGAATCGGTTTGGTTCAGTTAAAGTCAAGTAGAGGTTTATTTAATATTTATTTATTATTAGAGTTCAAGTCCTGATGGACTCTGGGTGGAACTCTATAAATAGGGATGTAACTCCTCTTTTTAGTAGTCGATGGAAAATACTATTCTGTCTTTGGACAAACCCTAGGAGACCGATCCCCTCGAAGTGATGAAGGAGGGCCGATCCCCTCGAAGCGATCAAGGAGGGCCGATCCCCTCCTTATCATTTGGTATCAGAGCCTACGATAAGACTTTAGGGTCTTATCATTTGGTATCTCATTTGGTATCAGAGCGGTGATCCTCGGCATTCTTAGTTCGTCATCTTAAAAAAAAAAAAAAAAAATTGTGAGTGCGAAGCCAATAGCCACGCACGCTGTTCCTTCTCAACCAAGAAGGAACATTTGCTTCCCGGCGCCGACCACCCCTGCTTCCCTTCTCCTCCACCGCCGGCGCTGTTTCCTGGTCGGCGACCACCGCCGCCGCTGCTCCCCGGTCAGCGCCCACCGCTGCCGCTGTGCCCCGGCCAGCAACCTTCTCACCTCGCCTCCTCGCTGCCCGCTTCTCGCTCGAGCGAGAAGGGCTGCGGCCGCCGATTCCCAGCCAGCGGACCACCCATCGCCGCTTATACCGTCGGCGACGCTGCCCTAGCCGCACCGCCATCGCTGGCTTCCCTTGGTTGCAGCTTCGGCCGTGCGATCTGTTGGCGTCGCTGTTTCTGTGGTGCGATAGAAACAGAGCAGCCGCCGGTCCCTCTGCTGCCGCAGGCGTCGGTCGCCTCTACAGCCGCCGACTCCTCTTTCTCCACCACTGTCAGCCACCGTGCGGCGACCGCTGCTCGCCTCCCAGCCGCCGCTTCCCCTGGCTCGGGCGAGAACGACCGCCGCCACTGCCCCTTGCTCTGCATCTTTTGTAACCGAAACAGGGCAATCACGGGCAACTCACATCTGCTGCCCTTGTTTCCAGCCGCTGCCGTCGCCTCGAGCGCCGTTGCCGTCGCCTTCCAGCCACTGCTCCCCCGTGCGACGACCGCCGCTCGCCGCCCAGCCGCTGCTCCCGCTCGCTTCCCAGCCGCTGCTTCCATTTGCTCTGCATCCGTGGTGACCGAAACAGGGCAATTACCACCGTCGCAGTCGCGGGTCCCCTTGCTGCCGCAGTCGCGGATCCCCTTGCTGCTGCAACGCCGGTTGCCACCACCGTCGCCCCTGCTGCCCAGCCAGCGACGACGCCGCTCGCCGCCCAGCCTGGCAGCCTCCGGTTGCCGCAGCCCTCGTTGCAACTGTTGCAGAAACATAGCTTCCTCTCTTGCTGCAGCCTGCCACGACCCTCGCTGCCTCCTTCTCCACCGCTGCCGTTGCGCTCCGGCCAGCAACGACTGGTACTGCAAGCCACCGCAGCCTTCACCTCAACCCCCTCGATCTGCACCGTTGCTGCAGCCCCCTTGCTCTGCATCGTTGCCGCAGGCGTCGGTTGCCACCACTGCAGCCTCAACCCCGGCCGCTTCAACGCAACCTCCCTCTTGTTTTGCCTCCGCTGCTGTAGTTGTCGGTTGCCATCACCGCAGCCTCCACACGGTTGCTCGGCGATTGCTTCCTTGGGTCACAACAGCCGCAACCGTCACCTTTCAGTCTTGGCGCTCTCATCTCACGCAGTGACACAAATATAGGGCAGCTACTCTTCCTCCAACGCAGCGAGGCAACTACTCTTCCTCCAACGCAGCGACTGCAGCACTGCCCTTGGCGTCCACCTCCTCGGCAACTTTGCATCGACAGTGTTGATGCCCTTGACCGACACCAAAAACAGAAGTGACAACAACCAGATGATTAGTAAGCCACTAGCCCCATCTATTCCCAACCAAAGCCTTGACACCCGAAGACTAACCCAAGAAGAACTCAATGAAAGATTAGCAAAGAGTTTGTATTATGATGAAAAATGGAGTATGAAGCATCGATGTAAACAAGGGCAACTTCTGATGATTGAACCAATTGGAGAGGAACCGAAAGCTAAGAATGTGGACTCCGATCATGAAGGTATAAATTCTAATGCAGAGGTTGGACCTACCATACATACAATGCATGCATTAGCCGACTACTCTAACCCGCAAACTATGGAAGTTGGCGAAACTCTGGAACATCAGCCTGTTATAGTTTTGATTGATATTGGTAGCACTAACAATTCTATGGACAGTGAGACTGTTGACCGATTGGCCCACCACATTGAAGACTATGACAGATTCGAAGTAAAGATCGTTGATGGACGGATTTTCACTTGTGATAGCAAAGGTTCAAAGATAAAATTGATTATACAGGGCCAGAAGTTTCATGCAACGATTGCTACATTGAAAGACCGACTTGTTGCTTACACTATCAAAAAGTGGAGATCATACTTACTTGATCAACGGGTTGTGATGCGTTGCAGATAGTCTATGGCTAAAGTGCTGAAAGAGAAGCTCCCAGAGATTGATGCTGCTCAGCCTTGAGGACAAGGCTGATTTGAAGAGGGAAGAACTGTTAGAAACCTTTTTATGAGCTTTTGAATAATGTTTATTGAGTCTGTTTAGTCCAGTTGTTTATTGAATCGGTTTGGTTCAGTTAGAGTCAAGTAGAGGTTTATTTAATATTTATTTATTATTAGAGTTCAAGTCCTGATGGACTCTGGGTGGAACTCTATAAATAGGGATGTAACTCCTCTTTTTAGTAATCGATGGAAAATACTATTCTGTCTTTGGACAAACCCTAGGAGGCCGATCTCCTTGAAGTGATCAAGGAGGGCCGATCCCCTCGAAGCGATCAAGGAGGCCGATCCCCTCGAAGCGATCATTATCATCCCCATTTCTCCCCTTTCTTCCACGATAAGACTTTAGGGTCTTATCATTTGGTATCAGAGCCTACGATAAGACTTTAGGATCTTATCATTTGGTATCAGAGCCTACGATAAGACTTTAGGGTCTTATCATTTGGTATCAGAGCCTACGATAAGACTTTAGGGTCTTATCACATACATCACATGTATAAATCATCACCTTGTAGGACTACTAGATAATAATAAAAATAATAATCAATTAAACTTTTAATTAATTAATATTTTCTGAAATTAAGGACATTTTAGAAATTTTTTAAATTTTGAGGGGTATTTTCATAATTTAGGAAAAAGGATAGAATCTAGAATTTCTGAAATTTCGAGGGGCAAAACTATCTTTTACCTAAAACCCTAATGACCTTCTCCCTCTCCCGTGCTGCTACGTCGGCGGCATGTGCGATGGGAGGCGGGGGCGCTGGCTACTTGCGAGTGAGCGTCGCTACGGGCGTTGTGCCTGCAGGCGGCGACCGCTGGCTGCTTGCTGCCCTTCCTCACCTATTGCGTCAACAATTTTAACATCAAAAGTATTGTACAAACACAACACACGCAGGTCAAAACCAATCTTTCACACGAACAACTTGGCTCTGATACCACTGTTGGGAAATCTTGGAGGGTGACATCACATGCACAGCGAAAGAATAGAAAACAAAATCCCCTATTCCCAAAGAGATGTTCATCGTCGTGTGAAGATTGGTGCGTAAAATCTACAAAATAGAAAACTATGTATAGTAAAGATTATGTTACCTAGGGAGATCATATATCTCTAAATCTTTACAGATCTCTAGGAGAGAGTGAATGAGGTTAAGATAATACAGGAGAATCCAATCCTATCTATTCGGTATCAAATAATGGAGCACTCATACAGGACATCCTTGGTGTCTCAAGTCTAAGGACCAAATATACCACAAGAACTACGGAATCACTTTTTAACAATAAAGTATTATCAACCATCCAGCATTCCGTAAGCGGATCAATCAGTGAACTCATTCTCCAATGAGCACCTACACTATATCCCTAGTGTCCTCACATGAGCAGCTATGAGACTTGCTACATCCATCATATGGACGGGTATATAGCACATCAGTTTATCCGGTTATCTTGATGTCCCTCTCGAGCAACCTATGACCGGGATTATTTATGATTTATATTTAAAGGCGAATTGGTCTCATTAACATGATCTCATCATGATCCGATTCCCATTGCACAGATCCAAGGACATCATAATATATATATATATATATATATATATATATATATATATATATATATATATATATATATATATATATATATATATACAATAGTCAATATAAAGTGATAAATACTAAAATATAATAAGCAAAAAGACTGCGTGTCAAGTCACGTGCCATCACTCACGTGATTGGCTTGCCGGACACATATACTAGTAAAAATGACCAAACACACATCTCGATAACATGCAACCAAAATGGCCAAATGCACACCTCAACAATGTGCAACCAAAATGGCTGAAAGTATATCTCTTAACAACTCACATAGCTTATTTTGGTGTCGATCTGATGACCCAAATCACTTCTCGACTTAACCTCACTACACTCAGTGAATCAAAAAGTAAGGGGTTGGTGGGCTACTAAGTGTTAGGATCAAGTTGGTACTAAGAGGGGGGGAGGGGTAAATTAGTGCTTTCATTAAAATCACTGATTTAAAAATCTTACGTTCAATGAAAACTAATATTAGAAAGTGTATAACTTGAAAGCGTTTGTAAGCATAGCGAAAGCATTCGTAAACAAGTAAATCAATTTGCAATATAAAAATTAAAAGCTTAAAGTAAATGCAAACTAGATTTACAGTGGTTTGGTCGTTGTGACCTACATCCACTCTCGATTCCTCTTCACTCGAGGCCACCAACTTCTACTACCGATCTTCCTTCAATAGGTGAAGATCAACTACCCTTTTACACTCTTTCATAGGCTTAGAAGAGAACATTTATAACCTCTCTTTTAGACCTCACTCATCCCTTAGAAAACTTCTAACTCTAAGAGGAAGAGACTCTAAATCCTAAGAGAGCTTCTAATTTTTCTCAATTATTCTTTCCCCCATTTTTAACTCAATTTCTTGCTCAATCCTTGCATCTCCATGCAGGAATAGCTAGGGTATTTATAGACCCCAAATAGCTTCAAAATTAGAGCAAAAAAATCTCATCTTGGGTTTCCCAGGTCTTGCCGGTACCACCGCCTATAGCACTAACATTGGGCGGTACTATCACTCAGTTTGGTAGTACCACCGCCTAACATAGTTTGGGAGATTATGTTTGGGCGGTACCACTACCCATACTAGTGGTACCACCACCTAACATTGGACGATACCACCATCTAGTTTGGCGGTATTACCGCCTAACATAGTCTTGGAGATTATGTCTCAAAGACTGAGTTACTAGCGGTGCCACTGTACCCCAACTTTTGGGCTACTGAATGAGCCTTTCTCTTAGCCCAAAATAGCCCCACTTTGGGTCTAGTTGACCCCTAATTGAGTTGGCTTAATTACATTATAAACCAACCCAATTACAACTAAAACTACTTCGATGTAGATAATTATTACAAAGTTTAATCACATGTTATCTGGCATGTCATTGGTTCATCGGCGCTTCGTCCAATCTTTTGACGCATCGTCCTCTTTTGCAACCTTTTGCCCAATCGGCATGTTGACCTACACAACTCCGATCTCCTTAGCGTAATGTCTGCTCTTCTAGGCCCGATGCCCGAACTCATGGCACGAAGCCTTCTGCCGACATGTCGACTGATCCTCCGACTCGATATCCAATCTTCTAACATATTCCACCTTAGCCCAACATTGATTCTTCCTACTTTAATTGTCTCTTCATGATCAAAGCTAGTCCTGCGTCACTTAAAAGTATATTAGATTATAACTTTATCAATTAGTGTTATGAGCGAGTCAAGTAACTGCCTACAATAGACAATATGAAAATAAGAGGTATCTACCATGTTAATCGATGCTCCCTCTATATACAACAAGAAGAAACTGTTGACCACTTATATTTTGCTTGTGACTATACTAAATAGATATTAAAAGAGATTCTCCAGCGATTTGAACTCAACAGACTGTCGAGACTTCTGCTTTGCAAAACTTTCCTCCTGTTTTAAGGCTTGTATGAAGTTATTTCTGGCTTCTGTCTCTTTGTAGATAATATTCTCATTATGGGGCTGAAGTTGCAGCTCATGTTGCAATGACATTAGTTCCTTTCTGCAGAATTAAACTCTGGTGGTAATATTGCCAAAGATATTTGTATTTCACTCCGTAAGTGCTGCTTTACAAGCTTTGAGCTTTTGACATAAAGATGTAAGAGGGGGATCCATGCACATTAACATTCCAAGCTGATCTGATGACATCAAGGAATTGAGGATGAGTACTCCACATGTTAAAGAATCTAAACGGTTTCTTACCTCTTGGTGTCGGTTTGTCTACGTGTATGTACATTAAAGAATGATCAGAAAATAATGAAGCATCATACTCAAGATGTGAATCTGGGTAAACTATTAACCATTCCTGATTAATCAAACACTTATCAAGTCAAGCCATTATTTTTCTGTTAGCAGCACCTTGATTACTCCAGGAAAGTCAATTACCCACAGATTTCATATCAATCAATGCAGTAGTATCTATGTAATCATTAAAACTTTGAAGCTGGCTTTCTGAAAGTTGTCTACCCCCAACTTTTTCATTTGGGTACCGAACAGTATTAAAATCTCCAAGAAAAATCCAAGGTATATTGAAACAACCATTTGCAATATTAGTTAGGTTAGACCAAAGAGTATTTCTTTCTTGCATACTGTTTGAAGCATATATACTAGTGAAATTGAATTGAGAGCTATTCTTTTTGTCTTCCACCTTAAGATGGATGAATTGATGAGTAGCAGAAATAAACCAGGCATTAATAGAGTTAGGATGCCATAAGACCCATATTCTACCAAAAGTTTCATTAGAGTCATTGGTAAGTAGTTCTGCATCCGGCCATATTAAATTCTTTTGAGCTTTGACTCACGATTGTTTAATTTTTGTTTTCACTAGAATAACAATATCACATGCAGTAGACTTGATTATTCTATTGAGCTCCCGACATTTCTCAGGCTTATTAAGTCCACAAACATTCCAGCATATAATCTTCATCGGTAATAAACAAATAGAAAAGGTAGTAAGGTATTCATCCTACGACTTTGGATGGAGTGTACCATCCTTTTTCTTATCCTTCGATTTTGCATTTTCCTCCCGCACAATATCCTTACCTTTTATGGCTTTATTCCTATATTTATCCACTTCATCTATAGCCTGCAGATGTTTAAACTTTAAAATACCTTGAATCATGTGGACTTGGTTGGCAGGGTTTGTTGAAGCACGATATGATTGTTGCGGCACAATATCCTGGTTAGTACTTGTTGGAGCAACCTGGCTAGAGAGGTTTATTGGGGCATAAGTTTGTTGAGGCAGAATATCCTTGTTGGCAATCTTTGTTGCGGCCTGAGTTTGTTGAGGAAGAATATCTGTACTGGCGAGATTTGTTTGGGCCTAAGTTCGTTGAGACACAAAGTCCTAGTTGGTACAATGAGTGGATATTGGAATTCCTATTGTGGACGGATCCAATGATATTGGAAGAGATGAAGTTCCTGACTTATGCTTCTCCTGTCTACTAGTACCATGGGAAACATCTGTTATGGAAGGCTCTGGCATAATAGGAAGAGATAAAATTTTGGATTTGTCCTTCTGTTCGCGGTGCTGTCCTTTCGAGTTGTAATGCTCGATAGTCTTCACCACTATCGGTGCTACTACCATTGGAGGAGACTCGCCTTGTTGCTGAGGCACTTGACATGGTCGATAGACCTTAGTGATCGGTTTCGGAGTTTGCTGATAAGCTCCATTTGCATGACCAAAAGATAAGAAACGCTGACATCGTTGTGGCTTCTAGGAATATGAGACATGCACCTTCCGAGTGTTCCCATTAAGATCACGATAGAAAACTTCATTAGGGAGATCTTCGTCGGAAGAATCCAATACACATGCTCGTGCAAATTCTAATCTCGTCTGAGTTACTATTGCTTTGTCGATGTTGAGTGGTTGTCCCAGAGTGCTGCATAACTTTGCACTAAAACGTCGACTCCAAAGATGTAGAGGAAGGCCTTGAAAGGATACCCATAATGGAATAGATTGTAGGCTATCTAACTCCAAACAGACATCAGGAGACCAGCGTCGTAGAATCATTGGATGGTTGCGAATAGTCCAGAATCCTTCGATGACCCGTTGCAAATCTTATTCAGAGTATAGCTTGCAAATAAAGAATTCGTTCTCCAGCATATGAAGATCAAATAATGATATTCCCTATCAAGTTTTGATAAATGAGGATAGTGGGAAATAAGATGTTTTGAGACCTACCACATAGCCAAAAATCGCCATAGACCATGTCACAATCAACTCTGCTGAATCAGCAGTCTCGTATACAGCAATCTTCTTATCAGCCTGAACTTCTGGAGTAAAGAATTCCAAGCTTAGATCCAGACTTCCAACCGGAGCCTTGAAGAGGCTAGTCCAAGGCCGAGGGTTACTGGAAATGAGAGCAGGCTGCCGCGATCTAGAGCGCGACCTACTTCGATGTTGCTTCGTCGAAGGAGTTTCTCTCTGGAGAGGATATGGTGGAGGAGCAACTTGAGAGGTAAGGGTAGGGAGTCTTGCCATCGTATCTACCCTCCCACCACCGTCGCCAGCCCTAGGAGCCATCGCTGTCATGTTTGATCCCTTCTCTAGTCATTGCTATAGTACCATCGCCCTTAGAAACAACCGATGCTGTAGTAGATCAGATCACTGCTATAGTACCATCGACCTAGGGAGATCTGGTTGCTGCTACAGTACCATCGCCCTTGGGGGGAAAGCCGACGGTGCAGGAGTCAGATCGCCCTAGGGAGATCTGGTCACTGCTACAGTATCGTCGCCCTTGGGAAATAGCCGACACTGCAGGAGATCATATCACCGCTACAGTGCCGTCGCCCTAGGGAGATCTGGTCGTTGCTACAGTACCGTCGCCTTGGGAAACAGCCGATGCTGTAGGAGATCAGATCACCGCTACAGTGCCATCGCCCTAAGGAGATCTGGTCGCTGCTATAGTACCGTCACCGCTATAGTGTCATCGCCCTAGCTGTCGTCCCTCTTGTTTTTGAGTGCAGATCTTTACGATCCCGCCAAAAAATTCTTCCCTTCTAGCTTTCACTAAGGATGAGAATGTCTTAACATCCATATATAAATATTATCTAAACGTCTCGATACATGTTCCATCATTTCCTTTTATTTGTATCTATTTTCATTTTTTTCAACTAAATACAACCAATGTTTTAACATTATTTTACTAATTTTTTAACCACAAATCTCAACCATGATATCATATCAAAATTAATGAATCCATCAATCCAAGTAAAGTTAATCAGAATTAATATATATCATATTAGATACCAATTCAAATAAAAATCTTAATTTTTTTTGTTATAGACCAAACCTAATATATATAATTAGGTTCTTTAAATTTTTAATAATATGATATTATTCTCTTACCTCATCTTGCTCTACTCTTTATCCAACACATGAATATATTCTTTATCTCTTTTTGATTGCATGATGCATAAATTTTTGGATGGACCAAATTTATTAGATTCTCCAAAGACCATTGGATCATAATCTAAGAAATAACACAAGAATTTTTAGAGCTGCGCATCTATCTTATGGTGCATGAAAAAACGAGAGATCTTAATCACCCAAGAATTTCCCAACTTTAAGAAGCCCCACATAAGGTAGAGATACGTTAGATAGTATTGATGTAGTTAGTCCTTCGTTCATGTCTTCAAACTTGTAGAAGACATGAACCAAAGCTAATCAGAAAAATAAAGGTTTGTAATATATATATATATATATATATATATATATACTTAGTCATCCTCAAGTCGTACATCTACAATTGGTGGTAGCTCATCTACACTCTCTTGAATAAAGTTTTTTGATATTCTGGTCTCTAATGTTTTTTTGGTAAGTAAAAGTAAATTGATTGTTGTAAAGTTTCTACAAATAGCTTTATCTATACAAGTCATAGACAAAGCCAAGTAACTCGAGTGCACATGCAGTAGTTATTACTACACATGTTGTAGACTATAACTCCTAATTGGCCTCTAATGTTACAAATTTTCTATTACATAAAAGCTTTATCTGTGTTTCCTGCTTGCTCTTTATTGTAGAGTTTTGTTTGCATTACATAAAATTTCGTAAATTTTACAAAGGTTCGCTAAAATTTGTATTTTATTATGATTTTTAATAATCTTTTGTTGCCTTTATTAAAAATATCAACATAAAATAAAAAGAAAACTACCGATGTAGAGTTTGAATTTCTTGGGAGAGAGAAATTTTTGAAACAAAAATAAAAATCAAAGATCAATAATCAAAAGAATATACCAAAAAAACAATGCAAATTTAACATGGTTTGATATTCTTTTTGTACTTCTATAGAGAAAATCAAATTCTTCTCTATATAAATTATAAGACCAGTTATCCCGCATCAAGTATAATATCTTTTTATATCTTCCAACATATATCGAAAAAATTTATACATTTTTTCTTATCTTTTTTAGATATACTAGAGTGAATTCTTGGAGGATCAAAAGTATTTTCTTATATCTCTACCAAAGCTAACGATATATAAGGTATCTATAACATAATTAAACCCTGATGTTTCCTTCATTCACATGGAGTCTTTCCATAATGGTATTTCTTACTCTCGTAGGACACATGGCTCCAATAATCTTGATGTATGAGCATGGTTTAAGCTTTATATTGAAAGTGAATCTTAATTTTCAATTATGATGAAATAAGTAGAGAAGTCCGGCAAAAATATTATCAAAAAAAGAATTACCTAGCTTCGTCTATAACTTGTATAGACAAAGCTATTTGTAGAAATTTTACACAAAATCAATTTACTTTTATTTATCAAAAAAAAATAGAGAAGTCCGGTTATTAGACAAAAAGTAAAAGAAAAAAAAGGTAAATAAAGAAAATACTAAGTATCAAAGTTGTAGTTATTTTTTTTGTAGCTTGGAATACAGAAGATTGCTTAGCGTAATGGTATGACACACAAAACCAAAAGATTGAATGAAAGATTACTAGGAAATAATTAGAGAAGAGAATTTATAATGGTGAATAAGTCCCATTTCTCTGGGATTCATAAGCTTGCTTTATAGGGGAGCTCTGGTTAATTATTCACATATTTATTCTTGTAATGATCTCAAACTTCACAACTTAAACATCCATAGAATTCAAAGATGCTGCGAAAGGGATTAGCAGAAGAAATAAATGTGATAATTATCACAAAGATCTACAAAAAAGTAAAATAAAATTCAACGTCAGAATCAGAATCTGCTCCGTTGGCTGCTGCTTTCAAGAGGATGGGTACGCTGCGGCCGTAATCCAATGTTTGTATTCACTGTCTGCAACTTTTAATCGAATAATGCTGCACTTACTCTAATTTTAGGGAATTTGAGCAGCTTGTTGACGGCACATAAAGCAACGGGGTATCGCCAAAAGCATGAAAATGACAAGCCCATTTTACATGAATTCTGAGATAGTGACATGCAGCATCCGGATAAGCCCTCTCTACTTTTGGCTTTCTCCAGTATGAACATGTCTTTTTCTTGTGATGGAATGGAAGGCTTCTCTCTCTCTCTCTCTCTCTCTCTTAAATCCTTTTGTGCATGAGCACAAATCACAAACTTCAAGGAAGAGTAATTTGTTCAGATAGTCATTTGGGGCAATCAAATTCTATTAGAGTAGAGTTAGCTGATATCTAAATCGGTGCAATTCTAGGTTTAAGAGGGGATAAAGAACACTTGGTGATGTCTCAGATCGTTCATTCCAATCCTCTAAATATAGATAACTAAAGAAAATTATTAGGGACAGTCAGAATCTTAATCTGAAATATATGTTGAAGCGATCTAATTTAGTCTGAAAAAAGCTTGCAGATGTAACATATATACATCCCAGAGAACGTAGATGGTAAACTTATTCAATTATCAAAACCATATCAAGGTGATATATCACACGATAACATTGTTTGGTTGCCCAATTATATATCTCATGCATCAGTCAGCGTTGACACAAATGTCAAGAATATAACCCATATAATTACCGAGTTTTAGTATAATCTAAGTATGTCCATGATTTACAATAGTGATAAAACAAATACATCTAAACCATCACAACCAAATAAATCTTACTGATGCTAAACTAGTAGTTTCATATCCTAACAGAAGACAAAATTAACCGTGTTATGCTAATTAAAGGAAGACGTGAAATCTTTATCTTTACAATTGAATCAAGTCAAGGACAATATAGCATCGGATATTTACCTTCTCTATTCCTCATGATTTATTAGAACAAGCATATAATACAATTTATTATAAATTTATTAATAATATATTTTTTAGAACAAGCATATAATATCTTGTAATAAAAAGGACTAATGTACCATGCGATCATCAATGTGACTAACTAATTGGATTCACTAATACTAGTATGATTACACATCCAATTTCAACGTGAATGAATCTGGGAGTATTCCCATTAGTATCGGGAACCACAGTAATGTCCTACCCAAACGATTTATGGAATTTTCCTAGCACTCTAAATAAACCTCAATATGCATACTGTAGGAAGTATATGCAACTATGCATAATAAAATTAGTGAACCTACAATATTATGCTATTATATGATATTTAGACTAAAAGTCTCTCATCTGCTCATCGAGTTGGTGAAAGTTAGGTCTAATTAATTCGACAATTAACCATTTAGAATGTGTAGCATTTGTATTTATTCATATGCTTGCATACATACAAACGTATGAAATTTCGAAAAGTATTGATTTGGGTCAGCGAAATGACCGAATAGTCAAAATATACGTTCGCCGAGATCTTCGAGAGTGACATAAATCCGTGAATCGATTCTCTTCCGATCATATCTAGTTTTCTCACACTAGTTTGTGCATGCATGCATGGTAATGACATCCTTTTGGGATTTTGATGCTCTTCTCCACCACACGTGCTGTTGCCCACCATAAGGTATCCATCACTACTCCACGTGACCCTCCCTCCTCCTTGTCTGCCCGCCCATATCTCCTTTCAAATCATCTCATCCCGTTGTCTCGTATCTACTTCCTCTTCCTGCTCTCCATCAACTGAGGCCACCCAGTTCTTTTGCGGAGGTACCTATGTGTTCTACACAAGGAATTGATAAGGAAGGTGCAACTGTTTGTAGCTTATTGTTCTACACAGTGAAAATGACGGATGCTATCAAACTCAAGTCTGCTCTCAGATGGATAATGTTGAATGATGAATCACTTCCTTAATCTTTGATTTATGATAACCTTGTTTCCAATTAGGGCCTTCTTCGGTGCGTAATTTCTGTGTAACGAAAGCATGCCATTGTCTAAACCTAAGACTTCATTTTGTATGATAAATATGTATATACAAGATGCATTTGGAATTGGCATCGAAGGGCACAATAAAAATGTATGTAATGGAATATATTAGACCTTTCATATATGTTTCATTAGTTTGTTCTAAATGTGCATGGAACAACGTAACAATATACATTTAAACATAGGACACAACTAATCTAAATGTGCATGGAACAACGGAACAAGATACATTTAAATATAAGACACAAGAAGAATCACTCTTCCACTGTATACGTATCACATCACCCACCGCACCTTACAATAGACGATAACTCGTGACGATCAGAAACCGGAAAGAAAGGAGGGAACTCCACACTATCCAAAGCAGCACAGATACGTTTGTAGCTATTGGCTGGAGGACGAACTCGATCTCTACTTAGCCATGTCGACAACCTTAAACGCTTCGCGGTTCTTGACGACGATGTCGTACATGTGCATGGACTTGAAGCGGCTGAACTCCTTGGGGAGGGAGATGAGGTCGATGGAGGAGCGCTTGTGGAACTGGAGGAGATCAGGTTCCTCGTAGTAGCGCTCCCATCCCAGGCCGATGAGCTTGCGCTCCAGCGAGGCGTAGGAGGTGATCACCTCGTTGGTGGGCGTGTGGAGAAGCACCTTGCGGCGGACCGTCGACTGCTGCTCGTTTGCAGGGTTCTCGATGAGCCGGACCACTCCATTCCTGAACACCCAAACACCGGCCATCTATATGCTATGTCGGAGAGATAGAGAGAGAGAAAGAGAGAGAGAGAGAGAGAGGTGATGCTGCTGCAGCTGGTTGTGTCGGAGAGGATGCTAATGAGGGTTATTTATAGATGGAGTTTGGATCATGCTAAGCAGGGAGGCCGAAAACAAAAGAATCATGTGATATGTTATACAAAGCCGTGGGTCTACTGGGGGGACTGAGGATGCAAAGATATATGCTGGCATCAAACTGTCCTGCTGCAACTTAAGCTTCAGAAAAGGAATTATGAGTCAGTTATTCTAAGGTGTTTGATAGATCGAACCTACCATTGAAGAAAGAATTACTTCATATAAATTAACTGGAACGAGCTTGATTACGAGTAATATAGCTTCTTTACATGTTATTTCGCAAACTATAATTCTTTTTATATACCTTTTTGGTTTCTCTTTCAATCCTAAAGTTTTATAAAATCCTGTCCTGAACTCAGCCAAATTAAAATGTTTCCTCTTATTTTTATTAATTTATATTTAACTGTAGAAATTATGTATAGGTTCTTGCAAATTTGATTTAATATTAATTTCCACTATAAAATTATTAATCGGACCTTAAAAAAAAAAGAAAGACACTAAAGGATGAAAATTTTGCAAATGTTGGTACATAGCAACAAGACTTAATATCCTATCTATTTCGGATTAATCACAGTATTCTTTTTCGATCATTGAGATTTGGATTGGACGATGTTCATAATTAAACTAAGAGAGTTGAATAACATTATTTTGGTTTTAGTAAAATTTTGTTAGTTCTCCTATTACAAAAGATTAAATGAGCTTACTATTTAGAGTCCTAGAGAATCCTATTACCGTTCATAACTCCTTAAAAAAAATTAAAATAATATTTTATTATTTATAATCCCTCTAATTCTGATTCTATCTTTTTCACTTTTTCTTTCTCCTTTCTCACATCTTAGGGATTGATGCTTGCGCACCCTACCATTGTTGATGCTCCCAACCATCAATCATCACCCCTAAGCTTGCCTCTTAATCTTATTGAATTTTAAATTTTGATATTAAACTGATAAGAACAGATCTTGAACTCATCCGTTCGGTGTTGTACTCTTACTCCTTATATTAGTCTAATGTATTTCTTCTGTTTGTTGGACTTCTCCAAGATATTGAACGGTTATTAATGAATTTCTTCTGGAATGGTACAAATGATAAGGCAATGCATATGATAAATTGGGACAACATCTACAAACCGAAAGACGAAAGGGGATTAAACCTGAGAAATATTAAAGATTGGAATAAAGCATATCTGGTACAACAATTGTTGGATCTTTTGAAAAACAAATGTTCCTTATGGTCACTTTGGGTTTCTGCTAGGTATCTTTCAAAGGAATCAATTTAGGAAATATCAACGAGAACATACTACTCTACAACTTAGAAAGAGATTTTAAAGGTAAAGAATTGGCTAATCAAATACATTTCTTATGCAATCTCTTCTGGAACTAATACTAATATGTGGTATGATCCTTGGGTAAATGGGAAGAGTATATTTCAATTATATGGTGACAGAATACGAAAAGACCTTGGGGCTTCCAAAGATTGGAAGGTTTTTGAGTTCATTGCTAATGGTACCTGGTGTCTCCCTAATCCTATTTCTCCCGAAATGTTATCACTTCGGTCGACTATCAAAGCTATTTCAATCAGGAAAAACTCTTCATATATACTTATTTGGCCTCATGACAATGGTAAATTTAGTGCCACATCCGCATGGAATCAAATCAGGCAAAGAAATAAAAAGTGGATCCCAAGTAGTTGGACATGGGATCGACCGGGATCACAAAAACATTCCCTATGTACTTGGCAGGCTCTTCTCAATAAACTGCCTACAATAGACAATATGAAAAGAAGAGGTATCTACCATGTTAACCGATGCTCCCTCGGTATGCAATAAGAAGAAACTGTTGACCACCTCTATTTTGCTTGTGACTATACTAAATGGATATGGAAGGAGATTCTCTAGCGATTTGAACTCAATAGACTGCCGCAACCAAACTTACATCAAGAACTAGGCGACCTCATGCAATGTTTCTCAAGAAAAGGGCCTCTCACATAACTGGCAAAGGTTACTTTCAGATGCGCTATTTGGTGGATGTGGAAGGAGATATGTAGCAAAATATTTGAATGTCAACACACAAACAATGCTCAGCTCATGACAGAGATTATTAGAGACTCAAGGTCATGTATAGAGCATGATCTCAAATTGGAGCACATTACCTGAAGAGAAAAAGATATTTTTATCAAATTTAATTTTGCTATTAACTAAAGATCTTGGGAATGATGTTAAATACTTACCCATAGATAGTCTTGACATATCTGGACATGCATTTTATTTGTTGGCTACAGTTAGGAGTTATAGTCTATAGCATGTGTAGTCAGTCATAACTACCACATGTGTACTCAATGAGTTACTTGGCTTTGTCTATGACTTGTATAGATAAAGCTATTTGTAGAAACTTTACAACAATCAATTTACTTTTACTTACAAAAAAAAAAATTTTGATGATGAAATCAATTGATGAAGATACGATCTAATGAGCGTTTGAGTGACACAGAACTAACTTCGATCATGGAAAGGTAAATTAATTAAAGTAGGAGAATCAAAAGTTGAGTCAGAAAGCATCATGTCAAAGATTGGATGTCGGGAAAAGGATTGGTGAATGTGCTGGAAGATGAACTTCGTGCCATGAGTTCGACCATTGGGCCAAAGGATCGAGTATTGCGCCAAGAATATCAAATGTTGCGGGAGGTTAACATGCTGATATATCGAGCAATACGTCGAAGGAGAGGACGATGCACCGAAGGTTTGGACAAAGTGTTAGATGAACTAATGACATGCCAGACAATATAGGATTCATGTTTATAATCGTTTGTATCTTGAGTGAAGTAGTTTAGGTTTTAATTGAATTAGTTTAGGGTGTAAGCATAACAACATGATTAGGGGCCCATTGGGACTAAATCAGGGCTAATTGAGCCTATTAGAAGGCCAATTCAGTGACTTGAAGTTAGGCCAAGCGGTGGCACCACCATCACCTATGAGCTTGAAAGTATGAAATATACTTTTTTTAGAAAACTCGATGGTAATACCACCAGTGTTATGTCACGGACAAACTTCTAAATAGGATGTTTGATGTAATGCTTATGTATGTCCGTGTCTTTTGGTATGTTCATGCTTTGTACAGCATGTAGAGGGACGACCGAAGACTTAATAGTCCCATTTTAGTTAGGTTGGTGGCCGCTTTAGGCTTGTAAAGAAAGGTTGTGTCATGTGGACACGTATGAGAGATTTTCGGTCTATAATGGACCATTGTACCCTTTGTTGTGCAACTGTTCAGAGCTTGTAAAGTCTGTTTGTAATTTGCATTGTCTATGAAGTGTTTTTGGAAATGTTTTCTTATGGATCCCGAATAAGACGTTTTCTCTAACCCGTTCTCTCTTTTGTGGATCCTAAGGGACATGGGAGGCTTCGGGGAGGCTGACCTTTGCGGACGGACACGCAAGGGTGTCGCACGATTTAGGCAAAACCAGCTAAGTTCGTGACAGATGGTATCAAAGTAGGACAAGCACTCATAGAAACACTTAGCATGCAAATGTGGGGGACCTAGCGGGGCTGCGTTGAGGGCAATCAACACATGCGCGACCGTTGTTGGAAAACGAGTATGGAGATGTAGGGAAAAGGAGTCACTAGGAGGAGTAGGCATCTGACATTGGCATTCATAGGAATGACCAACTCTTCGCACAAGAGGCACCACGAGAATAGGTAAGCTTGGAAGAATGCGGAGTGCACAAAGGTTGGAATGGCTGAGTTTGAGCTACGGCTCAATGTTGATAACTATACTTGATGGTGCTCAAGGCAAGCGAGGCGCTTGGTAAAGAATGAGACCATGCAAGGTGGAATGAGTTGCTCAACGACCGAAAGAGTTATGCAAAGCTCACAGAGGTGAGGGGAATTACTAGCTCGAAGAATTTGGTACTCATACACGGGCTTGTATGCGGACGATGGAATGTTCGTGGCCCTCCCAAGGTGACTGAAACTTGGCGCCATGGAGCATTAAAACTTTCTCTTCAGCATGTGAAGGATATGTCCGTAGGAGGCTGAAGTGTGCAACGAGTTCAACATGTTGCTAGGCCTTGAGTGGTGCAGCGGGGGCTGTATTGACGTAGGAGGCAGAACAATGCACAGTTTGTTCAGTAGATCGGAGTAGTCTAAGGGGATGGTGGTCTCCGAAACGAAGAGAGATGTTGCTCCAACAGGACAGTTATCCAGGAGGGATATGTCCCGGCTCTCCAGAGGGAGAATCATGTGGACGGACCTCACATGTTGAGGAGGAGTACCTCAATAAACAACAACTCCATGAAGCTCAATGGATTGAGCAAGCGGCGAGGAGTCGTCGCATGATCTCGCTCGAGAGAATGCATTGGTGGATGCATTGCGAGATCAAGTGGGGGAGTGACCCAAAGCAACACAAATGAAGGTATACTTAAGAGTCGATATAGAGATCGGACTAAAGGGAGGGCTGACCCGTGGAATGGTGGGCGCGAAGGCCACCATCAACTCAATGCAAAAACGAGGAGCGAAGCAACTTGGGTGTAACTTGGCGAAGTACCCAAGCCGCATGAAGGGAGCCAGCATAGAAGATAGAACATGGAGTAGTGGCATAGTGCTTTCCTTGGACAGAGGTCAAGGACATGAACTCTTGTAGAGGCAAGAGCAGGATCATTTTATTCCATGAGTCATTCATTCTGACGGAGTGGACTCATCTTGCATGGTGTCAAAGATGAAGGGAGCTTCTGGGCACATGCACCTTATCTCGGAAGAGCATTTGATAGAGGAACTAAGGTGACTCAATTTGCAGAGGTGAAGTTGGGTTCATAAGGCCTTAGCATGGGGCAAGAGGATGTAGAGGTACTCTTGAAGAATATGCCACAGTGTTGCCATTCAAGTTGCCATGAAGGAAGAGGTGCGTAGTGAAGATTGTGCTGGTAGGGGCTGAGGCCCAGGATCTAGACAATGGTGCACTAATTATAGCGAAGTCGATGGACTTCGGGAGCTACTAGGCGACGGACTGTCCTAGAGCGGTGCTTCATCTAGGTGTGACCCAAGAGTGGGTGGATGAAGGTCGATTGCCAAAGGAGCGAACAAAATCGAAGGTGGAAGAGACCCTGCATTGTATTGGCAAAGGCCACACATGAAGGGTTTACAATTCGAGTTCATCCCAAAAGGATCAAAATGCAATAGAGATGTCACCAGGAGGCGACATGGTGCAGCGGATCATGGTGGAGCAGTTCGTGGCAATGTGATACACACAATAGAGTCCCGTGAGGGACTAGATCATACGGAGGTATGATCGGAAGCTATTGGAAGCTCCACTTCGGTGAACAATACGATGGCAAGAAGGGCTATGGATTCAAGGAGTGAAGGCCATGGTACCTCAGAGGTGGGTTTTTCGTGCGTGCATCGAATTTTGCATCGGATGAAAGCCTTGGTCATCAGCATATGGGGGCTGTGTTCCACCAAGGGAAAAGTTCGAATGCAAGTACTAGTGAGTCCCATGGGAGGGACTTGATCATGCAGAGGTATGATTGAAGCAGCTGGAGAGTTGGACTGCTCCAGAGCTCATATTCGCTTAAGAGAGCCCGGCAAGTCAGGGGACAAGGTCGAGTAAGTGAACGTTACTACCAAGAAAGCTAAAGAAAACAGAATTGGTGCAAACCTTATAATGTGATGGCAGAGGCCATGCATGGGAGTTGAAGTCTGTCTTTCCATCGACCAAAGGGAGCTGCTTGGAGAACACAGAGGTGTTGAAGCAGGGGATCGAAAGGGGCGAGGAAGAGACGACGAGTCCAGAGGGACTTAGCTACTCAAAATCAAGCATCAGTTAGAATGGAGGTGGACTCGGAGGAGTGTCACAGAGACATATCTACTGATTGTGACAAAAAGGGATGCAGATGAGAGGCGACGGATAGTAGAGCCATGGGCATGGCAGCACCATGGTACCGTAGAGGTGGGACTTCCATGAAAATCATTGATCCCTTGCTGTCATGGAGGGAGAGCGCTTGGTCGTGAAAGGGGTCGAGGAGGTGGAGCATGCAGAGGCAATCTCCAAGTACCGAGACAAGGCTGAAGGGCAAAGGCCAAGAAACTTCGTAAGACCGGTGTCAATGAGCTTCTCATCAAGATAGCCGAAAGTGAAGGACTTTGGGTCATGCAAGAGTGCATGACCAAGGAACAAAACAGGCAATACGTGGTGCTGTACCTTTGCTACTCAGGGGAGTAGGCGGTAGGGTTGATGGAGAAGATGGTACAATCCCAGAGGCGACCAAATCTATTAGAGAATTACTCTAAGTTGGGGTGAAAACTTCCTGCATTCCAGAAGTTCGATGGCATTGAGAAGGTGAATCATAGTAACTAACTCAATGCAAGGAGTGCAAACACTTCAAGTGCTTCAAAAGTGTGAGCAAAGAGCAAGCGAAAGCCAGTAACCAACTCGATGCATGGAGTACAACCTCGAGGAGGCGGGCGAAGTCAAGTAACCTTTGCCTTCTCAACTCTTAAGAGAATAGGCGAAACCGAGTACCCCAATTCTCTTATCTATCCAGCAGAGGAGCTCTGTACATGTTCAAATACCCTTCGAAGATAATGGAAGATAATAGTTGTCAAATCCTCACCAATGGTGATCAGTGCTACTAAGAGTAGATTGTCTGCTTCATTTCCTAACGAACTGCCAATCGAAAGCAGAAGTGATACGAACCTACTTGGAAGTAACAACTAAGTGAAAGAATAGTCAATGGGCAAATATTGTGGAGGAAGGACCCAAAAAATTCAGAAGTTTACGAGACGATGCTCGTTAAAGCTCCAACAAGCATCCACCCAATTCAAGCAACATGAGCATTTGAGAGACTGGCACATAGTAAGGATGGTCTTTTCCTTCATCTGGAGGATTCGTAGGAACCAACAGGGATCAACACAATTCAACCAACCCCACACTAGAGTCAGAGTCATTGGCGAGTTGAAGCAGCATGGCGGATTAAAGGTTCAACTTCTCAAAAACAGCAGCAGAGAGTAGTTGGGAGCCAAGAGGTGCATTGCAGCTGGAGCAGAAGATTGAAAACTCAGCAAAGGCGAGGAGTTGCAGTGTCGACAAAGGCTTCGACGAGGACGTCGAAGGAATAAGTGGGGGAGAATGTCACGGACAAACTTCTAAATAAGATGTTTGATGTAATACTTATGTATGTCCGTGTCTTTTGGTATGTTCATACTTTGTATAGCATGTAGAGGGACGACCGAAGGCTTAATAGTCCCATTTTAGTTAGGTTGGTGGCTGCTTTAGGCTTGTAAATAAAAGTTGTGTCATGTGGACATGTGTGAGAGATTTTCGATCTATAGTGGACCATTGTACCCTTTATTGTGCAACTGTTCAGAGCTTGTAAAGTTTGTTTATAATTTGCATTATCTATGAAGTGTTTTCGAAAATGTTTGCTTGTGGATCCCGAATAAGGTGTTTTCTCTAAGCCGTTCTCTCTTTTATGGGTCCTAAGGGACATAGGAGGCTTCGGGGAGGCTGACCTTTGCGGACGGACACGCAAGGGAGCCGCACGACTTAGGCAAAACCAGCTAAGTTCATGACAGAGGCGGTGGTACCACCAGGACAGTCTCCCAAACTGTGTTAGGTGGTGGTATCGCTAGTGCTTAGTGTGGCAAGCGAAGGTACCGCCCAGTGTAAGCCGTGGTACCACCCATTGTAGGCGGTGGTACCGCTAGTACCCCAAAAACCCAAGGATTTGAATTTTGGATCTATTTCTAAAGCTATTTGAAGCTTATGAATACTCCTCTCATGCTTGCTTATTTGCAAAACCATGACAAAACTTATGATTTTAAGTGTTGAAACTCTCTTAAAGAGAGGTGTAAAGGTTCTTTCTTGAGCATGTAAAAAGGAGAAAGAGTTATAACAAAGGTACTTGATCTTCGTCCATTGAAAAGAAGATCAGTAGTGGAAACCGATAGCCTCGAGTGAAGAGGAATCGAGAGTGGACATAAGTCGAGACGACTGAAGCACTATAAATCTGGTTTGCATTTTTGTTTATGTTTTTTCTTATAATTACTAATTGATTTAGTTGCTCACTACTATTACTCATATTCAAAGTTAAATGTATTTCTAATATAGGTTTCATCGAATGAAAATTTTCAAACCGAAGTTTTTGAAAGCATTAATTCACCACCGACCCCCACCCACCCACCCCCCCCCTCTTAGTGCCTTTATGATCCTAACAATTGTTATCAGAGCTTCATTCTCTCATTTGGTTTAAGACTCAAGAGAGATTAAATGACTTTTTTTTGGTAATCAAGAGGGTCACTCTATCACTCGTCCTCTTATGTTTAATGAGACGGACTACATATATTGAAAGATATGAATAAGGATTTTTTTATTTCTATATATTTTAATTTATGGAATGTTGTTGAATGTAGTTTTTAAAAATCCTCTAGACCAATGAATAAACGGAATGAACTAGAGAAAAAATTATTTTCTTTAAATGCTACAACTATGAATGCTTTATTTTGTACTTTAGATAAAAATAAGTTTAATCATGTTTCTACATATGAAATAACACATGATATTTGGCATGTACTCGAAGTTACTCATTAAAGTATAAGTAGAGTTAAAGAATCTAAGATTTATCTCTTGGTGCATAGTTATTCAAAGAGATCGTGGCCCAAGGAAATATAGTAGTGGAAAGAGTTTTGTTCGAAGATAACATCGCAATCCACTAATAAAGTTATTGTCTCAAATTGTCTTTGAGCATCACAGGGTTTTGATGGGGATCGGACATGTAGGTGATTAGCTTTAAGTTAAGTGAGAGATTGCTTACAAAAAAAAAAAAGTGAGAGATTGCTAGTCATATGTGCCCTGTCAGCTAATCACGTGAGTGATGACACATGTGACATGATACACACTCTTTTTTCTTATTATTTATTTGATATTTTTTTTTACTTTATATTGCCTATTACATGTATTGTGATGTTTATGGATTTGTGCAATTAGAATCAGATCATGATGAAATCATAATAATAAGACTGATTTATTTTTAAACGTAGACCCTAAATAATCCCAATCATAGGTTACTGAGGCTCCTATCTTAGTTCTACCAAATTTTGATAATGTGTTTGAAGTTGAATGTGATGCATCTAATGTGTTTGGTGCTGTTTTGAGTCAAGATGGAAGGCCCATTGCATTTTTTATTGAAAAGCTGAATGATACAAGAAAGAAATACTCTACTTATGATAAGGAGTTTTATGCGATTTATCGAGCTTTATCTCATTGGAGTCAATATCTTCTTGCCAAGCCATTTGTTCTGTATTCTGATCATGAGGCATTAAAGTTCATTAATCACCAGCACAAGCTAAACAAGAGGCATGCAGCTTGGGTGGAGTTTTTACAATCTTACAACTTTACAATCAAGCATAAATCTGGTATTCAAAATGTAGTTGCTGACGCATTGAGCAGAAAGCATTCTTTATTATCAGCAATGGAAGTCAAAGTGGTTGGATTTGAAACATTCAAAGATCTATATGAGAATGATGTGGATTTCGGCTCGATATGGCAGAATTGTAAATCAGGTTCCTTTCAACAATTTTTTATCTTTGATGGATTTCTTTTTTGAGCTAATGCTTTATGTGTTCCATCTTGTTCTTTGAGACAAGTAATTCTAGCTGAAGCTCATGGTGGTGTTTTGGGAGGACATTTCGGTAGGGACAAGACTCTGGCTCTTGTTCAATCAAATTTTTATTGGCCTAAAATGTTCAGAGATGTGGATAGACATGTGAAGCAATGCCGATTGTGTCATTTGGCAAAAACAAGAACTCAAAATTCTGGTTTGTACACTCTATTGCCAGTGCCAAATGCTCCCTGGGAGGATGTGAGTCTTGATTTCATTTTGGGACTGCCAAGAACCCAAATGAACAATGATTCTATCATGGTTGTTGTTGACAGATTTTAAAAAATGTCTCACTTTGTTCCATGCAATAAATCAAATGATACATCTCATATTGCTGATTTATATTTTAAGGAGATTGTTAAATTGAATGGTATTCCAAGAACTATGGTGTCTGATCGAGATTCAAAATTTGTTAGTCATTTTTGGAGAACTCTTTGGAGGAAGGTGGGTACTTCTTTGAATTTCAGCAGCTCGCATCATCCACAAACCGATGGGCAAACTGAGGTAACAAACCGAAGCTTGAGAAATTTGCTTAGAAGCTATGTTGGCAAGAATATTAAGCAATGGGATGCCATTCTTCCACAAATTGAGTTTGCCTACAATCGTTCTATGCATCATAGTATTGGTAAGAGTCCTTTTGAGGTAGTTTATGGTGCTAATCCTGCTGGTCCTTTGGACTTAATCTCTCATTCTACAACGAAGCAATTTAGTGGAGATGCTGATGAAAGAGCTAAGCAGATAAAGAAGCTACATGAGGGTATGAAAGCAACCATTGAGAAACAAAATGAGAGGTACATGCAAGCTGCTAAGAAACACAGAAAACTTGTAGAGTTTAATGCCGGTGATTTTGTCTGGATTCATCTAAGGAAGGAGAGGTTTCCGCCGGGAAAATTTGGAAAACTGAAACCTAAGGCTGATGGTCCATTCAAGGTGCTTAACAGAATTGGCAAAAATGCTTATAAGATTGAGCTACCTAATGATTACGGAGTATCCCCAACATTTAATGTGGCTAATTTAAGTCCTTTTTATAATCATGATGACGAAACAAACAAGAACTTGAGGACAAGTCTTTTTTAACCAGGGGAGATTGACACGGGAGTGTTTAATTTGCTACAATCTGCTCATATGGACCATACTGATAATATGATATTTTTTTTAGCCAACAATATTGCTACATAATCTTCAACTCAGCCTACTCAGATAAGACAGCTCATCAGCATATTCCCTGCACAAAGGAATACATTAGTGGAGTTGGTTGGCAGTTGTAAAGCTGTATCATGGTGCTTTTCTTCATGGCTAAGGAATACATTAATGGAGTTGGTTGACAGTTGTAAACTACTTAATTTCGAAATTTCCTATGCATGAAGGGTTGTTTCATGCTCTAGTATTTATTTTGGGGTTTAGGGCTTAGAAAGATTTTAGAAAACTGAGGATATTGGCAGAAGCTCTCTTGGAGTGCTCTTGTGAAATCTGTATCTCTTGGAAGTGTCCTTGAGTGGTGAGTCTTATGCTTTCAGTTCTGTATCCTTATTTATTGTCATTAGGGTGGTGATATTTCTGTTTCCCTTTTGATTTTAAACTTGGTGGTGAACTATTTTTCGTTTTACCGAAGTTTCTTCAAGAGTTCGTTCATTGCCTTCTGTGACATTTTCTATCTGAACAACTGTTCTATCGGTGTTCTTTCGAAATCCATTCTGCATTTTTACCCTCCCCGGTATCATACTCCTCCACACTAAGATCTTTTTGCTTGAAATCATGTATTTTGAGAAAGATCTCTTGTCTATAATTATGAGGTAAATATTTTCTCTTTAGCTCCCTTTTCATTTGATGGACAAGTCTTTTTCAACCAGGGGAGATTGACATGGTAGTGTCTAATTTGCTACAATCTGCTCATATGGATCATACTGATAATATGACATTTTTTTCAGCCAACAATATTGCTACATAATCTTCAACTCAGCCTACTCAGATAAGACAGCTCATTAGCATATTCCCAGCACAAAGGAATACATTAATGGAGTTGGTTGGCAGTTGTAAAGCTGTATCATGACGCTTTTCTTCATGGCTAAGGAATTCATTAATGGAGTTGGTTGGCAGTTGTAAAGCACTTAATTTCGAAATTTTCTATGCATAAAGGGTTGTTTCATGCACTAGTATTTATTTTGGGATTTAGGGCTTAGAAAAGGACTTTAGAAAACTGAGGATATTGGCAGAAGCTCTCTTGGAGTGCTATTTTGAACTCTATATCTCTTGGATGCGTCCTTGAGTGGTGAGTCTTTCGCTTTCAGTTCTGTATCCTTGTTTATTATCATTAGGGTGGTGATCTTCTGTATCCCTTTTGATTTTTAAACTTGGTGGTGAGCTATATATCGTTTTACCGAAGTTTCTTCAAAAGTGCGTTCCTTGCCTTTTGTGACATTTTTTTATTTGAACAACTGTTATATCGGTGTTCTTTCGAAATCCATTCTGTAATTTTACCCTCCCCGGTATCAGAGTTGGACTGCTCCAGAGCTCATATTCGCTTAAGGGAGCCCGACAAGTCAGAGGACAAGGTCGAGTAAACGAACGTTGCTGCCAAGGAAGCTAGGGAGAGCAGAATCGGTGCAAACCTTATAATGCAATGGTAGAGGCCATGCATGGGAGTTACAGTCTGTCTTTCCATCGACCAGAGGGAGCTGCTTGGAGAACACAGAGGTGTTGAAGCAGGGGGTCGAAAGGGGCGAGGAAGCGATGACGAGTCCAGAGGGACTTAGCTACCCAAAATTGAGCATCAGTTAGAATGGAGGTGGACTCGGAGGAGTGCCACGGAGACATATCTACTGATCATGAAGAAAGGGATGCAGATGCGAGGCGACGGATAGTAGGGCCATGGGCATGGCAGCGCCATGGTACCGCAGAGGCGGGACTTCCGTGAAAGTCATTGATCCCTTGCTCTCATGGAGGGAGAGCGCTTGGTCGTGAAAGGGGCCGAGGAGGTGGAGCATGCAGAGGCAATCTCCAAGTACCAAGACAAGGCTGAAGGGCAGAGGCCAAGAAACTTCGTAAGACCGGTGTCAACAAGTTTCTCATCAAGATAGCCGAAAGTGAAGGACTTCGGGTCATGCAAGAGTGCACGACTAAGGAACGGAGCAAGCAGTACGTGGTATTGTACCTTTGCTACTCAGTGGAGTAGGCGGCAGGGTTGATGGAGAAGACGGTACAATCCTAGAGGCGACCTCATCTATTAGAGAATTACTCCAAGTTGGGGTGAAAACTTCCCGCATTCCAGAAGTTCGATGGCATTGAGAAGGTGAATCACAGTAGCTAACTCAACGCAAGGAGTGCAAACACTTCAAGTGCTTCATAAGTGTGAGCAAAGAGCAGGCGAAGGCCAGTAACCAGCTCGATGTATGAAGTACAACCTCGAGGAGGCGGGCGAAGTCAAGTAACCTTTGCCTTCTCAACTCTTAAGAGGATGGGCGAAACCGAGTACCCCAATTCTCTTACCTATCCAGCAGAGGAGCTCTGCACAAGTTCAAAGACCCTTCGAAGATAATGGAAGACAATAGTTGTCAAATCCTCACCAATGGTGATCAGTGCTACTGAGAGTAGATTGTCCGCTTCATTTCCCAACGAAATGCCAATCGAAAGTAGAAGTGATGCGAACCTATTTGGATGTGACAACTAAGTGAAAGAAGAGTCAATGAGCAAATTTTATGGAGGAAGGACGCAACACTTCAGAAGTTTGCGAGACGATGCTCGTTAAAGCTCCAACAAGCATCCACCCAGTTCAAGTAGCATGTGGAATTTGAGAGACTGGCGTAGTAAGGATGGTCTTTTCCTTCATTTGGGGGATCCGCAGGAATCAACAAGGATCAACACAACTCAGCCAACCCCACACCAAAGTCAGAGTCATTGGTGAGTTGAAGCAGCATGACGGATCAAAGATTCGACTACTCAAAAACAACAGCGGAGAGCAGCTGGGAGTCAAGAGGCGCATTGTAGCTGGAGCAGAAGATTGAAGACTCAGCAAAGGCAAGGAGTTGTAGTGTCGACAAAGGCTTCAACCAGGACGTCGAAGGGATAAGTGGGGGAGAATGTCACGGATATACTTCGAAACAGGATGTTTGATGTAATGCTTATATCTGTCCGTGTCTGTTGGCATGTTCATGCCTTGTACAACGTGTAGAGGGGCAACCGAAGGCTTATAAGTCCCATTTTAGTAGGGTTGGTGGCCTCTTTAGGCTTGTAAATAAAGGTTGTGTCATGTGGACACGTGCGAGAGATTTTCGATCTATAATGGACCATTTTACCCTTTGTTGTGCAATTGTTCAGAGCTTGTAAAGTCTGTTTGTAATTTGCATTGTCTATGAAGTGTTTTTCGGAGATGTTTGCTTGTGGATCCCGATTGAGGCATTCTCTCTAACCCGTTCTCTCTTTTGTTGGTCCTAAGGGACAATGGGAGGCTTTGGGGAGGCTGACCTTTGCGGACGGACACGCAAGGGTGCCGCACGACTTAGGCAAAACTAGCTAAATCCGTGACAATATGCTGATGACCAAGGCTTTCATGCGATGCAAAATTTAATGCATGCACGGAAGACCCGCCTCTGCGGTACCATGGCCTTCACTCCTTGAATCCATAGTCCTTCTTGCCATCGTGTTATTCACCGAAGTGGAGCTTCCAGAAGCTCCCGATCATACCTCCGTATGATCTAGTCACTCACGGGACTATGTCGTGTGTATTGTATTGCTATGATCCGCTGCACCATGTCGCCTCCTAGTGACATCTCTATTACATTCTGATCCTTGTGGGATGAACTCGAATTGTGATCCCTCCATGTGTGGCCTCTGCCAATACATCGCAGGGTCTCTTTCACCTTCGATTTTATTCATTTCTTTGGCAATCGACCTTCATCCACCCACTCTTGGGTCACACCTAGATGAAGCACCGTTCTAGAATAGTCCGTCACCTAGTAGCTCCCGAATTCTACTGACTTCGTTGAAAATGGTGCACCATTGTCTAGATCCTGGGACTCTGCCCCTACCAACACAATCTCCGCTGCGCACCGCTTCCTGCCTAGCAACTTGACTAGTAACACTATGGCATATTCTTCAAGAGTACCTACCTCTACGTCCTCTTGCTCCGTGCCAAGGCCTTCTAAACCCAACTTCGCCTCCGTAAGTTAAGTCAGCTTAGTTCCTCTATCAAATGCTTCTCCGAGATAAGGTGCATGTGCCTAGAAGCTCTGTTCGTCTTTGGCACCATGCAAGATGAGTCTGCTCTGTCAGAATGAAGGACCCATGGAACAACATGATCTTACTCTTGCCTCTGTAAGAGTTCATGTCCTTGACCTCTGTCCAAGGAAAGCACTGTGCCTTCGCTCCATGTTCCATCTTCTATGCTGGCTCCCTTCATGTGGCTTGGGTACTTCGCCAAGTTATACCAAAGTAGCTCCGCTCCTTATTTTGCATTGAGTTGATGGTGGCCCTCGCGCCCACCATTCAATGGGTCAGCCATCCCTTGAGTCCGGTCTCCATATCGACTCCAAGTGTGCCTACATTTGTGTTGCTTTGGGTCGCTCTCCCACTTGATCTCGCAATTCATCCACCAATGCATTCTCTCAAGCGAGATCATGCAACAACTACTCGCTGCTTGCTCAGTCCATTGAGCTTTGTGGAGTTGCTGTTTGTTAAGGTACTCCTCAACATGTGTGGTCCGTCCCATATGATTCTCCCTTTGGAGACTAGGACTTATCTCTCTTAGATAACTGTCCCGTTGGAGCAACATCTATCTTCATTTCGGAGACCACCATCCCCTTGGACTACTCCGATTTGTTGAACAAACCATGCATTGTTCTGCCTCCTGCAAACGCACTTGCTAGATTACGACTCCACGTCGATACAACCCCCGCTGCACCACTCAATGTAACATCCCTCATTTGTGAATTTTCGTATAAGTTTCTAATTGTAATGTAAGTATCTATTTTAAGTTTGATAAAATTTCAAAGTATGAATCTGAGGACTTATTCAAAAGAGTTGGAGGATTTGTTAAAGAAAAATCTGAGGACCTATATGTAAACCCTGAGGACCTAATCGAAAATATAATAAATACAAGGACTAAATCGCAAAATGCACAAAATGACAAATTCCACCGTTTAAGCCTCTCTGCCTTCGTTCTTAAGGAAGCAGAGAAGGCAGCTGCGTGGATGATCAGGGAAAGAAAGAAAGAAGAAGAAGAAGAAGAAGAAGAAGAAGAGAAAAAAATTAGGGCTTTAAGGGTTCTTGCCCAAATCCTTTCACTTAGGGTCAAAAATTCTCAAAGGCAAGTGTTCTAACCCCATCCTACAGAATATTAGCTTCTGTTCTTATGTTGATTCATAAAGATCTGAAAGATTTCTATTTGGAACCTGAAATGCCCCTCTTTGGACATAGAACCATGGATTCTGAAATTTTTTCGGTAAACTGACCCCTATACACTCTTTCAGCTATAATATTTAGTACAAAAAGTAAATTCAGGCAGGAACTATTTTGTTTGAAATTAGACTCTTATAACTTTCTTTTGACACTGATTTTGTAGATTTTGGACACCGAATACTTACCCAATCATTTGTTTCAAATAAGCCTATAGATGCTGCAAAACAGGGATCAAGATTTCTGACCCTTCGATACTAAAATGCCTATAACTCTCTGTTGAAAATTCTGATTTGTACCAAACTGACTTCGTCCGAAACTAGACTTGCAGACCTTTCTTTTGACATATATTTTGAAAAGTTTGGAATTCAAATGCCTACCCTATTATCTGTTGAATCCGGCCCTATGTATTCTGCAAAACAGTGATTGTGTCCTTGACCTTGTGTTACCAAATCAAAGGTAACTCCTTGTTGGAAACCATGATTCGTACGAAACTTATTTCGACAGAAAACAGATTGATATATCTTTCGACAGTAGTTTTCTTATGGATATTGGAGCATAATTGATACTCTGAAGTATTTGTTCTATGTGCCACTTGAATTCTATCAGAAATCGAGCTCTGTTCGATTTCGCGTATTCTGTTTCATTTCTTTGGATATGGAATTCATCCAACCTTCTTATTTGAATTGAGCTAAATATGATTGCTTGGAATCCCTGTATACTCTTACTTTCCTTTCATTCAAAATCTGAATACATTTGTGAGAGATTTGTTCCTTGCATCGTATTGTCTCGAAAAGGCACATGTACGTTTTGTTGTTCCGCGTGTGCTTCCGATATATGCTACTTATTGATAAAACTGTACTCTTGTACTCTGGTGTTGTAGGATTGTCTGGACCTTTGCCAAAAATGGTAAAGGGTGTTATTCTGGACCTTTGCCAGAAATGGTAAAGGGTGTTATTCTGGACCTTTGCCAGAAATGGTAAAGGGTATGTGCTTAGAGCCTGCGATGCTCTGCCGGCCCCCTCTGGCTTCACCTAGACGTGGGTGGATGGAGCTCCCAGACGTGGGAGACTTCTGTCAGGTGGTCATTCAGAAATGGATGAATCACATTCTGACTGAGATCCCACTACACATTCTATATGTTTGATATGATATCTAGAGCTTTGGTTATATGTTTCTGTACATGCTTTGGATAAGAATGATATGATTGCAACGTCAAGGATGACGTTTGAGCTTCTGTACGGTATTTATTTTTGATATGCTCTGAAATGGTTTATTCTCTATTGATATGCTTCGAAATGTTCCATATGCCGTTGATATGCTCCGGAACATTTCATACGCCATTGATAAACTCCGAAATGTTTCATTCGTTACTGATATGCTCCAATTACTCTATGCCCCATCTGTTATGAACCAAATATGTATGATTGAAAGGACAATTGTGATTCTGCACCTAATGATATTATCTCTACGAATTCGTATATTCTGCCTTGTATTGTGAAACTTTATCTCTTTGGAAATTGTCCTATTTCAATATGGATATGTCAGTCACTTGTTGAGCTCTTTATGCTCACCCCGTTTGTTGATAAATTTTTCAGGATAGCGTATCGCTTGCTTAAATGTTAAGATTGGGCTGAGGCAGTAGAAAGTTAGAAGATTTTGGGCTGATCTTTATTAACATATATGTATTTGTTGTATAAACCACTCTGTATCTAATGAAATGTTGACGATGATTCTAAACCCATGGATTTTGTGTAAGTTAAAGGACCCTTCATGTTTAGGATTTTGGAATGTTAAGTTAAATTCATGTAATGATATGAACTAATGGTAAATGTTGGTTTGGTGACTACATAGACTTCCCCACTTGTGAAATTATGTTGTGGTTATTATTTTGATGAGTTGAGTTCAGATTGTATGAATTATCGAGTGATTGTGTGGTATGTTTATGAACTGCACAGGGTTTATAAATTTGTAGACTATAGAGGTGAAATTTTGATCTGAATATTTTCTTAGTGACCTCAAATGTGTGTTTGGATCCTGGATTAGTTGTGATGAAAATTTTAATATTGTCGTTATTTTGAGGGGCGTGACAGAGTTGGTATCAGAGCATGATTTGAGAATCACTAAGAATATTCTTTTTTTTTAGGTTTGTTGATTATCATTTAGAGATTGATCAAAGAAAATGTTCTTTTGATGTTTTAGGAAGCAAGGATGACGAGATCATCTGGTTCTCCTGTTGCATCTACTGCTGATCAATTGAATGGTATCATGCGGACTTTGGAGACTATGGCCCAAGTGATGCAACAACAACAACAACCTGTCCTACTAGGAGGAAATGATGGAACAGGGACATCAAACCAGACGGGGTTGGGAATTGAACAGTTTAAGAAGCTTAGTCCTCCCAGTTTTAGTGGTGAGTCTGATCCAATGGTGGCAGAACGATGGATGATGCAGATAGAGAAAATATTTGATGCTTTAAATTACCCTGATGATCGAAAGGTTTTTCTTGCCACCTTTATGCTGGAAGGAGAAGCTGAACACTGGTGGAGAATGATTAAGAGGATGTCTGAAATCAAACATGAGCCAATGACATGGAAGTTATTCCAAGAAAAGTTTAACGATAAATATTTTCCAGATTGTATGAGAGAGCAAAAAGAATTGGAGTTCTTGAATCTTATCCAGGGAAGTATGACGGTTACAAAGTATGAATCTAAATTCACTGAGCTCTCCAGGTTTGCCACACATATGACTGATGATGAATCTAGAAAAGCAAGAAGGTTTGAAAGGGGATTACGACCAGCAATAAGAAGCCGAATGTCAGCTTTAAAACTACAAACATATGCAGATACGGTAGAAAGAGCTTTGAAAATTGAAAGAGACATGGAGGAAATTCAAGGAATCATTGGCAAGAACAAAAAGGACAAATTTACTAGCAAAAGCATGAGAGAAAATGAATATGAAGTTAGTAACAAGAGGTTTAAGACATCTGGATTTAAGAAATGGAAACCACTGCGGAGGACTCAGTCATGTGCAAGATGTGGATTAAATCATGAAACAAGTCAGTGTTTTCGGGTGACTGGAGCCTGTTTTGTTTGTGGAAAGTTGGATCATCAAATAAAAGATTGCCCTTTGAGGAAGAAGAAAGAGTCACTATCTCCTAGACCCTCAGCCCATGCTAGAGTGTACGCTATCACTGAACAAGATTCTAAAGTTTCTAAATCAGTGGTGGAAGGTATTCTTCATGTTTCTAAAAGAAATGCAAAAGTTTTGTTTGATCCCGGCTCCAACTTATCTTTTGTTTCACAATACTTTGCTTGTCACTTGGATATCCTACCTAGACCCCTAGATTATATGTTATATGTAACAACTGCTGTTGGAGATTCATTGGCAACAAACTTGGTTTACCCATCTTGTTTGATCTCTATTGGAGAACACGAACTCCTTACTGATTTGATTCTCCTAGAGATCCAGGGTTTTGATATTATACTTGGCATGGATTGGTTATCTTCTCATCACGCTAGTATTGATTGTTACAAGAAAATAATTACTTTCTGCATACCAGATCAGCCTATATTTTTCTTTGAGGGCATTAGGCATGATTTGCCTCCTTGCTTGATATCAGCACTTCAAGCTTATCGTCTTATGCAGAAAGGTTGTTTTTGTTATATGGTGTGTGTAAAGGAGCAATCAAATCAGGAAACCCACCTAGATGAAATTTTAGTGGTCAAAGAATTCCCTGATGTATTCCCAGATGACTTGCTTGGTTTACCTCTAGATAGAGAGGGTGAATTTGCTATTGATCTGGTCTCCAGTACAACCCCAATATCTAAGCCTCCCTACAGAATGGCACCACTCGAGCTAGAGGAATTAAAGAAGCAAATACAAGAATTATTAGATAAGGGTTTCATACAACCCAGTGTATCTCCATGGGGTGCTCCGGTACTATTAGTGAAGAAGAAGGATGGAACATTGAGGCTTTGTATTGATTATAGGCAGTTGAATCAGGTGACCATCAAAAACAAGTATCCCATACCTAGAATTGATGATTTGTTTGATCAACTGCAGGGTGCACAAGTATTCTCTAAAATTGACCTGAGGTCAGGTTACTATCAGTTGAAGATTAAGGAGGAGGATATTTCAAAAACAGCTTTCAGAATTCGATATGGTCATTATGAATTCTTGGTGATGCCTTTTGGGTTGACAAATGCCCCTGCAGCTTTTATGGAACTAATGAATAGGATATTTCAACCGCTCTTGGATATCTGTGTAATTATATTTATTGATGACATATTGTTGTATTCAAGGAGTAATCAAGAGCATGAGGAACACTTGAGAAATGTATTGTCCATACTAAGAGAAAAGAAGTTGTATGCAAAGTTCAGCAAATGTGAATTTTGGTTAAATGAAGTTGCTTTCTTAGGCCATGTGAATTCAAGGAAGGGTATATCTGTTGATCCAAGAAAAATAGAAGCTGTAGTTGAATGGGAAGTACCAACAAATGTAACGGAAGTTAGAAGCTTCTTGGGCATGGCAGGTTATTACAGGAGATTTGTGGAGGGATTTTCTCGAATTGCTCAACCTCTCACCAAACTCACTAAGAAGAATATGAAATTTGTATGGGGTGATGATTGTGAGCAAAGTTTTCAAGAGTTAAAAAGAAGATTGACTAGTGCCCCTATCCTCACTATTCCAAGTGGTACTGATGCCTAGGATGTGTTTTGATGCAGGAAGGGAGAGTAATTGCGTATGCTTCTAGGCAATTTAAAGGTTATGAATTGAATTATCCAACTCATGATTTGGAATTGGCAACAATTATTTTTGCTCTAAAGATTTGGAGACATTATTTGTATGGTCGACAGTTTGAAATCTTTACTGATCACAAGAGTTTAAAATATATTTTCACTCAGAAAGAGTTAAACATGAGGCAGCGAAGATGGATAGAACTTCTGAAGGATTATGATTGTGCCATCCGTTATCACCCGGGCAAAGCCAATGTTGTAGCTGATGCACTTAGTAGGAAATCTACAAGTTTTATGGCTAGTCTAGTCGTGAAGCAATGAAAGTTATTAGAAGAAAATTTCGATTTGAAAGCTTTGAGGAAAGAGCAAGACTCGATGATATTGATGGCCTCCATTCAAGTGCAATCTGATCTTATTCAACAAATTAAGGAAGGACAATTACGAGATCCACATTTAATCTACTTGAGGAATGAAGTAGAAAAGGAATTGAAGCCACAATTTCAAGTTTCAAAGGATGGCCTATTGAGATTTGGGGAGAGAGTATGTGTACCAAATGAACCAGATATCAAGAATCAAATCCTAAAGGAAAGTCATACTTCAAAGTACACCATACATCCTGGGAGCACTAAGATGTATAGGGATCTTCAAAGTCATTATTGGTGGGAAGGCATGAAGAAGGAAATTGCAATGTATGTTTCAAAATGTTTGACTTGTCAGCAAATCAAAGTAGAACACCAAAGACCTGGAGGGTTGTTACAACCTTTAGATATTCCTGAATGGAAATGAGAATGTATTACTATGGATTTTGTTTTAGGACTACCCAGAACCTCTAGAAGGCATGATGTTATTTGGGTTATCATTGATAGGTTAACAAAATATGCACACTTCCTACCGATTAATATGACTTATTCGCTTGATAGACTTGCAGATTTATATGTCAATGAAATAGTAAGACTTCATGGTATTCCAAGGGAGATAATCTCTGATAGAGACTCCAGATTTCTCTCTAGATTTTGGAGAAAATTACAGGAATCTATGGGCACTAAAGTCAAGTTAGTACTGCATATCATCCTCAGACTAATGGTCAGTCAGAAAGAACAATTCAAACACTTGAGGATTTGCTTAGAGCCTATGTTATGGATTGGAAAGGTGAATGGGATAAGGATATTTCACTTGTTGAGTTCACATATAATAATAGTTATCATTCAAGTATTCAGATGGCTCCTTATGAAGCTTTATATGGGCGAAAGTGCATAACACCTATATGTTGGGAGGAAGTTGGTGACAGAAAGCTGTTAGCACCGGACAAGGTACAAGAAACTACCGAGAAAATTCAAGTTATAAGGAAAAGGTTAAAAACTACTCAGAGTCGTCAAAAGAGTTATACCGACAATAGAAGACGAGATATTGAGTTTGAAATCGGAGATTTTGTATTCTTAAAGGTTTCCCCCTCCAAAGGCATTATAAGGTTTGGGAAGAAAGGAAAGTTAAGCCCAAGATTTATTGGACCTTTTGAGGTTCTTGAGAGGGTTGGTTCTGTTCATTAAGTACACATATCCATACCTTGAGAAATCATTAGTAAAGGTAATGAAGTAGGAGTAACCACCAATGGCATGAGTTGACATGGGTCCACATACGTCACTATGTATGAATTCCAATAGCTCAGTGGCTCTCTCTCCAATTCCACTAAATGGAGAGTTGGTCAGTTTTCCACGAAGGCAAGGCTCGCAAGTTCACATGACTCATAGTCGAGTGGATCTAAATATCCATCATTTAGCAACTTTTGAATCCTTCCCTCATGGATGTGACCTAGCCTATAATGCCACAGGTATGCACTGTTCACCTCATCTCGTTTCCTCTTAGACACACTTACATTCATGATATGTGGAGTAGTGTCTAGCATAAATAAACTATTATGCAATGTTCCTTTTGTGATGATCTTATCATCTAATAATATCGAACAACTATTATTTTAAAAAACTAATTTATATCCACTAACTATCAAACATGAAATGGAGATAATATTTTTGATAATAGAAGGAACAAAATAACATGCATCTAATACAATAAAAGCTCCACCAGGCATATGTAGGGCGACCTCGCCAACAGCTACTATTGCAACTTTTGCTCCATTGCCCATCTTGAGGACCACCTCTCCTCTCTCTAGTCTCCTAGGTCTTACCAGAACCTGTAATGAATTACATATATGATAAGTACTACCGATATCCAATATCCATATGTTATCATAAGAGTCTGACAAATGGAGATTGATCATGTATGTACCTGAAGCTTCTCCAAGCTTTGGTTTCGCCCTCTCTGCAAGGTACTCTTTGCAGTTTCTCTTCCAGTTCCCATCTTTGCCATAGTGGAAGCATTGGCCTTTATCTTTTGTTGGGTCTTTCTTAGCAACCTTTAGTTTACCTAGTCTGCCCTTGCCCTTACCCTTCTTAAGGGACTTTCTACTTTCCTTTTCTTTTTGGTCTCACCAGTGTAGAGAACTGGCTTCTCTTTCTTAATAGTACTCTCTGCCTCCCTCAACATATTCAGGAGCTCTGGGAGAGTCACCTCAAGCTTGTTCATATTAAAATTCATTATGAACTATGAAAAAGAATCTGGTAAGGACCGAAGCACAATGTCCACACATAATTTATCCTCTAGGACCATTCCTAGTCCTATGAGTTTCTCTATCCACTCAATCATCTTTAAGACATAGTTTTGAACCAGTATCCCCTCTGTCATCCTAGCGCGGAAGAGGCTCTTGGATATCTCATATCGCTGAGTCCTTCCCTGTTCCTCAAACAATTTGCGGACATATAGGAGAATGGATATGGCATCCATCTTTTCATGTTGTTTATGTAACTCAGGAGTCATAAAGCCCAACATGTAGTACTGAGCAAGTGTGGAGTCATCAATATACTTCACATAGCGAGCAATCTCATCCTCGCTTGCCCCTTCCTCGGGCATAGGCATCATTGTATCAAGGACGTACATGATTTTCTCCATCATGAGAACAATTCACAAGTTGCAGAGCCCATCCGTATACTTTGGACCAATGAGGCGGTTGACATCAAGAATGCCATGTAAGGGATTTGAATGCGACATTTTCTAAAAATAAAGATGCAACATAAATGAATAACATACAGATTTGGCAAGAAATAAATAATCAAGATATCGACTTCTATCTTAATATGCTCCCACTATTTTACTAGCGAGTCACGCAACTCCCTCAGCACGTGAAACGGAAGTCTCTAGTAGACTTCTAGTGGGGATCAGGATCTAATTAGCATCTTAGTGTAACCTTGAGGGACATGACCAATCACACTAAGCCCAAAAAGTAGGCAACTCTTGCCGATCAAAACTCCTTGTGCTTTCTGTCCTGTTTGGCCTCTGAATCACCATGGTCTCGAGGGACTCGACCTACTATGATGCTCGGTTAAGTCAATACCTTTGTTACAAGATAAGTCTGATTTGATGATATACCCTCGAGGGACTCGACCGAGCATACCATGTCCTCAGGTCACTGGTGACATCTCTATCTCGTAAGCAAGATAGCGAATCATGATATAGGTGAGCCTCGAGGGACTCGACCAACTCAACCAACACTGGGAATTGGTTCCAACCTATAACAATGGAAGGCCACGTTGTCACGAACAAACTTCTAAACAGGATGTTTGATATAATGCTTATGTATGTCCATGTCTTTTGGTATGTTCATACTTTGCCTAGCATGTAGAGGGACAACCGAAGGCTTAATAGTCCCATTTTAGTTTGGTTTGGTGGCCGTTTTAGGCTTGTAAATAAAGGTTGTGTCATGTGGACACTTGTGAGAGATTTTCGATCTGTAGTGGACTATTTTGACCCTTTGTTGTGCAATTGTTCAGAGTTTGTAAAGTATGTTTATAATTTGCATTGTCTATGAAGTGTTTCTTGGAATGTTTGCTTATGGATCCCGAGTGAGGCATTCTCTCTAACCCGTTTTCTCTTTCGTAGGTCTTAAGGGACCATGGGAAGCTTCGGGGAGGCTGACCTTTGCGGACGGACATGTAAGGGTGCCGCACAACTTAGGCAAAACCAGCTAAGTCCGTGACAGATTGTATCAGAGCCGGGACAAGCACTCATAGAAACACTTAGCATGCAAATGTGGGGGACCTAGCAGGGCTGCGCTGAGGGCAGTCAGCACATGCGCGACCGTTTGGGGGAAAACGGGCATGACGATGTAGGGAGAAGGAGTCGTTCGGAGGAGTGGGCATTTGAGATTGGCATTCAGAGGAATGGCCAACCCTTCACGCAAGAGGCACCATGAGAACAGGCAAGCTTGGAAGAATACGGAGTGCACAAAGGTTGGGATGGTTGAGTTTGAGCTACGGCTCAACGTTGACAACTATACTTGATGGTGCTCAAGGCAAGCGAGGCGCTTGGTAAAGGATGAGACCATGAAAGGTGGAATGATTTGCTCAGCAACTATAAGAGTTGTGCAAAGCTCACAGAGGTGAGGGGAATTATTAACTCAAAGAATTTGGTACTCATACATGGGCTTGTATGCGGATGATGGAATGTTCGTGGCCATCCCAAGGTGACTGAAACTCGATGCCATGGAGCATTGAAACTTTCTCTTTGGCATGTGAAGGATACATCTGTAGGAGGCTGAAGTGTGCAATGAGTTCAACATGTTGCTAGGCTTTGAGTGGTGCAGCGGGGGTTGTATTTATATGGAGTCGCAATCTAGCAAGTGCGTTTGTAAGAGGCAGAACAATGCACAGTTTGTTTAGCAAATCGGAGTAGTCCATGGGGATGGTGGTCTTCGAAACGAAGAGAGATGTTGGTCCAATGGGACAGTTATCCAGAAGGGTTAAGTCTCGGCTCTCTAGAGGGAGAATCATGTGGGACGGACCTCACATGTTGAGGAGGAGTACCTCAACAAACAACAACTCCATGAAGCTCAATGGATTGAGCAAGTTATAAGGAGTCGTCGCATGATCTAGCTCGAGAGAATGCATTTGTGGATGTATTACGAGATCAAGTGGGGGAGCGACCCAAAGCAGCACAAATGAAGGAACACTTGGAGTCGATATGGAGATTAGACTCAAGGGAGGGCTGAACCGTGGAATGGTGGGCGCGAGGGCCACCATCAACTCAATGCAAAAACAAGGAGCGAAGTAACTTGGGTATAACTTGGCGAAGTACCCAAGCCGCATGAAGGGAGCCAGCATAGAAGATGGAACATGGAGCGGAGGCATAGTGCTTTCCTTGGATAGAGGTCAAGGATATGAACTCTTTCAGAGGCAAGAGCAAGATCATGTTGTTCCATGGGTCCTTCATTCTGACGGAGCAGACTCATCTTGTATGGTGCCAAAGACAAAGGGAGCTTCTAGGCATATGCACCTTATCTCAAAAAAGCATTTGATGGAGGAACTAAGTTGACTCACTTTGCGGAGGCGAAGTTAGATTTAGAAGGCCTTGGCATGGTGCAAGAGGATGCGGAGGCGAGCACTCTTGAAGAATATACCATAGTGTTGCCATTCAAGTTGCCATGAAGGAAGCGGTGCGCAGCGGAAATTATGCTGGTAGGGGTAAAGGCCTAGGATCCAGACAATGGTGCACTAATTGCAGTGAAGTCAGTGGACTTCAGGAGCTATTAGGTGATAGACTGTCCTAGAGCAGTGCTTCATCTAGGTGTGACCCAAGAGTGGGTGGATGAAGGTCGATTGCCAAAGGAGCGAACAAAATCGAAGGTGGAAGAGACCCTGCGATGTATTGGCAGAGGCCACATATGGAGGGATCACAATTCGAGTTCATCCCACAAGGATCAGAATGCAATAGAGATGTCACCAGGAGGCAACATGGTGCAGCGGATCGTGGTGGAACAGTTCGTGGCAATGCGATACACATAAATGAGTCCCGTGAGGGACTAGATCATACGGAGGTATGATCGGGAGCTACTGGAAGCTCCACTTCGGTGAATAACACGATGGCAAGAGAGGCTATGGATTCAAGGAGTGAAGGCCATGGTACCGTAGAGGCGGGTCTTCCATGCGTGTATCGAATTTTACATCGGATGAAAGCCTTGGTCATCAGCATATGGGGGCTGTGTTCTACCAAAGGAAAAGTTCGAATGCAAGTACCAGTGAGTCCCATGGGAGGGGCTTGATCATGCAGAGGTATGATCGAAGCAGTTGGAGAGTTGGACTGCTCCAGAGCCTATATTCGCTTAAGGGAGCCTGGCAAGTCAGGACAAGGTCGAGTAAGCGAATGTTGCTACTAAGAAAGTTAAGGAGAACAAAATCAGTACAAATCCTACAACGTGATGGCAGAGGCCATGCATGGTAGTTGTAGTCTGTCTTTCCATCGACCAAAGGGTGCTGCTTGGAGAACACAAAGGTGTTGAAGTAGGAGGTCGAAAGGGGTGAGGAAGCGACGATGAGTCTAGAGGGACTTAGCTACCCAAAATCAAGCATCAGTTAAAATGGAGGTGGACTCAGAGGAGTGCCACAGAGACATGTCTACTAATTATGAAGAAAAGGGATGCAGATGCGAGGCGACGGATAGTAAGTAGGGTTATGGGTATGGCAACACCATGGTACCGTAGAGGCAGGACTTCCGTGAACGTCATTGATCTCTTGCTCTCATGGAGGGAGAGCGCTTGGTCATGAACGGGGCCGAGGAGATGGAGCATACAGAGGCAAACTCCGAGTACCGAGACAAGGCTAAAGGGCAGAGACCAAAGAACTTCGTAAGACTAGTGTCAACGAGCTTCTCATCAAGATAGTCGAAAGTGAAGGACTTCGGGTCATGCAAGAGTGCACGACCAAGGAACGAATCAGGCAGTACGCGGTGTTGTACCTTTGCTACTCAGTGGAGTAGGCGGCAAGGTTGATGGAGAAGATGGTACAATCCCAGACCCGACCAAATCTATTAGAGAACTTCTGGAATGCAGGAAGTTTTCAGCCCAACTTGGAGTAATTCTCTAATAGATTTAGAGAGAGAGACTAATAATAAATCTATTAGAGAGTTACTCCAAGTTGGGCTGAAAACTTCCTGCATTCCAGAAGTTCGATGGCATGGAGAAGGTGAATCACAGTAACTAACTCAACGCAAGGAGTGCAAACACTTCAAGTGCTTCAAAAGTGTGAGCAAAGAGCAGGCGAAGGCTAGTAACCAGCTCGATGCATGGAGTACAACCTCGGGGAGGCAGGCGAAGGCCAGTAACCAGCTCGATGCATGGAGTACAACCTCGAGGAGGCAGGTAAAGTCAAGTAACCTTTTCCTTCTCAACCCTGAAGAGAATGGGTGAAACTGAGTATCCTAATTCTCTTATCTATCTAGTAGAGGAGCTTTGCACAGGTTCAAAGACCCTTCGAAGTTATTAGAAGACAATTGTTATCAAATCCTCACCGTTGGTGATCAGTGCTACTGAGAGTATAGTATCCGCCTCATTTCCCAACAAAATGCCAATCGAAAGCGGAAGTGATGCGAATCTACTTTTTTTTTTGTAAGTAAAAGTAAATTGATTGTTGTAAAGTTTCTACAAATAGCTTAATCTATACAAGTCATAGACAAAACCAAGCAACTCATTGAGTACACATGCGGTAGTTATGACTACACATGCTGTAGACTATAACTCCTAACTATAGCTAATAAATAAAATTCATGTCCAGATATGTCAAGACTATCTGTGGGTAAGTATTTAACATCATTCCCAAGATCTTTAGTTAATAGCAAAATTAAATTTGATAAAAATATCTTTTTCTCTTCGGATAATGTGCTCCAATTTGAGATCATACTCCGTACAGGATCTTAAGTCTCTAGTAATCTCTGTCAAGAGCTGAGCATTGTTTGTGTGTTGACATTCAAATATTTTCTACATCTCTCCTTCCACATCCACCAAATAGCGCATCTAAAAGTAACCTTTGCCAGTTGTGTGAGAGGCCCTTTTCTTGAGAAATATTGCATGAGGTCACCTAGTTCTTGATGTAAGTTTGGTTGCGGCAATCTATTGAGTTCAAATCGTTGGAGAATCTCCTTCCATATCCACAAGCAAAATAGAGGTGGCCAACAGTTTCTTCTTGTTGCATACAGAGGGAGCATCGGTTAACATGGTAGATACCTCTTCTTTTCATATTGTCTATTGAAGGCAGTTTATTGAGAAGGGCCTGCCATGTACATAGGGAATGTCTCTGTGATCCCGGTCGATCCTATGTCCAACTGCTTGGATGTGACAATTAAGTGAAAGAAGAGTCGATGAGCAAATTTTGTGGAGGAAGGACCAAAAACTTTGAAAGTTTCCGAGGCGATACTCGTTAAAGCTCCAACAAGCATCCACCCAGTTCAAGCAGCATGAGGCATCTAAGAGACTAGCACATAGTAAGGATGGTCTTTTTGTTAGGACTCTAGCTTGGAGAGTCCTAATTAAGAGGGACATTCATGTAAAACTGTTAGGACTCTAGCTAGAAGAGTCCTAATTGAGAGAGGCATTCATGTAGGAGGTGTTTTCTTAGAGAAGAATTAGGAGTTATAAGGGAATCAGAGTCTTGACTAGGAGTCCTACTAGGAGTTGGTTAGAAGTAAGAGTCTTAAGTAGGAGTCCTATTAGGAGTTAGGGTTTAGAAGCCCTATAAATAGCCATGTATTCCTTCTCTTTTCATAAGCAATAGATGAATCTTTTCTGCAGCCTTTGAGCAGCAACTTGGAGGGAGGAACCCCTATAGAGTTCCAAGGAGGCCGATCCCCTAAAGAGATCAACCCCAAGTTTAGAATCTGCAAGGGTTCTAATACCTGGTATCAGAGCAGCATTCTTGGCATCTCGCTGCCCTTCCATTGCCATCCATCAGCCCTCCACAACCTCCCAAAGCAATTCCCACAATTGCTTAAAAGATCGTCGCCGAATTCCGCCATCATCTCCACCACCGTGGATCATCCTTTGATCTCCCCGTGAATTGCAACAGGTTCTGGTTTCCTACCTTACTGCTGCTGTAATTTAGTTATCCTTATTCGAAAATCCAAAAAAAAAAAATGTTCCTATATTGCTGCATAAACCTTTCGTCACAAAATTTTCATCTCTACGACGAAAGATACATTGCAGAATTCCAACCGCATAGCACCATCTGTTTGATCTTGCTACTGTGCTTTTTCTATCCAAATTTCTATGAAATTTTTATGACATCTTTGACACTTCCTAACAGCAGATTTTTCTTTGGTTTTTTCAAAAAATTCTTATTATAAACCATTGATCTTTTACGTCTAATCTGCTATACTTGAAAATCTGCACTGTAAAATTTCAGCCACATAGCACTATTTGTTTGATCTTGATACTATATTGTTTCTATCTAAATCTCTACGAAATTTTTATGATAGCTTTGAAACTTCCTAACAGTAGATTTCCCTTTGGTTTCATCAAAAAATTCTCAATATAAACCACTGATCTTTTACGTCCAATCTGCTATACTTAAAAATCTGTGCTGCAGAAAATTTCAGCGGCATATTGTTGCCTTAACCCATCTATTTGCAATCTTTTTTGAATGAAATTTCTTATACACTTCATAGATCATCTTGGCTTCCATCTAAGATTGATATATTAAGGAATTCATCTCTAAAAATAATTTTGTGTTGCTGCAAATTTTCATCGTAACCCGCTGAAATTTTTCGACGACAATTCTACTATCGTAATTTGCACCAATTTCCTTGCTGTTATACTGCCGAAATTTTCTTGATTAAATTAGATATCTTTGCTGTCATATAAACTGTGATTTTGCTATCAATTCCCTCCTCAATTCTCTCAAGTTTTTGGTGGAAATTACGTCGAGAAATCGTTGTTTCTTCAACGACAATTCTACTCTTACAAGACAGCACATACTTCCTGCAACTTCCACTGATTTCTATCAAACCTTTGCTACCATCTACCACAGATCCAAAACATTCATCCATATCTCTAAAACTCCACTAAACCACACCCTCAAACTGCACCCAAAACAGCCACAAAACAAGCCTAAATCGTAGCCTACATCCATCGATCCACTAATCCTTTCGACCATCACTTCTCTCAACTATATATGCCTTTAACCTGACAACAAAAGAGAGATCTTAACATCATAGATTTGGAGGCATATACTATGGCATCCAAGGAGGCAATCAATACTAAATTCAAAGCCTTGGAGGCACGAATGGAGGATAAGATTCGGACGCTCTTTACCGAACTCAGATTGGGCCGACCACTAAGCCTGAAAAAATCATATCACGGAGAGAGCTTTGCCCAATCGCACTAGGCTCGAAGAGATGAGTTCCAAGGGAGGGGAGGCTCTATGACTGAACCCAATTATCCATGCATGAGAGTGGACTTCCCTAGATGGGAAGAAGGAGACCCGATTGGTTGGATCTCGCGCGCGGAGCAATATTTTCAGTACCACAAAACCACGGATGCATCTATGGTGAAAATTGCAGCTATACATCTTGAAGGGGATTCTATACAGTGGTTTGACTGGTTTGAACATACTTATGGAGTCCTTTCATGACGACAATTCAAAGAATGACTACTGATCCGCTTCAGACCAACCGATTACGAGAATATTGACGGACAATTAGCAAAGATCCGACAAACCTCTACCATTCAGGAGTACCAAACCATTTTTGAAAGGTTATCTAATCAAACTCATGATTGGTCTCAAAAACAGCTATTGAGAACCTTTATTGAGGGCTTGAAGCCGGAGATCCGAGGAGAAGTTAAAGCGCGACAACCATATACACTTATGGCAGCCATCTCTTTCGCACAACATCAAGAGGAGCAATTGAACCATGAAGCTCGAAGGACTAGGGTCGCTCCTCAACCAGTAATATTGAAGCCCTTAGCCCCCCCTACTTTCGACCAAGTCCCTACACCAAAGAGGTTAACAAGAGAAGATCTTCGGGAGCGATATGCTAAGGGGTTATGTTGGCATTGTGATGAGCCGTGGAGCCGTGAGCATCGCTGTAGTAAAGGGGGACTTCTTATGATTGAACCGATAGAAGAAGAGGTCATTGAATATCCAAAAGAGAGCCTTGAACATAAAGAAGAAGATGCAGAAGAAGAGCCACAACCGACCAAAGTTACGGTACATACACTAGTTGGCTACTCAATCCCACAAACGATGAAAGTTGGAGGCCTTCTCAAACAACAACCGATCACTGTTCTCATCGACACGGGCAGCACTAATAACTTCCTAAACAGTAAGGTTGCTGTCTATATGAACTTACCTATTAAGAATTACAGCAGGTTTGTCCTTAAGGTCGCCAACAGACGGATTTTGAAGTGTGATCATAGGTGCCCACAGGTGAAACTGTTGTTGCAAGACCAAGAGATAATTGCAGATTTCTTCCTCCTCCCTCTTGATGTTCATGAGGCCATACTCAGAATTAAATGGTTGATGACATTAGGTGATATTTCTTGGAATTTTATGCAATTAATTATAAAATTTTACAGTAAGGAGAAACAGGTGATACTGCACGGGAAACGTGAGGGCAACGTAACGACGATTTGCACACAACAAATGGAGAAGGTTTTGCATAAAGTATGTAGTAGCTTTTTGGTACAACTTGAGCAACAAACTAAGGGAGAGCCAACAAAATTTGAAGATCCAAATCTACTTCCTTTGCTTGCTGAATTTTCGGATATATTTGACGAACCGCGCAACCTACCTCTTACTCGTCGGCATGATCATTGTATAATGATTCTTCTAGGCAAATCTCCAGCAAATGCTCAGCCATATCAATATCCACATCTCCAGAAGGATGAAATAGAAAGGATTGTAAAAGAGATGCTCAAAACAGGAGTTATTTGGCCAAGTTGCAGCCCCTACTCTTCACCGGTGCTCCTCATACAAAAGAAGGATGGAATATGACGATTATGTGTTGATTACCGAGCTCTCAATGGCATAACCATCAAGGATAAATACCCTATTCCAGTAGTAGATGAGTTGCTAAGGGAGCACAAATCTTCATAAAGCTGGACCTTCGATCCGGGTATCATCAAATACGAGTATGCGAAGAAGAAATACCGAAAACCACCTTTTGAACACACAACAACCACTATGAATTTTTGCTTTCTTCATAAGAAGGTGGAATATCTTGGGCATATCATATCAGAGGAAGGTGTGGTAGTAGACCCCTTCAAAATTGGAGCAATGCAAAACTGGCTGACCCCGTGGAACGTAAAATTGCTACATGGCTTTCTGGGTTTAACAGGCTACTACTACAAGTTCGTGAAAAACTATGGAGAGATCAGTGCACCACTTGCTTCCTTACTAAAAAAAGATGTCTTCCAATGGTCGGACAAAGCCTCCGCTGCCTTCGACAAACTTAAGGCAGCCATGACGATGACGCCGGTGCTAACACTACCAGATTTCAATCGACCCTTCATTATTGAGGCCGACGCATCTGGAGTCAAAATTGGAGTCATTCTCATGCAAGATGGTCGACCACTCATATACACTAGTATGGCATTATCTCCCTCCCATTAAAATAAGTCAACATATGATAAGGAGATGCTCGCCATTGTGCGCGCAACAACGAGGTGGAGACCCTACTTGATTGGCCGACGATTTCAAATTAAAACCGACCATAAAAGCCTCAAGTACTTTTTGGAGCGAAAAATATCATCCCTTGAGCAGCAAAAAAGGGTAATAAAACTTCTTGGATTTGATTATGAAGTAACTTACAAAAAGGGGAAAGAGAATGTTCTTGCAGATGCGCTTTCGCAGCTACCCGAGCAAGTTGAAGTTTCGGTCGTTTCACTTCCGACCAGCGACTTTCTTAAGGATATTAAGATGGAATGGCAGGAAGATTCAGAGACTAGTAAGATTATAAAAAAATTGGAGGAAGCACCAAGCCCCATGGCTCATTACAATTGGGACTCAAAAGAATTACACTATACGGGACGCATTGTGCTTACGATAAATTCTACTTGCATCTTCACGAGCAGATTTTGGACAAAGTTATTCCATATGCAGGGTACTAAATTGAAAAGGAGTATGACATATCACCCACAAACCGATGGCCAGACGAAAGTTTTAAATAGGTTCTTGGAGACAGCCCAAAGCCACCCACCAAATATGACTACACAAAGAGAACTCCAGACCCAGCCAAGTGCCATTATTGATCGACGGATCGTGACTCGACGATGATGACCCACTAATGAAGTGCTAATACGGTGGGCGAACCTACCAATAGAAGATGCCACTTGGGAGAACTATGACGACTTGAAGATCAAATTCCCCGAATTCACGAATCATCAGCCTCGAGGACAAGGCTGATTTGAAGAGGGCGGGTGTGTTAGGACTCTAGCTTGGAGAGTCCTAATTGAGAGGGACATTCATGTAAAACTGTTAGGACTCTAGCTAGGAGAGTCCTAATTGAGAGGGGCATTCATGTAGGAGGTGTTTTCTTAGAGAAGAATTAGGAGTTGTAAGGGAATCAGAGTCTTAACTAGGAGTCCTACTAGGAGTTGATTAGAAGTAAAAGTCTTAAGTAGGAGTCCTATTAGGAGTTAGGGTTTAGAAGCCCTATAAATAGCCATGTATTCCTTCTCTTTTCATAAGCAATAGATGAATCTTTTCTGCAGCCTTTGAGCAGCAACTTGGAGGGAGGAACCCCTATAGAGTTCCAAGGAGGCCGATCCCCTAAAGAGATCAACCCCAAGTTTAGATTCTACAAGGGTTCTAACACTTTTCCTTTATCTGGAGGATTCGCAGGAATCAACAAGGATCAACACAACTCAGCCAACCCCACACCAGAGTCAGAGTCATTGGTTAGTTGAAGCAGCATGGCGGATCAAAGGTTCACCTACTCAAAAACAACAATGGAGAGCAGTTGGGAGCCAAGAGGCGCATTGCAGCTTGAGCAGAAGATTGAAGACTCAACAAGGGCGAGGAGTTGTAGTGTTGACAAAGGCTTCGACAAGGATGTCGAAGGAATAAGTGGGGGAGAATGTCACGGATAAACTTCTAAACAAGATGTTTGATGTAATGCTTATGTATGTCCGTGTCTTTTGGTATGTTCTTATTTTACCTAGCATGTAGAGGGACAGCCGAAGGCTTAATAATCTCATTTTAGTTGGGTTTGGTGGCCGTTTTAGGCTTGTAAATAAAAGTTATGTCATGTGGACACTTGTGAGAGATTTTTGATCTGTAGTGGACTATTTTGACCCTTTGTTGTGCAACTATTCAGAGCTTATAAAGTCTATTTGTGGATCCCGAGTGAGGCATTCTTTCTAACCCGTTTTCTCTTTCGTAGGTCCTAAGGGACCATGGGAGGCTTCCTGGAGGCTAACCTTTGCGGACGGACACGCAAGGGTGCCACACGACTTAGGCAAAACCAGCTAAGTCCGTGACAATGTGGGTCAATCTAATTGCCTCACGTTTACCAACTTAATATTATTAAGAGAAAGGTTTCTATAATTTGGTCTCCTAATATGATATATCACACATATACATATTTAATATATATCTACATCGCATGTAATTATATATACAAATCTAGTATGTGTATAAGCAATCACACTAGATGATCATGAACCACAACCTAATATGATCCGGCCCGAGCCAGTAGGTCTAATCATTCATATCAAGATTTATGTGTGTAACGATGCATCTTCATGCCATGTGATCATCCATCTCGTCCTCATTAGTTCCGTCGACATCTCGATACATCTCCATGCATCGTGATCATCCATCTCATGGGTCCTGCTATCGCATCCACATTCCCGCTATGCTGTCACGCCCCTCAAAATATCCATGATTTTTAAAATTTTCGTCACAGACCAATCCAGGATCCAAACTAACGTTTGAGGACACTGAAAACATTCTATTCATATTCACATCCATAAAACCTGTGCAGTTTATAATCATATATCACATCACTCGATAATTCACATTTATGGCAACCCAAGCCAACTTGACAAACATGAACAACATTTATAAATCCACAAGCTAAATAAATTATACAATCAGAACTCCAACTATTCACCACAAGTTCATATCACCATAAATTAGACTTAACATTCTGAAATTCCAAATAAGAGAGATCTCCTAACACTTGGACACAGTATATCTATTTCGGTTCATCGACAACATTTCATTATATACAAGACATACTTATACAACAATATCGTAATAACCAACCAGACTTGCCCATTATTCTGAATAGCTATCCACTGCCTCAGCCCAAATCAAACATCTCGAAGAGTGACAAGCTGACCTGAAAGATTTATATAACAACGGAGTGAGCCAAAAACGGCTCAGCAAGTGACAAAGCATATTCAGAACAAAAGGAACGGTTTCAAACGAGTAAGGTATCATAATGCAAGGCAGAATACAAGAATTCTCAAGGATACCATCTCAATAAATACCAAATCATACGTATCATGTCATTCATAACATATTTGATCCATAACGAATGGAGCATAGAGTAATTGAAGCATATCAATGGCAGATAGGACATTTCAGAACATATCAGTTCATAGCAAATGGAGCACAGAGTAATTTGGAGCATATCAATGGTAGATAGGACATTTCAGAACATATCAGTTCATAGCAAATGGAGCACAGAGTAATTGGAGCATATCAATGGCATATGAAATGTTCCGGAGCATATCAACGGCATATGGAACATTTCGAAGCATATCATCAGTGAATGAAGCATTTCAGAGCATATCGAAAACAAATATCGTACAGAAGCTCAAACGTCGTCTTTGACGTTGCAAACATATCAATCTTATCCAAAGCATGTACAGAAACACATAACCAAAGCTCTGGATATCATATCAATCATACAGAAGGTGTAGTGGGATCTCAGTTAGAATGTGATTCATCCATTTCTGAATGACCACCTGACAAAAGTCTCCCACGTCTGGGAGCTCCATCCACCCACGTCTAGGTGAAGTCAAAGGGGCCGGCAGAGCATCGCAGGCTCTAAGCAATATCCCACAAAGCGGGACCCCACAAAGCGGGCAAATAAGCGCATACCAGAATATCCCACAAAGCGGGACCCCACAAAGCGGGCAAATCAGCGCATACCCTTTACCATTTCTGGCAAAGGTCCAGACAATCCCACAAACACCAGAGTACAAAAGGGCAGTACGAACAATAAATAGCATATATCGGAAGCACACGCGGAACAACAAACGTACATGTGCCTTTACGAGTCAAATATGATGCAAGGAACAAATCTCTCACAAATGTATTCAGATTTGGAAACGAAATGAAAGCAAGAGCATTCAAGGATTCCAAACAATCATATATAGCTCAATGCAAATAAGAAGGTTAGATAAATTCAATGTCAAATGAATGAACTGGAATAGGCACATATCGGGAGCAAATGCGGAACAATGGAATATACATGTCCCTATATGGGTCAATACGATATAGCATAAACGTTCCACAATGGTTTTCAAGAATGCAATAATTTTAAGGACAAGAGTATACAAGAACTCAAAGCAGTAATATAAAGCTCAATTGAATAAGAAAGCTAAAGGATATCAACTTCCAAAGGAATGAAACCAGAATATGAGAAATCGACCAAAGCTCGATTTCTGGCAGAATACAAGAGGCACATTGAACAAATGATTCAAACTATCAATCGTGCTCCAATTTACTCAGAAATAATCATTGGATAATACTTTCAGATAAGACAGGCTTCATAGGAATTGAACTGTCCAACAGAGAGAGTTACAAATAATTTGGTAAGCAAGTGTCGTAGAACAAAATCTCTGTTGGCAGAATTCATAATGTCAGATTCAACAGATAACTGGGCAGGTGTTTGGATTCCAAATCTTTCAATCCATATATCAAAGAAAGGTCTACGAGTCTAGTTTCCAATGAAATCAGTTTTGAACAAATCAGAGTTTCCAACAAAGACTTATAGGTAGCTCGGTATCAAAAGGTCAGAATCTCAAAAGTTGCACAGATTCGAATCGTTACGTTTAAACAGGAGATATAACAAATGCAAGGCTAGAACAATTCAAAGTTCCTCATATTCAAAGCAAATGTAGAGATAAAAATGGCAGTGAGGAAGATCAGGATACTTGCAATAAGACATATCAGAGCAATTATAGGAGAAACGATCAGGGAACTTGCAATAGAAAGGATCGAAACAAGTGGGAAACTTGCCTTTCAAAGATTTCGATCCGAAGATCCAAAGAAGGTGCCAGCCCAAATCCTTCTACTTTTCCTCCGTGTCCTCTCTCTGTTTCGTTTTGTGCTCCCGTTTTCTTCCTTTCTTCGCAACTACACCACGTGTCGAACATCGAGGCACAGTCACCTGCTCTCTCTTACTCTCATTCCTTCTTTTTCTTTCCCAAACGCAGCTGCCACAGCCGCCGCCGCTGCCGCTGCCACAATCGCAACTGCGGTCACAACCGCAGCCCCCTTCCACTGCACTATTTCCTTCTTCCCTTCTCTCGTTCCTACTCTTTCTCTTTCCCAAAAGCAGCTACTGCAGCTACTGCAGCCACCTACCGCAACCAACGTCGCAGCCGCAGCCGGAGTCGCAGCCACGGCCGCAGCCACCACACTCGCAGCCTCTTCTTCCTCCCCTGCTCTATTTCCTCCTCCTCTTCCAGCTGCAGCTGCCACTGCCGCAGCTGCCACCCCTTCTCCTCTTCCTCTCCTTCCCTTTCTCTTCTTCTTCCTTTCCTTCTCTTCTTTCCCAGCCACAGCTGCAGCTGCCATCGCCGCAGCCGCAGCCCCTTCTCCTCTTCCTCTCTTCTTCCTCTCCTTCCCTTTCTCTTCTTCTTCCTTTCCTTTTTCTCTTCCTCTTTCCCTGCCACAGCTGCAGCTGCCACAACCGCAGCCGCAGCTACTTCTTTCCCTTCTCCTCTTCCTTCTCCTTCCTTTCTTCTTCTTCTCTCCCCGCTGCAACTGCTGCAGTCGCGGCCGCAGCCACGGCCGCAACCTCTCCCTCCTCCCCTGCTCATCTTCCTCTTCTTCTTCTCTTCCAGCTGCAGCTGCCATCGCCGCAGCTGCAGCCCCCTTCTTCTCCCCGACGAACAGCACCTCCTTTCCTCTGTTTCCTTCTGCAGGAAACAGAGGTGCCGCCTCTTCACCCGCTTCTACTTCTTCTCTTCTTCCTCATCATCTCTTGCTCTCCTTCTCTTCCAGTTGCAGCTGCCACCGCCGCAGCCGCAGCTCCTCCTTTCCCTTCTCTTCTTCCTCTCCTTCCTTTCTTCTTCTTCTCTTCTTCTCCTTCCTCCCCTTCTTCTCCCCGACGTCACACACACCCTCTCCTCTGTTTCCTCTGCAGGAAACAGAGGTATCGCAACCTCTTCTCCTGCTTCCTCTTCCTCTTCTCTTCCTCTTCTTCTTCTTCTCCTCTTCGAACGCCCCACCTCTCCTCTGTTTCCACCTGCAGGAAACAGAGGTGCTGCAGCCCTAGCTGCTGCCACCTCTCGCTCCTCTCCCTCTTCCCTCTCTTTTCCCTCTTCTTCTCCTTCTTTTCTTCTCCTCTTCCCTTTTCCTCCCCAACCCCACACACCTCCTCGCTGCAGCCTTGCCGCAGCTATCATCCTCTCTTCTTCTTCTTCTTCTTCTTCTGCTTCTTCTTCCTCTCTTCTTCTCCCCACGCCCCACAGCTTCTCGCTGCAGCCCTCGCTGCAGCCACCTCCTCTTCTTCTTCTTCTTCATCTTCTTCTCTTCTTCCTCTCTTCTTCCTCCTCTCTTCTTTTCTCTCTTCTTCTTCTTTTCTTCAACCAGTCTCCTTCTCCTCACGCCCCACCGCTCTCTCTGTTTCTGGAAAGAAACAGAGTGCGTGGGAGGCGGTGGGATAATACCGAATTTTCGGTTTTTCCTTTTCTTTTTTTTTTCTTTTTGCAACTTAGCAGTTTAGTCCTTGTAATTTCTATATTTACATATAGGTCCCCCAATTTACATATAAATCCTTATTAATACATTTTTAAAAGTGGGGGATATTACACTCTCCCCCCTTTAAAAGAAAATTTAGTCCTCTAAATTGGTCATAGCTCAATCGATGAAAAGATGAGGATTATGATTTCTTTATTTCCTCCTCCTACTCTTAAATAGTTTCATCAATACAATACAATTACATAATTATCCAAGAGTGACCGAAATATTCTCCTCCTTGATCCTCAATAGATGGTAACCCGACCTTCAAACAATCTTTTAAAATACCTGTGCACCCTGCAGTTAATCAAACAAGTGGTCACTTTAGAAAATACTTGTTTTTTGATGGTCACCTAATTCAACTATCTATAATCAATACAAAGCCTCAATGTTCCATCCATCTTTTAACTAACACCGGAGCACCCCATGATGAAATATTAAGCCAAATAAAATCCTCATTTAATAATCCTTGTAGTTGCTTTTCTAATTCCACTTACTCAAATGATATCTTTCTGTAGAGAGGCTTAGATTTTAGGATTGTCCCAAGGACCAAATCAAAAGCAAAATCACATTTGGAGGTAATCCAAACAAGTCATCCTGGGATACATTAGGCAAGGAGATAAATAATGTCCAATACTCTCAAAATAAAAGATCGGCTGATCAAATATGCAAAAAGTGATCATTTGTTATATACCAATCCATACTGGTATGATAGGAAGATAGCCAATCCATACCAAGTATAATATCAAAACTCCAAATCTCTAGAAGAACTAAATCAGCAAAAGTTCAAGTTCTCCAATAAGAATCAGACAAGAGGACCAGATTCAACTTCGTTATCAAAGAATCTCCAATGATCGTATTTACTTATAGCACATAATTTAGTGGTCTAGGTTGAATACCCAAGTGATAAGCAAAATATTACGAATCAAATCGTAGATTGGACCCATGGTCGAACAAATATTTGCATTCTTTCATAAACATGCATAATACCTTTGACCACTAATTCAGAAGTTTCAGAATCATATTCAGTGATAGCATACACTCTTACATGGGCTGATGATTTAGGAGACAGTGACTCTTTCTTCTTGTTCAAAGGGCAAACTTTTATTTTATGATCAAACTTTCCATAAGCAAAATAGGCTCTAGTCACGCACAAACATAAACTTGTTTCATAATTTAACTTGCAATTCACACCTGATTGAGTCTTTTGTGGTGACTTCCCGTTTCAAATCCAAATGTCTTGACTCTCTTGTTGTTACTTACTGATTCATTTCCAATCATATTTTTATTGGTAAACTTGTTCTTGTCATTCTTGCCATTGATCTTCAAAAATTCTTTTCATTGTTGCCGTCAATAATAAGTCTTTACTTCCAATATAACGTGGCAAAAGAAATCTTTCGAGTATCAGAACAATTTTGTATATCAAATATCTTCTCCATTTGCATCATCCATTTTTCTACCACCAATGAAATTAGGTTCATCATGCTTCTGCTGCGCCACTCTGATTCAATATCCCCAATCAATCCTTTCATTCCCCTTAATTAATCAGAAACAAATAATATAGGAGGACCAAATGTCCTCATCATCCCAGATTCCTAAAATGCAGCAAAGAAAATTTCCACCAATCACTATAGTTCATTAGACCTCAATATATTTTGCACGTCAACATATCAAATATTTCAGAATCCTCAAACAATGCTCTGATACCACCTCTGTCACGCCCCTCAAAATATCCATGATTTTTAAAATTTTCGTCACAGACCAATCCAGGATCCAAACTAACGTTTGAGGACACTGAAAACATTCTATTCATATTCACATCCATAAAACCTGTGCAGTTTATAATCATATATCACATCACTCGATAATTCACATTTATGGCAACCCAAGCCAACTTGACAAACATGAACAACATTTATAAATCCACAAGCTAAATAAATTATACAATCAGAACTCCAACTATTCACCACAAGTTCATATCACCATAAATTAGACTTAACATTCTGAAATTCCAAATAAGAGAGATCTCCTAACACTTGGACACAGTATATCTATTTCGGTTCATCGACAACATTTCATTATATACAAGACATACTTATACAACAATATCGTAATAACCAACCAGACTTGCCCATTATTCTGAATAGCTATCCACTGCCTCAGCCCAAATCAAACATCTCGAAGAGTGACAAGCTGACCTGAAAGATTTATATAACAACGGAGTGAGCCAAAAACGGCTCAGCAAGTGACAAAGCATATTCAGAACAAAAGGAACGGTTTCAAACGAGTAAGGTATCATAATGCAAGGCAGAATACAAGAATTCTCAAGGATACCATCTCAATAAATACCAAATCATACGTATCATGTCATTCATAACATATTTGATCCATAACGAATGGAGCATAGAGTAATTGAAGCATATCAATGGCAGATAGGACATTTCAGAACATATCAGTTCATAGCAAATGGAGCACAGAGTAATTTGGAGCATATCAATGGTAGATAGGACATTTCAGAACATATCAGTTCATAGCAAATGGAGCACAGAGTAATTGGAGCATATCAATGGCATATGAAATGTTCCGGAGCATATCAACGGCATATGGAACATTTCGAAGCATATCATCAGTGAATGAAGCATTTCAGAGCATATCGAAAACAAATATCGTACAGAAGCTCAAACGTCGTCTTTGACGTTGCAAACATATCAATCTTATCCAAAGCATGTACAGAAACACATAACCAAAGCTCTGGATATCATATCAATCATACAGAAGGTGTAGTGGGATCTCAGTTAGAATGTGATTCATCCATTTCTGAATGACCACCTGACAAAAGTCTCCCACGTCTGGGAGCTCCATCCACCCACGTCTAGGTGAAGTCAAAGGGGCCGGCAGAGCATCGCAGGCTCTAAGCAATATCCCACAAAGCGGGACCCCACAAAGCGGGCAAATAAGCGCATACCAGAATATCCCACAAAGCGGGACCCCACAAAGCGGGCAAATCAGCGCATACCCTTTACCATTTCTGGCAAAGGTCCAGACAATCCCACAAACACCAGAGTACAAAAGGGCAGTACGAACAATAAATAGCATATATCGGAAGCACACGCGGAACAACAAACGTACATGTGCCTTTACGAGTCAAATATGATGCAAGGAACAAATCTCTCACAAATGTATTCAGATTTGGAAACGAAATGAAAGCAAGAGCATTCAAGGATTCCAAACAATCATATATAGCTCAATGCAAATAAGAAGGTTAGATAAATTCAATGTCAAATGAATGAACTGGAATAGGCACATATCGGGAGCAAATGCGGAACAATGGAATATACATGTCCCTATATGGGTCAATACGATATAGCATAAACGTTCCACAATGGTTTTCAAGAATGCAATAATTTTAAGGACAAGAGTATACAAGAACTCAAAGCAGTAATATAAAGCTCAATTGAATAAGAAAGCTAAAGGATATCAACTTCCAAAGGAATGAAACCAGAATATGAGAAATCGACCAAAGCTCGATTTCTGGCAGAATACAAGAGGCACATTGAACAAATGATTCAAACTATCAATCGTGCTCCAATTTACTCAGAAATAATCATTGGATAATACTTTCAGATAAGACAGGCTTCATAGGAATTGAACTGTCCAACAGAGAGAGTTACAAATAATTTGGTAAGCAAGTGTCGTAGAACAAAATCTCTGTTGGCAGAATTCATAATATCAGATTCAACAGATAACTGGGCAGGTGTTTGGATTCCAAATCTTTCAATCCATATATCAAAGAAAGGTCTACGAGTCTAGTTTCCAATGAAATCAGTTTTGAACAAATCAGAGTTTCCAACAAAGACTTATAGGTAGCTCGGTATCAAAAGGTCAGAATCTCAAAAGTTGCACAGATTCAAATCGTTACGTTTAAACAGGAGATATAACAAATGCAAGGCTAGAACAATTCAAAGTTCCTCATATTCAAAGCAAATGTAGAGATAAAAATGGCAGTGAGGAAGATCAGGATACTTGCAATAAGACATATCAGAGCAATTATAGGAGAAACGATCAGGGAACTTGCAATAGAAAGGATCGAAACAAGTGGGAAACTTGCCTTTCAAAGATTTCGATCCGAAGATCCAAAGAAGGTGCCAGCCCAAATCCTTCTACTTTTCCTCCGTGTCCTCTCTCTGTTTCGTTTTGTGCTCCCGTTTTCTTCCTTTCTTCGCAACTACACCACGTGTCGAACATCGAGGCACAGTCACCTGCTCTCTCTTACTCTCATTCCTTCTTTTTCTTTCCCAAACGCAGCTGCCACAGCCGCCGCCGCTGCCGCTGCCACAATCGCAACTGCGGTCACAACCGCAGCCCCCTTCCACTGCACTATTTCCTTCTTCCCTTCTCTCGTTCCTACTCTTTCTCTTTCCCAAAAGCAGCTACTGCAGCTACTGCAGCCACCTACCACAGCCAACGTCGCAGCCGCAGCCGGAGTCGCAGCCACGGCCGCAGCCACCACACTCGCAGCCTCTTCTTCCTCCCCTGCTCTATTTCCTCCTCCTCTTCCAGCTGCAGCTGCCACTGCCGCAGCTGCCACCCCTTCTCCTCTTCCTCTCTTCTTCCTCTCCTTCCCTTTCTCTTCTTCTTCCTTTCCTTCTCTTCTTTCCCAGCCACAGCTGCAACTGCCATCGCCGCAGCCGCAGCCCCTTCTCCTCTTCCTCTCTTCTTCCTCTCCTTCCCTTTCTCTTCTTCTTCCTTTCCTTTTTCTCTTCCTCTTTCCCTGCCACAGCTGCAGCTGCCACAACCACAGCCGCAGCTACTTCTTTCCCTTCTCCTCTTCCTTCTCCTTCCTTTCTTCTTCTTCTCTCCCCGCTGCAACTGCTGCAGTCGCGGTCGCAGCCACGGCCGCAACCTCTCCCTCCTCCCCTGCTCATCTTCCTCTTCTTCTTCTCTTCCAGCTGCAGCTGCCATCGCCGCAGCTGCAGCCCCCTTCTTCTCCCCGACGAACAGCACCTCCTTTCCTCTGTTTCCTCCTGCAGGAAACAGAGGTGCCGCCTCTTCACCCGCTTCTACTTCTTCTCTTCTTCCTCATCATCTCTTGCTCTCCTTCTCTTCCAGCTGCAGCTGCCACCGCCGCAGCCGCAGCTCCTCCTTTCCCTTCTCTTCTTCCTCTCCTTCCTTTCTTCTTCTTCTCTTCTTCTCCTTCCTCCCCTTCTTCTCCCCGACGTCACACACACCCTCTCCTCTGTTTCCTCTGCAGGAAACAGAGGTATCGCAACCTCTTCTCCTGCTTCCTCTTCCTCTTCTCTTCCTCTTCTTCTTCTTCTCCTCTTCGAACGCCCCACCTCTCCTCTGTTTCCACCTGCAGGAAACAGAGGTGCTGCAGCCCTAGCTGCTGCCACCTCTCGCTCCTCTCCCTCTTCCCTCTCTTTTCCCTCTTCTTCTCCTTCTTTTCTTCTCCTCTTCCCTTTTCCTCCCCAACCCCACACACCTCCTCGCTGCAGCCTTGCCGCAGCTATCATCCTCTCTTCTTCTTCTTCTTCTTCTTCTGCTTCTTCTTCCTCTCTTCTTCTCCCCACGCCCCACAGCTTCTCGCTGCAGCCCTCGCTGCAGCCACCTCCTCTTCTTCTTCTTCTTCATCTTCTTCTCTTCTTCCTCTCTTCTTCCTCCTCTCTTCTTTTCCCTCTTCTTCTTCTTTTCTTCAACCACTCTCCTTCTCCTCACGCCCCACCGCTCTCTCTGTTTCTGGAAAGAAACAGAGTGCGTGGGAGGCGGTGGGATAATACCGAATTTTCGGTTTTTCCTTTTCTTTTTTTTTTTCTTTTTGCAACTTAGCAGTTTAGTCCTTGTAATTTCTATATTTACATATAGGTCCCCCAATTTACATATAAATCCTTATTAATACATTTTTAAAAGTGGGGGATATTACATATGCCTCCTTATGTGACTACAACTTAATCGTAAGCATGCAGGCCCGACAATAAACGAGAAATATAACGGAGGCTCGCAAGCCCCAATAATAATAATCACAAGCACAAAAATCACACCGTCCATGATCATCCGTCCACACATCATACATCACATGTATAAATCATCATCATGTAGGACTACTAGATAATAATAAAAATAATAATCAATTAAACTTTTTAATTAATTAATATTTTTTGAAATCAGGGACATGTAGGAAATTTTTGAATTCCTAGGGGTATTTTTATAATTTAGACAAAGGACAGAAACTGAAATTTCTCAAATTCCCAATGGCAAAACTATCTTTTGCCCAGAAAACGCTATGCCCCTTTCTCCCTTTCCCTTGTTGCAGCCGCCACCGCCGCCACCCTACTAGCGGCAGGCAGTGCGGCAAAGGGCGGGGCACTGCCCTTGCCTATGGGCGGCACATCCGCTAGTGGCGCTGCCCCTGCAGGTGGGTGCCCCCACGGGCGCCGCCACCTCTGCGGAGGAAAACATGTCAAAAGATTGGTCGTTGGGCCGAAGGATCGGTCAATGTATCGACAGAACTTTGGGCTATAGATTTGGGCATCGGGCTAAGAAGAGTGGATATTGCGCCAAGGATATCGGAGTTGCAGAGTTAATTGGCCGATTGAGCAATAGGCCACAAGAGAGGACGATGTACCGAAGAATTTGATGAAGCGTCGTGGGACCAATGACAAGCTGAACAACATGATTTGTTGAATATCAGATTTTGAAGATGAAGTCAATTGATGGATTAATTGATTTAATCCATATTATTGAGTTAAGTGTGCAGGATTAAATACGATAGCTTGAAGACATAAAGCAAGTTTATCGGAGTCAAGTTCAATGGGTGTTCGAGAGTGCACTGAAAGTCCAAAGAATCGTCGGAAGTGCTGTCGGAACCAACCGAGAAAGAATCGAGGACTTGCCGAAGTTTTCGGAAGTCCGCCGGAAAGATCGTCAGAGGTTTACGGAGATCACCGAGATGGTTCGTGTTGAATCTCGGATTTTGATGATAAAATCAATTGATGGGTTAATTGATCTAATCCATATTATTGAGTTAAGTGTGTTGGAATAACTACGATAACCAGAAAACACAAAGCAAGAATACCGGAGTCAAGTTCGATGGACATTTAAGAGTCCGAAGAATCGTCGGAGATGCTGCCGGAACCAACCTGAAGAAATCGGGAACCTGTCAGAATTTTTGGAAGTTCGCCGAAGAGATCGTCGGAGGTTCACGGAGATCACCGAGAAGGCTCGACTACTCGTTAAAGTCATCACAAGATCGGGAGCTTGCTGGGAGTCCGTCGGAAGAAGTTCGTCGGAAAGCTCGCCGGAACAATACTCGACGTTCGCGATTGAAAACTTGCTTAGGATGTTTTTTTTGGTTATGTAGTTCACTTGTAATTAGGATTAGGATTAAGAGATAATCCTATATCCTAGTTAGGGGCCAATTGGTCCCAAAATTAGACTTGGTTTGGGCTAAATTTGAAGCCCAACCAGTGAATCGAAGGGTCTGGCGGTGGCACCGCCAGACTAGGCGGTTGCACCGCCCAGCACCCGAGAGCTGGGCGGTGGCACCGCTTGGTTGGGCGGTGGCACCGCCAGTCCACTGTCAGTGTTAGAAACTGACAGGCGGTGGCACCGCCAGCATCGGGAAACAAAGAGGATTCAAATTTTGGAGCCCAAATTTGAATCCTCTTGAGGCCTATAAATACCCCTCAATTCTCAGCTGAGATTACAACTTTTTGAGAAGCAATTGATTGAGAGAAAGGTCTTAGAAAAGTCATTGCTGGTCTTGTTTTCAATTTGCTAGTGTTCACCTCCTTCTTTCTTGCTGAAAATCTGTAAGAGAGTGAACCACTTGTAAAAAGTTGTAAGAGGGGTATTTACCCTTCCCCTTTAAGAAATTTGCCAGTGGAAGGTGGGAACCTCATGGAAGAGGGGCCTCGCAAGTAGATGTAGGTCATTTGACCGAACTATTGTAAAATCGGCGTGATCTCTGGTTTGTGTTTACTTATTGTCATTTATATTACTGCAAACCATTTGCACTTTAATGCTCTACTTCTTTATCTCCGTCTTACTTATCCCTTCAAGTTAAAATACAATCGAAACGGTTTCAAATGAAAACGTTGCTTTTATCGTACGAAGTTTCCGAAAGTGTTTAAATCGTCAAAAGTTTATCGCACTTTACCGCTGCACTAATTCACCCCCCCCCCCCCCCCCCCTCTTAGTGCCGCTCCGATCCTAACAATTGATATCAGAGCTAGGCTCACTCTCATATTTGGTTTGATACCCAAGAGAAATGGCTTACTCCGGCATACATGAGGGTCATTCTATCACACGTCCACCCTTGTTTAATGGGTCGGATTATACTTATTGGAAGACTCGTATAAGGATCTTCCTCATTTCTATGGATTTCGAGCTTTGGACTATTGTTGAAAACGGATTTCAAAAATCTTCTCTTCCGATGAGCGAATGGAATGAATCGGAGAAAAAGGTTTTTGCTTTAAACGCAAAGGCTATGAATGCCTTGTTTTGTGCCCTAGACAAAAATGAATTAAATCGTGTTTCAATTTGTGATTCGGCTTTTGATATTTGGAGAACTCATGAGGTCACTCATGAAGGCACTAGCCGAGTAAAAGATGCAGATTTACCTTATCATGAATTATTAAATGCTTTCCATGAGTTATTTGATGAATGTAAGACAATTAGTAGAAAATATAAATTGCTAAAAAAGGAGCATGATAGTCTCACTTGTGATATCGATAAATTAAAAACTAAATATCATGATAGTTTAGCTCCATGTATAAAATGCCATGATCTAGAATCTCTCCAAAAGGAGAACTTGCTACTTAAGGATACCTTGAAGAAATTCGAGGTTGGTAGCAAATCTTTGAACATGATCCTTACAAATAAAGGTCACGTTCCTAAAAGAAGTGAAATCGGATTTGTGAGAAGTCCTCACCAAAATCCAACCACCTTCATTAAACGCCCCATCTTACATGTTCGGCACCAAAGCAATTGCAACTTTTATTGCAAATATGGACATAAAACTTATAAATGTCCATTCAAGAAAATTAGTCCGAACAAACTAATTGGGTTCCTAAAGGAACCATGATCAATTCTATGCAATATGATGAACAAGTTAAATCAATTTTTAAGACACTCAAAAGAAAATGGGTACCTAAAAATATCCCTTCTTGTAGAAACATACACCATCACAAGCTAGGAGCAAGAGATGGTATCTAAATAGTGGATGCTCAAGACATATGACTGGAGATCCATCTCATTTCTCTATGCTCACTAGCAAAGAAGAAGGGTACGTCACCTTCGGAGACAACAACCAAGGCAAAATCATTGGCAAGGGAACCATAGGTAACAAATTAAAAATTTCTATTGATGATGTCTTACTAGTTGATGGATTGAAACATAATCTCTTGAGTGTTAGTCAATTATGCGATAAAGGTTATATCGTTAGATTTGAATCAAATGTGTGTATTATTGAAAAACCAAACCATAACATAACTATGATTGCATTAAAACAAAATAATGTCTACACCATCAACCTTGATGAACTAAGTAATGAAATGTGCTTCTCCGCTTTAAATGATGATGCTTGGCTTTGGCATAGGAGACTAGGCCATGCAAGTATGAAACTAATATCTAAGATCTCACCTAGAGAATTAGTGCGAGGAATTCCAAATATAAAATTTATTAAGGACAAAGTATGCGATGCATGTCAACTAGGTAAACAAATAAAAACTAGTTTCAAACCAAAAACTAAATTAGCACCACTAGACCATTACAATTAATTCATTTGGACTTATTTGGACCAATTGACACGACAAGTCTAGGAGGAAGCAAATATGCGTTTGTAATTGTGGATGACTATACTAGATACACTTGGACCTATTTCTTAGCTCACAAAAGTGATTGCTTCAAGTGTTTCTCTAAATTTTGTAAACTCACTTAAAACGAAAAAGGTTTCATGATTTCATCAATTCGAAGTGATCACGGTGGCGAATTTCAAAACCGTGACTTTCAAAATTTTTGTGAAGTTAATGGATACAATCACAACTTCTCCACTCCGAGGAATCCCCAACAAAATGGAGTAGTTGAAAGAAAAAATAGAAACCTACAAGAAATGGCAAGAACGATGTTAAATGAACATAGCCTACCCAAGTATTTTTGGGCCGAAGCCGTAAATACGGCTTGCTACATCATGAATAGGGTCCTAATAAGACCATCCCTATCAAAAACTCCCTATGAATTATGGAATAACAAAAAACTAAATATTTCCTATTTTAAAGTTTTTGGTTGTAAATGCTTTGTTTTGAATGAAAGGGATGCGTTAGGAAAATTTGATGGTAAATCCGATGAAGGCATCTTTCTTGGTTACTCTTCCGTTTCTAAGGCTTTTCGGGTTTTTAACAAAAGAACCTTAGTAATAGAAGAGTCTATTCATGTAGTTTTTAATGAAATTTCTAATTTAAAGAAAAATGATTTTGATGATGATCTTGGTTTTGATAATTTGAATTTAAATGAACCCCCTCCTCAAAATAGCAACTTGGATGCACCTTCTTCCGAAATTTCCTTACCCAAGGAATGGAAGTATATAGATGCTCATCCAAAGGAGCTAATTATAGGAGATACATCAAAAGGGGTTTAAAATCGTTCCTCTTTCAAGAATTTTTGTGCTAACGCCGCCTTCCTTTCTCAAATCGAACCTAAATGCATTGACGAGGCCATAAAAGATGATTTTTGGGTTATTGCAATGCAAGAGGAATTGAATCAATTTGAGAGGAATAAGGTATGGAATCTTGTTCCTAGACCTAGTGACCATTTAGTCATTGGTACTAAATGGGTCTTTAGAAACAAGCAAAATGAAAATGGTATCGTGGTTAGAAACAAGGCTAGATTAGTGGCCAAAGGTTTCAACCAAGAAGAAGGTATCGATTACGAAGAAACCTTCACACCCGTGGCTCGATTAGAAGCCATAAGGATGCTCCTTGCCTATGCTACTAGTAATAATTTTAAACTATTTCAAATGGATGTCAAAAGTACTTTCTTGAATGGTTTTATTTCTAAAGAAGTATATGTCGAACAACCTCCCGGATTTGAAAATTCTCTTCTTCCTAATCATATATTCAAATTGACTAAGGCTCTCTATGGCTTGAAACAAGCTCCTAGAGCTTGGTATGAAAGGCTTAGTTCCTTTTTTATTTTAAATAATTTTACCAAAGGCAAGATTGATACTACATTGTTCATTAAACATTTTGAAAATAATTTTCTTATTGTGCAAATTTATGTTGACGATATTATTTTTGGCTCTTCAGATGAATCATTATGTGAATCATTTGTCAAATGTATGAGTCATGAATTTGAAATGAGATTAATGGGTGAATTAACTTTCTTTTTAGGATTACAAATCAAACAACTTAGTGATGGTATATTTCTTAACCAATCTAAATATATATTAGAATTGTTAAAATGATTTAAGATGGATAATTCAAAAGCAATAAACACCCCTATGAGTACTGCGACTAAGTTAGATATGGATGAAAATAGTTAAAATTTCGATCAAAAAATATATAGGGGAATGATATGTAGTCTACTCTACCTCACCGCGACTAGACCGGATATTATGTTTAGTGTAGGACTTTGCGCTAGGTTTCAATCAAATCCTAAATTATCTCATCTTAAAAGTGTTAAAAGAATATTTAGGTATCTTAAAGGAACTCCAAATCTAGGATTGTGATATCCAAAATCTGAAAAATTTGATTTAATAGCTTATGCAGATGCCGATTTTGGCGGATGCAGAATAGATAGAAAAAGTACATCCAGAACATGCCAATTTTTAGGACTTGCACTTGTTTCTTGGACTTCCAAGAAACAAAATTCAGTTACACTATCTACGGCGGAAGCCGAATACATTGCTGCAAGTGCATGCTGTGCACAAGTTGTTTGGATGAAAAATACATTAGAAGACTATGGAATTTACTTCAAAAATGTTCCCATAAAATGTGATAATACTAGTGCCATATGTCTCACCAAAAATCCAATTCAGCACTCTAGAACTAAGCACATCGACGTTAGGCATCATTTCATACGTGATCATGTCCTTCACAATAATGTTGTTCTAGAATCCATTGACACAAAACATCAATTAGGAGATATATTTACAAAAGCTTTGAATGAAGACCAATTTGAATTCATTAGAAGGGAATTAGGTATGTTAAATTGTCCTTATAAATAAACTTGTTTGAATGGATTTTCCGTAAAGTTTTTCATCCTCTCTCCGTTCCTTGGTGAATTTGATCCTTCTCTTTCGATTCTAAATGACACGTTAAATTACCTTAACCTATCTTGAGTCAAATACCTCAAAAAAAAAAAAAAATGCTGCACGTCAGCGATGGCACCGCCAGAACCGGCGGTAGCACTGACAATGGAGTGTTTAATTTGCTACAATATGCTCATATGGACCATACTGATAATATGATATTTTTTTTAGCCAACAATTTTGCTACATAATCTTCAACTCAGCCTACTCAGATAAGACAGCTCATCAGCATATTCCCTGCACAAAGGAATACATTAGTGGAGTTGGTTGGCAGTTGTAAAGCTGTATCATGGTGCTTTTCTTTATGGCTAAGGAATACATTAATGGAGTTGGTTGGCAGCTGTAAACTACTTAATTTCGAAATTTCCTATGCATGAAGGGTTGTTTCATGCTCTAGTATTTATTTTGGGGTTTAGGGCTTAGAAAGACTTTAGAAAACTGAGGATATTGGCAGAAGCTCTCTTGGAGTGCTCTTGTGAACTCTATATCTCTTGGAAGTGTCCTTGAGTGGTGAGTCTTTTGCTTGCAGTTCTGTATCCTTGTTTATTGTCATTAGGGTGGTGATCTTTCTGTATCCCTTTTGATTTTAAACTTGGTGGTGAACTATTTTTCGTTTTACCAAAGTTTCTTCAAGAGTTCGTTCATTGCCTTCTGTGACATTTTCTATCTGAACAACTGTTCTATCGGTGTTCTTTCGAAATCCATTCTGCATTTTTACCCTCCCCGGTATCAGTTTGGTCTCAAAGCTATAGGCTAGAGATCATGGCAAGGCGGAATGGAAAAGATGTAGTTAGTGACGGTAGCGATCATGAAGATGATGTTGAGTCGTTGAGGCTGCAGCTACAAAAATTGCTGCGTAGCCTACAAGAAAAAAATGAAATAATCGACGAACTTCAAAGTAGACACAACCAGCATGAAAATGACGCTCAAGAGTTTACTTCTTTTTTTTTTTGGTAAGTAAAAGTAAATGAGAGTTTACTTCTGATGATGAAACACCTCATCTTCCAAGGGAGTCGAGAAGATGTCGGAGAAGAAATGAAGTCCAAGACGAGTGGCAGAATAAATATAATCCCAGATTTGATATTCCAGAATTTGAAGGTAAAATAAATGTTGATGACTTTATCGATTGGCTTAATACAGTAGAAAGAATCTTCGATTTTCATGAACCACCAGAACAAAAGAAGGTCAAACTTGTGACACTCAAACTCAAGCGGAATGCATCTTTTTGGTGGGAAAATCTAAAGAAACAAAGAGAACGTGAGGGAAAGAGTAAGATCATTAAATGGGAGAAAATGAAAAGGGTGCTAAAGAGAAAATATTTACCTCATAATTATAGACAAGAGATCTTTCTCAAAATACATGATTTCAAGCAAAAAGATCTTAGTGTGGAGGAGTACACTGTAGAATTTGATAATTTGATGTTAAAAGGAGAGCTTGTGGAACCGGAAGAGCAAACAATTGCAAGATACTTAGGAGGTCTGAAGTATGAGATTGCTAAAGTTGTTCAGCTATAGCCATATTGGTCTTTAAATGATGTGAGCAAGCTGGCATTGAAAGTTGAAAAGCAACAGAAGTTTGAAAAGAGTTTTCGGTATGGCTCAAAAGAAGGCTACACGAAAGGAGGAAGTTCCAAGCCTACTGTCCAAAGCAAGGTGATATCGAAGGTGCAAGAAAAGGGTGAAGAGTCTGCTGGCAACAAAAAAACACCTAATTCTTCTACCCCAAGTGGCCGAAAATGCTTCAAATGTCATGGTTTTGGGCATATTGCTTTGGATTGTCCAAATAGGAGGATTGTAACTTTGGTTGAAGATCATAGTGATGGAGGCGAAGATGAAGCTAACGACGAACCAAAATACGATGATGATGAGGAAGAGATTACTTATGCCGATCATGGTTTGTCTATTGTATTACAACGTAGTTTACAAGTGTCATATGTGGCCGACGATGAAAGTTGGGTGAGAAAAAATGTGTTTCACACTAAATGCACTGCTCTTGGCAAAGTATGTTTGGTGATCATCGACAACGGTAGCTTTGAGAATGTGGTATCTTTAGAGATGGTGCAGAAGCTAAAGTTGGATATCATCCCTCATCCACATCCATACCAGTTATGTTGGTTGCAAAAAGGAAATGACATCAATGTAACTAAAAGATGTTTAGTTTCATTTTCTATTGGCAAGTATTATAAAGATGAAGTATGGTGTGATATTGCTCCTATGGATGCTTGTCACTTGCTGTTGGGAAGACCTTGGCATTATGATAGAAGGGTGTTGTATGACGGCTACAAACATACTTATTCTTTTAAGGTGAATGAAAAGAAGATTATTTTAGCTCCATTACAACCATCTGAAATCACTGCACCAAAGAAGAAAGTTAACGCTTTTATGTCGTATGGTGAATGCAAAGGTGAATTAGACAAGGGTGGTCATGTTATGGCTTTACTAGTAGTAGAAGAAAATGAACAACACAAGGAGACACCCGTAATCATGAAACAAATGTTGGAAGAGTTTGAAGATGTTATACCGGCAGAGATTCCACATGGCTTTCCACCCTTGAGAGATATCCAGCATCACATTGATCTTATTCCGGGGGCTGTTCTACCTAATAAGGCAGCATATAGAATGAGTCCAAAGGAGCATGAAGAACTTCAAAGGCAAGTTGATGAATTGGTTAAAAAATGGTTAATCCGGGAGAGCATGAGTCCTTGTGCGGTTCCTGCCTTGTTAGTGCCTAAGAAGGATAGTTCTTGGAGAATGTGCGTGGACAGTCGCACCATCAACAAAATCACAGTGGACTATCGCTTTCCTATTCCAAGGTTAGATGATTTACTTGATCAATTGTGCGGTGCTTGTATTTTCTCAAAAATTGATTTGAGGAGTGGCTATCACCAAATAAGAATGAGGCCCGAAGATGAGTGGAAAACAGCATTTAAAACTAGAGAAGGTTTATATGAATGGTTGGTTATGCCATTTGGGCTATCTAATGCTCCTAGCACCTTTATGAGATTTATGAATCACATACTTAAGCCATGCATTGGAATATTTGTTGTAGTTTATTTTGACGATATATTGGTGTACAGCAAGAGCGAAGAGGAGCATATGAATCATCTGAAAGAGATCTTTCTTATTTTGAGGTATCAAAAGCTTTATGCTAATCTAAAAAAGTGTGATTTCTTTACTTCTAGTGTGGTGTTTCTGGGGTATGTTGTTTCAAAAGATGGAATCATGATGGATTAAAGTAAGGTTGAGGGTATTCTCAGTTGGCCAACACCTGCTTCGTTGCATGATGTGAGGAGTTTCCATGGCTTAGCTTCGTTTTACAGAAGATTTATCAAGGGTTTCAGCTCTATTGTCGCTCCAATCACCGAATGTTTGAAATGTGATAAATTCAAATGGACTAGTGAGGCTAACGATGCTTTGGAACTTTTGAAAAGAAAGGTTACTGAAGCTCCTATCTTAGTTCTACCAAATTTTGACAATGTGTTTGAAGTTGAATGTGATGCATCTAATGTGGGAATTGGTGCTGTTTTGAGTCAAGACGGAAAGCCCATTGCATTTTTTAGTGAAAAGCTGAATGATACGAGAAAGAAATACTCTACTTATGATAAGGAGTTTTATGTGTTTTATCAAGCTTTGTCTCATTGGAGTCAATATCTTCTTGCCAAGCCATTTGTTCTGTATTCTGATCATGAGTCATTAAAGTTCATTAATCACCAGCACAAGCTAATTTGCTACAATCTGCTCATATGGACCATACTGATAATATGATATTTTTTTTAGCCAACAATATTGCTACATAATCTTCAACTCAGCCTACTCAGATAAGACAGCTCATCAGCATATTCCCTGCACAAAGGAATACATTAGTGGAGTTGGTTGGCAGTTGTAAAGCTGTATCATGGTGCTTTTCTTCATGGCTAAGGAATACATTAATGGAATTGGTTGGCAGCTGTAAACTACTTAATTTCGAAATTTCCTATGCATGAAGGGTTGTTTCATGCTCTAGTATTTATTTTGGGGTTTAGGGCTTAGAAAGACTTTAGAAAACTGAGGATATTGGCAGAAGCTCTCTTGGAGTGCTCTTGTGAACTCTGTATCTCTTGGAAGTGTCCTTGAGTGGTGAGTCTTTTGCTTTCAGTTCTGAATCCTTGTTTATTGTCATTAGGGTGGTGATCTTTCTGTATCCCTTTTGATTTTAAACTTGGTGGTGAACTATTTTTCGTTTTACCGAAGTTTCTTCAAGAGTTCGTTCATTTCATTCTATGACATTTTCTATTTGAACAACTGTTCTATCGGTATTCTTTCGAAATCCATTCTGCATTTTTACCCTCCCCGGTATCAAGCACCGCTTGAGCGCTCGGGCGCCAGGCGGTGGCACCGCTCGGTTTGGCGGTGGCACCGCCCGAGACACCCTATAAATCCCAAATGATTAGGACCGGCAGTGACACCGCCCCCAACCCGAGGAAGCCTTGCTCCAACTCTCCCAAACTCTCTCAATCCCTCATTCTAACCTCTACAAACCTTGGAGAGGGATTCTTATTGGTCCAAGCTCTCCATCCTCGAAGAAACACTCCATAAGGTAAAATCCTTCCTTCCCTTTCTTCTTGTTTTACCTACTCATTACAATTTCATTTTTTTTTTTCATCTTGTCTAGAAAATGGCTCCTAAGAGATCAAAAGGGAAAAGGATTGAAGGAGATTCATATGACCATGATCTTTTTAGATCCAAAGAAGAAGCCCTTAGGTTTCCAAAATTTGAAACAAGATATATCCATAAGGGTAAACACGTTGATCTCGATGAACTAGGAGACTTAGAACCCATTAGGTGGTTTGCTTATCTAGAGGCCCTACCTCTCCTACAAATAGATGAACCAATTTATCATAGGATAGTTAGGCTCTTTTATGCAAACCTATGGGTAGATAACGATAGCCTAAGTACTTACCTTTTAGGAACACAAATTAGGATTTCTGATCATACTATTTGTGAACTAATTGGAATCACTGAAAAAGATAGGGGCTGCTATTTTAGAGGTAAATGGGATGTTAATATAATAGGAGCAACTTACACCGAAGCTGTCGAAACCATTTTTGCAAACTCGGACCTCGGAATAATACCCAAGAGTTGTGAACACTTACTACCTTTTAACTCTAAGATTCTTCATCATATCGTAACAAGCATACTATTCCCTAAGCAATATCATCTTGATGAAATGAGTCTAATAGAGATAAGCATCATGTATTGGATTATGACTGGTCAACATAACTGTTTTGGATACTCAATACGGCAACACATGCAGGATATTACAGCTAAAGATACTATGTTGACATATGGGGGGTTAATCACTAGATTTCTTCATGCCTATGACATTTGCATCCCACCCAATGAAGAAACAATTCAAAGTGATAGATATAACATCATCAATAAAAATTTACTAAAGAGACTTAGGTGCACATTTAATAATGGAATATGGGTAAGGCAACCTAGGAGGACTAATCCTATTCCTCCACCAGTAGAACAACCAAAAACACCAATTTTTAGGGGAAATGAATCTCCTCCTCCTAGTCCCTTTGGTGCAGCACCTTCAGCTCTTGTTTCATCCTCTGAAGGATTCATTATGGCAGAACTGTCTCAGATCAAATTCCAACAAGACAAACTCAAATCGTAGCAAGAACAAATTCAAATCCAACAAATTGAAATTTTGAATGAACTACGACAACTAAATCAAAAAATAGATGTTATGTATCAGCACTATGCATTACCTCTTAAGGATTGATGTATCTTTTTATTCTGTTTTGTTTACTCTTAATATCAAGTTCGAAGCTGGTCATCTTTTGAACGAAAACTGAACCTTCTTTTTACATGTAATTTTAAAATTCTGGATATATGCTTCTGGATGAATGCTGATTTTTCCTTTAAGATAAACTCTGCGTATATATTTTAGCATACTTAATTTTGGATGATGAATTTTTGTATTATCAGTGCTGAATTCCTGATATTATAATCACAAGTTATATGCTTCAAGTCTCATTCCCTTTTTTGTTGATGACAAAGGGGGAGAAGTGTGTTGAATCTCGAATTTTGATGATAAAATCAATTGATGGGTTAATTGATCTAATCCATATTATTGAGCTAAGTGTGCAGGATTAACTATGATAACCAGAAAACATAAAGCAAGTATACCGGAGTCAAGTTCGATTGACGTTTAAGAGTCCGAAGAATCGTCGGAGATGTTGCCGGAACCAATCGAGAAGAAATCGGGAACCTGTCGGAATTTTCAGAAGTTCGCCGAAGAGATCGTCGGAGGTTCATGGAGATCACCGAGAAGGCTCGACTACTCGTTAAAGTCATCACAAAGATTGGGAGCTTGCAGGGAGTCCGTCGGAAGGAATTCGTCGGAAAGCTCGCCGGAACAAGACTCGACGTTCGCGGTTGAAAACTTGCTTAGGATGTTTTTATGTTATGTAGTTCACTTGTAATTAGGATTAGGATTAAGAGATAATCCTATATCCTGGTTAGGCGCCAACTGGGCCCAAAGTCAGATTTGGTTTGAGCTAAAATTAAGCCAAACCAATGAATCGGAGAGCCAGGCGGTGGCACCGCCTGGCTGGGCGGTGGAACCGCCCAGCACCCGAGAGCTGGGCGGTGACACCTCATTGGCTGGGCGGTGGAACCGCCCAGCACCCGAGAGCTGGGCGGTGACACCTCCTTGGCTGGGCGGTTGCACCGTCCAGCACCCGAGCGCTGGGCGGTGGCACCGCTTGGCTGGGCGGTGGCACCTCCAGCATCGGAAACCCTAAGAGAATTCAAATTTTGGAGCCCAAATTTGAATCCTCTTGAGGCCTATAAATACCCCTCAAATCTCAGCTGAGATTACAACTTTTGAGCAGCAAGTAATTGAGAGAAAAGTCTTAGAAGAGTCTTTGCCTTTCTTGTTTTCATTTGCTAGTGTTCACCTCCTTCTTTCTTGCTGAAAATCTGTAAGAGAGTGAACCGCTTGTAAAAGTTGTAAGAGGGGTATTCACCCTTCCCTTTCAAGAGATTTACTAGTGGAAGGTGGGAGCCTCATCGAAGAGGGGCCTCGCAAGTGGATGTAGGTCACTTGACCGAACCACTTTAAAAATAGCGTAATCTCTGGTTTGCATTTCATTACTGCTATTTACATTACTGCAAACCCTCTTACTGCTTTATTTCCTCATTACATTTACTGCACAACTTTGCGAATACGCTTTTAAGTTAAGCACTTCCAATTCCGATTTCTTATCGTACAAAAGATTTGTCTAAAACCGAAGTTTTAATCCGCTGCACTAATTCACCCCCCTCTTAGTGCCGCTCCGAACCTAACAAGTGGTATCAGAGCTGTTAGGATCGGAGCGGCACTAAGAGGGGGGGTGAATTAGTGCAGCGGATTAAAACTTCGATTTTAATCAAAATCTTTCGTACGTTAAGAACGAAACTTGAGAAATTTAACTTGAAGGCGTGTTCTTAAAGTTGCGCAGCAAGAGCAATAAGGAACTAAAGCAGTAAGAAGATTTGCAGTAATGTAAATGACAATAATAAAAAGCAAACCAGAGATTACGCCGATTTTTAGAGTGGTTCGGTCAAATGACCTACTCCACTTGCGAGGCCCCTCTTCGATGAGGCTCCCACCTTCCACTAGCAAGTCTCTTGAAATGGAAGGGTAAACACCCCTCTTACAACCTTTTACAAGCAGCTCAACCTCTTACAAATTTTCAATAAGAAAGAAGGAGGAGAACTCTCTAGCAAATTGAAAACAAGACTTGCTAAGACTTTCTAAGACTTTTCTCTCAATCAAAATGCTTCTCAAAAGTTGTAACCTCAGCTGAGATTTGAGGGGTATTTATAGGCCTCAAGAGGATTCAAATTTTGGGCTCCAAAATTTGAATTCTCTTAGGGTTCCCGGTGCTGGCGGTTCCACCGCCCAGCCAGGCGGTGCCACCGCCCAGCGCTCGGGTGCTGGACGGTGCAACCGCCCAGCCAAGGAGGTGTCACCGCCCAGCACTCGGGTGCTGGGCGGTGCCACCGCCCAGCCAGGCGGTTCCACCGCCTGGCTTTCCGATTCATTGGTTTGGCTTATTTTTCGCCCAAACCAAATTTGACTTTGGGCCCAGTTGGCCCCTAACCAGGATATAGGATTATCTCTTAATCCTAATCCTAATTACAGGTGAACTACATAAAAAAAACATCCTAAGCAAGTTTTTTAACCGCGAACGTCGAGTCTTGTTCCGGCGAGCTTTCCGACGAACTTCTTCCGACGGACTCCCTGCAAGCTCCCAATCTTTGTGATGACTTTAACGAGTAGCCGAGCCTTCTTGGTGATCTCCGCGAGCCTCCGACGATTTCTTCGGCGAACTTCCGACACGTTCCCGATTTCTTCTCGGACGGTTCCGGCAGCATCTCCGATGATTCTTCGGTCTCTTAAACGTCCATCGAGCTCGACTCCGGTATCCTTGCTTTATGTTTTCTGGTTATCGTAGTTAATCCTGCACACTTAACTCAATAATATGGATTAGATCAAATAACCCATCAATTGATTTTATCATCAAAATCCGAGATTCAACAATCTCCCCCTTTTTGATGATGACAATCAATTGATGACGGAGTTAAACGTAACTCCCCCTATCTATATGCCATATTATGAGAAGATAAAACACTTGAATTTCATCATTGAATTCAAGTATAAACCTATAAGCTCTAACCGTAGAACTTATCGTTATTCTCATTAAGCATAATGTAAATGCGAAACTTTGATGAAAATCATAAGTTAAATGATACGGGACGAGTTTTGCCACGTTAGAAGATAAAGATTTTCAATATAAATTTCATGATATCAATCTTGTGATATTTTCAGGGATTTGCAAGTTATATAAGACATTCATATCACAAATTCATATTAGCCATGCTATCGTTCTGGTGTAAGTCATCACTTCTCCCCCTTTGTCATCAACAAAAAGAGACAAGCCAGCTAATTGATGATCATAGAAAAAGGTTTAGCATTTATCAAAGTTCTTCATTCAAATTTTCCAGAAATAGTTTGTCCAAAAGACATCATCATCTATGCAGATTAAGACAGTAGTTATCTAAAGGAAAGATCAGTTATCGTACAATCGATGACAAACATGAACTTGTTTTTGAACAGCAAACAGGACAGAATAAAAAGATACATCAATTTAATCCTTAGGAGGTAATCCACAGTGCTGATACATGATATCTATTTTTTCATTCATCTGTCGTAGTGTCTTCAAAATTTCAACTTGTTGATTCTGAATTTGTTCTTGCTGTGATTTGATCTGAGATAGCTCCGCCATAATGATATCTTCAGAGGAGGAAACAGGAGCTGAAGGTGCTGCTCCAAAGGGACTAGGAGGAGGAGATTCATTTCCCATAAGAATTGGTGTTTCGGGTTGTTCTATTTGTGTAGGAATTGGATCCGTTCTTCTAGGCTGCCTAACCCATATGCCATTGCTAAAAGTGCACCTAAGTTTTTTTAGCAGGTTTTTATTTATTATGTTATATCGATCATTTTGAATAGATTCTTCATTGGGTGGAATGCAAATGTCATAGGCATGAAGAATTCTAGTGATTAACCTCCCATATGGCAATATAGTATCCTTAGTCATAATTTCCTGCATGTGTTGGCGAATCAAGTACCCGAAACAATTATGTTGACCGGTCATAATCCAATACATGGTTCCTATCTCTAACTGACTTACTTCGTCAAGATGAAATTGTTTGGGGAATATGATGCTCGTGATAATGTGATGAAGAATTTTAGAGTTGAAAGGCATTAAGTGTTCACAGCTCTTGGGTAGGAAGTCAAGGTTTGGATTTGCAAAAATTGTTTTCACGGCTTTGGAATAGGTTGCTCCTATTTTTTTGACGTCCCATTTACCTTTAAAATAGCAACCCCTATCTTTTTCAATTATGCCAATTAGCTCACAAATGGTGCTGTCAAAAATTCTAATGGGTGTTCCTAGAATGTAAGTGCTTAGGCTATCATTGTCTTCATATAGGTTGGTATAGAACAATCTCACTAACCGTGGATAGATTGGTTCATCTATTTGTAGTAGAGGTAGAGCTTCTAGTTGAGCAAACCATTTAATTGGATCTAAGTCTTCTAGTTCATCCAAATCAATGTATTTTCCCTTATGGACACATCGTATTTCAAATTTTGGAAAGCTAAGGGCTACCTCTTTTGATCTAAAAAGGTCATGGTTATATGAATCTCCTTGAATCCTTATTCCTTTTGATCTCTTTGGAGCCATTTTCTAGACAGGATGATGATACCAATTGTTAAAAATAAGCAAGAGAAAGAGAAAAGAAAGGAGGGATTTCAAGAGTTACCTCGTGGAGATTATGTTGAGAGATGGAAGGCTTGGACCACCAAGAATCCTTCTCCAATGTGTCTAAGAGTTAGAATGAGGGTTAGAAGAAATTGGGAGTGGGTTTTGAGAACTCTCTCTTCGGGTTGGGGGCGGTGTCACCGCCGGCCCTAACCCTTTGGGTTAATAAGGGTCGCTCGGTCGGTGCCACCGCCAAACCGAGCGGTGCCACCGCCTGGCGCCCGAGCGCTCAGGCGGTGCAACCGCCAAATCTGGCGGTGCCACCGCTGGCATCCCGTGGAGGAAAAAATTTTCTTCCTCACCCTCCTTTTTTTGTTTGCTTCCCTCAAGATAATAAGTTATATTTTAATGGATCATTTTGAATTGAAGAAGAAATCAAATTCATAAAAGAAAGGAAAAGAACGAGTCATTTTTCGTGAATCTCATTTTAGGGACAATTTAACATGCCTAATTCCCTTCTAATGAATTCAAATTGATCTTCGTTCAGAGCTTTTGTGAATATATCTGCTAATTGATGCTTTGTGTCAATGAATTCTAGAACAACATTATTGTTAAGGACATGATCGCGTATGAAATGATGCCTAACGTCGATGTGCTTAGTTCTAGAATGCTGAATTGGATTTTTAGTAAGACATATGGCACTAGTATTATCACATTTTATGGGAATATTTTTAAAGTGAATTCCATAGTCTTCTAATGTATTTTTCATCCAAATGACTTGTGCACAACATGCACTTGCAGCTATGTATTCGGCTTCTGCCGTAGATAGTGCAACTGAATTTTGTTTCTTGGAAGTCCAAGAAACAAGTGCATGTCCTAAAAATTGGCATGTTCCGGATGTACTTTTTCTATCTATTCTGCATCCGCCAAAATCGGCATCCGCATAGGCTATTAAATCAAAATTTTCAGATTTTGGATACCACAATCCTAAATTTGAAGTTCCTTTAAGATACCTAAATATTCTTTTAACACTTTTAAGATGAGATAATTTAGGATTAGATTGAAACCTAGCGCAAAGTCCTACACTAAACATAATATCCGGTCTAGTCGCAGTGAGGTAGAGTAGACTACCTATCATTCCCCTATATGTTTTTTGATCGAAACTTTCACCATTTTCATCCATATCTAACTTAGTCGCAGTACTCATAGGGGTGTTTATTGCTTTTGAATTATCCATGTTAAATCGTTTTAACAATTCTAATGTGTATTTAGATTGGTTAATAAATATACCATCCTTAAGTTGTTTGATTTGTAATCCTAAAAAGAAAGTTAATTCACCCATTAAACTCATTTCAAATTCAAGACTCATACATTTGGCAAATGATTCACATAGTGATTCATCCGAAGAGCCAAACACAATATCATCAACATAAATTTGCACAATAAGAAAATTATTTTCAAAATGTTTAATAAACAATGTAGTATCAACCTTGCCTTTGGTAAAATTATTTAAAATAAGAAAGGAACTAAGCCTTTCATACCAAGCTCTAGGAGCTTGTTTTAAGCCATAGAGAGCTTTAGTCAATTTGAATACATGATTAGGAAGAAGAGAATTTTCAAATCCGGGAGGTTGTTCGACAAATACTTCTTCGGAAATAAAACCATTCAAGAAAGCACTTTTAACATCCATTTGAAATAGTTTAAAATTATTACTACTAGCATAGGCAAGGAGCATCCTTATGGCTTCTAATCGAGCCACGGGAGCGAAGGTTTCTTCGTAATCGATACCTTCTTCTTGGTTGAAACCTTTGGCCACTAATCTAGCCTTGTTTCTAACCACAATACTATTTTCGTCTTGCTTGTTTCTAAAGACCCACTTAGTACCTATGACTAAGTGGTCACTTGGTCTAGGAACAAGCTTCCATACCTCATTCCTCTCAAATTGGTTCAATTCTTCTTGCATTGCAATGATCCAAAAATCATCTTTTAAGGCTTCGTCAATGCATTTAGGTTCAATTTGAGAAAGGAAGGCGGCGTTAGCACAAAAATTTTTGAAAGAAGAACGAGTTTGAACCCCTTTTGATGTATCTCCTATAATTTGCTCTTTTGGATGAGCATCTACATACTTCCATTCTTTTGGTAAAGAAATTTCGGAAGAAGATGCATTCAAATGGCTATTTTGAGGAGAGGGTTCATTTAAATTCAAATTATCAAAACCAAGATCATCATCAAAATCATTTTTCTTTAAATCAGAAATTTCATTAAAAACTACATGAATAGACTCTTCAATTACTAAAGTTCTTTTATTAAAAACCCGAAAAGCTTTAGAAACGGAAGAGTAACCAAGAAAGATGCCTTCATCGGATTTAGCATCAAATTTTCCTAAAGCATCCCTTTCATTTAAAATAAAGCATTTACAACCAAAAACTTTAAAATAGGAGATGTTTGGTTTTTTGTTATTCCATAATTCATAGGGAGTTTTGGATAAGGATGGTCTTATTAGGACTCTATTCATGATGTAGCAAGCCGTATTTACAGCTTCGGCCCAAAAGTACTTAGGTAAACTTTGTTCATTCAACATAGTTCTTGCCATTTCTTGTAGGTTTCTATTTTTCCTTTCAACTACTCCATTTTGTTGAGGATTTCTTGGAGTTGAGAAGTTGTGATTGTACCCATTACTTTCGCAAAAATTTTGAAATTCACGGTTTTGGAATTCACCACCGTGATCACTCCGAATTGATGAAATCATGAAGCCTTTTTCGTTTTGAGTGAGTTTACAAAATTTAGAGAAACACTTGAAGCAATCACTTTTGTGAGCTAAGAAATAGGTCCAAGTATATCTAGAGTAGTCATCCACAATCACAAAAGCATATTTGCTTCCACCTAGACTTGTTGTATCAATTGGTCCAAATAAGTCCAAATGGATCAATTGTAATGGTCTAGTAGTGCTAATTTGATTTTTTGGTTTGAAGCTTGTTTTTATTTGTTTGCCTAGTTGACATGCATCGCATACTTTGTCCTTAATAAACTTTAAATTTGGAATTCCTCGTACTAATTCTTGAGATGAGATCTTAGATATTGTTTTCATGCTTGCATGGCCTAATCTCCTATGCCAAAGCCAAGCATCATCATTTACGACGGAGAAGCACATTTCATTACTTAGTTCATCAAGATTGATGGTATAGACATTATTTTGTTTTAAAGCAATCATAGTCATGTTATGATTTGGTTTTTCAATAATGCACATATTTGATTCAAATCTAACGATGTAACCTTTATCGCATAGTTGACTAATACTCAAGAGATTATGTTTCAATCCATCAACTAGTAAGACATCATCAATGGAAAAATTAAATTTGTTACCAATAGTTCCCTTGCCAATGATTTTGCCCTTGTTGTTGTCTCCGAAGGTAACGTACCCTTCTTCTTTGCTAGTGAGCATAGAGAAATGAGATGGATCTCCAGTCATATGTCTTGAGCATCCACTATCGAGATACCATCTCTTGCTCCTAGCTTGTGGGTTTGTCTACAAAAGAGGATGATTTTTAGGTACCAATTTGATTTTGGGTGCCTCAAAAATTGACCCACTAACTTTGTTATTTATGATTGAATTCTTTATAGTTCCTTTAGGAACCCATATTAATTTTTGTGAACTAATCTTCCTAAATGGGCATTTGTAGGCAATATATCCGGATTTGCAACAAAAGTTGCATTTCATATAAGAGGAAACATGTAATGTAGGTCCTTTTATGAAAGTGGTAGGATTTTGATGCAATCCTTTTACAAATCCAATTCCATTTCTATTTGCGATGTGACCCTTGTGTGCAAGGATCATATCTAATCCTTTGCTACCAACCTTAAACTTGTTTAAGGTTTCCTTAAGAAGCAAATTTTCATTTTTTATTGCTTCTAAGTGCTCACACTTAGAGCATGGAGGAGTTTGAATATTATCAAACTTATCTTGTAGCAAAGCATGCTCTTTCTTTAAGATACTTAACTTCTTGCTAACAGTTCTACATTCATCAAATAATTCATGAAAAGCGATAGAGAGTTCTTCAAAAGATAAATCTTCATTAAGTAAATCACATACCTCTTCTCCTAAAGCCATTAGCGCGTAATGAGCAACTTGCTCGGTGTTGGACTCCTCTTCTTCGGATGTGCTTGAATCATCCCACGTTGCCTTGAACGCCTTCTTCTTTGATGTCCTCTTTTTGGCTTGAGGACAATCGTTCTTGTAGTGTCCCGGTTTTTTGCATTCATAGCAAATCACTTGGTCCTTCTTTTGTTCAAATTTATTTTTTGTATTATTTTTAAATCTGTTCTTTCTTAAATATTTTTTAAACTTTTGAGTCAAAAGTGCAATGTCATTGTCACTGTCCTCATCACTTGATGTTCCTTTCAAGTGGTCTTCTTGTGATTTGAGTGCCATATCCTTCCTGTTCTTTGGAAGGGGGTTCTCGAGCTCGTCATGAGCTTGACATGTCATTTCGTAGGTCATTAGAGACCCAATGAGTTCTTCAAGAGGGAATGCTTTAAGGTCTTTGGCCTCTTGAATGGCCGTAACTTTTGGATCCCAACTTTTAGGGAGGGATCTTAAGATTTTAGTTACTAGTTCAAAGTTAGTAAAATCTTTACCAAGAGCTTTGAGTCCATTGATGACATCCGTAAACCGGGTGTACATGTCTCCAATGGACTCACTTGGTTTCATTCGGAAAAGTTCGTAAGAGTGCACAAGGATGTTGATTTTGGACTCTTTCACTCGGCTAGTGCCTTCATGAGTGACCTCAAGAGTTCTCCAAATATCAAAAGCCGAATCACACATTGAAACACGATTAAATTCGTTTTTGTCTAGTGCACAAAACAAGGCATTCATAGCCTTTGCATTTAAAGCAAAAACCTTCTTCTCCGATTCATTCCATTCGCTCATCGGAAGAGAAGATTTTTGAAATCCATTCTCGACAATAGACCAAAGCTCAAAGTCCATAGAAATGAGGAAGATTCTCATGCGAGTCTTCCAATATGTGTAATCCGACCCATTAAACAAAGGTGGTCGTGCAATAGAATGGCCCTCTTGCATGCCGGAGTAAGTCATCTCTCTTGGGTATTAAACCAAATATGAGAGATAACCTTGCTCTGATACCACTTGTTAGGATCGGAGCGGCACTAAGAGGGGGGGGTGAATTAGTGCAGCGGATTAAAACTTCGATTTTAATCAAAATCTTTCGTACGTTAAGAACGAAACTTGAGAAATTTAACTTGAAGGCGTGTTCTTAAAGTTGCGCAGCAAGAGCAATAAGGAACTAAAGCAGTAAGAAGATTTGCAGTAATGTAAATGACAATAATAAAAAGCAAACCAGAGATTACGCCGATTTTTAGAGTGGTTCGGTCAAATGACCTACTCCACTTGCGAGGCCCCTCTTCGATGAGGCTCCCACCTTCCACTAGCAAGTCTCTTGAAATGGAAGGGTAAACACCCCTCTTACAACCTTTTACAAGCAGCTCAACCTCTTACAAATTTTCAATAAGAAAGAAGGAGGAGAACTCTCTAGCAAATTGAAAACAAGACTTGCTAAGACTTTCTAAGACTTTTCTCTCAATCAAAATGCTTCTCAAAAGTTGTAACCTCAGCTGAGATTTGAGGGGTATTTATAGGCCTCAAGAGGATTCAAATTTTGGGCTCCAAAATTTGAATTCTCTTAGGGTTCCCGGTGCTGGCGGTTCCACCGCCCAGCCAGGCGGTGCCACCGCCCAGCGCTCGGGTGCTGGACGGTGCAACCGCCCAGCGCTCGGGTGCTGGACGGTGCAACCGCCCAGCCAAGGAGGTGTCACCGCCCAGCACTCGGGTGCTGGGCGGTGCCACCGCCCAGCCAGGCGGTTCCACCGCCTGGCTTTCCGATTCATTGGTTTGGCTTATTTTTCGCCCAAACCAAATTTGACTTTGGGCCCAGTTGGCCCCTAACCAGGATATAGGATTATCTCTTAATCCTAATCCTAATTACAGGTGAACTACATAAAAAAAACATCCTAAGCAAGTTTTTTAACCGCGAACGTCGAGTCTTGTTCCGGCGAGCTTTCCGACGAACTTCTTCCGACGGACTCCCTGCAAGCTCCCAATCTTTGTGATGACTTTAACGAGTAGCCGAGCCTTCTTGGTGATCTCCGCGAGCCTCCGACGATTTCTTCGGCGAACTTCCGACACGTTCCCGATTTCTTCTCGGACGGTTCCGGCAGCATCTCCGATGATTCTTCGGTCTCTTAAACGTCCATCGAGCTCGACTCCGGTATCCTTGCTTTATGTTTTCTGGTTATCGTAGTTAATCCTGCACACTTAACTCAATAATATGGATTAGATCAAATAACCCATCAATTGATTTTATCATCAAAATCCGAGATTCAACAAGAGCGAGGTTATCTCTCATATTTGGTTTAATACCCAAGAGAGATGGCTTACTCCGGCATGCAAGAGGGCCATTCTATTGCACGACCACCTTTGTTTAATGGGTCGGATTACACATATTGGAAGACTCGCATGAGGATCTTCCTCATTTCTATGGACTTTGAGCTTTGGTCTATTGTCGAGAATGGATTTCAAAAATCTTCTCTTCCGATGAGCGAATGGAATGAATCGGAGAAGAAGGTTTTTGCTTTAAATGCAAAGGCTATGAATGCCTTGTTTGGTGCATTAGATAAAAACGAATTTAATCGTGTTTCAATGTGTGATTCGGCTTTTGATATTTGGAGAACTCTTGAGGTCACTCATGAAGGCACTAGCCGAGTGAAAGAGTCCAAAATCAACATCCTTGTGCACTCTTATGAACTTTTCCGAATGAAACCAAGTGAGTCCATCGGAGACATGTACACCCGGTTTACAGATGTCATCAATGGACTTAAAGCTCTTGGTAAAGAATTTACTAACTTTGAATTAGTAACTAAAATCTTAAGATCCCTCCCTAAAAGTTGGGATCCAAAAGTTACGGCCATTCAAGAGGCCAAAGACCTTAAAGCATTCCCTCTTGAAGAGCTCATTGGGTCTCTAATGACCTACGAAATGACATGTCAAGCTCATGATGAGCTCGAGAACCCCCTTCCAAAGAACAGGAAGGATATGGCACTCAAATCACAAGAAGACAACTTGAAAGGAACATCAAGTGATGAGGACAGCGACAATGACATTGCACTTTTGACTCAAAAATTTAAAAAATATTTAAGAAAGAACAAATTTAAAAATAATATAAAAAATAAATTTGAACAAAAGAAGGACCAAGTGATTTGCTATGAATGCAAAAAACCAGGACACTACAAGAGCGATTGTCCTCAAGCCAAAAAGAGGACATCAAAGAAGAAGGCGCTCAAGGCAACATGGGATGATTCAAGCGCGTCCGAAGAAGAGGAGTCCAACACCGAGCAAGTTGCTCATTACGCGCTAATGGCTTTAGGAGAAGAGGTATGTGATTTGTTTAATGAAGATTTATCTTTTGAAGAACTCTCTATCGCTTTTCATGAATTATTTGATGAATGTAGAACTGTTAGCAAGAAGTTAAGTATCTTAAAGAAAGAGCATGCTTTGCTACAAGATAAGTTTGATAGTCTTCAAACTCCTCCATGCTCTAAGTGTGAGCATTTAGAAGCAATAAAAAATGAAAATTTGCTTCTTAAGGAAACCTTAAACAAGTTTAAGGTTGGTAGTAAAGGATTAGATATGATCCTTGCACACAAGGGTCACATCGCAAATAGAAATGGAATTGGATTTGTAAAAGGATTACATCAAAATCCTACCACTTTCATAAAAGGACCTACATTACATGTTTCCTCCTATATGAAATGCAACTTCTGTTGCAAATCCGAACATATTGCCTACAAATGTCCATTTAGGAAAATTAGTTCACAAAAATTAATATGGGTTCCTAAAGGAACTATAAAGGATTCAAAAATAAATAACAAGGTTAGTGGGTCAATTTTTGAGGCACCCAAAATCAAATGGGTACCTAAAAATCATCCTCTTTTGTAGACAAACCCACAAGCTAGGTGCAAGAGATGGTATCTCGATAGTGGATGCTCAAGACATATGACTGGAGATCCATCTCATTTCTCTATGCTCACTAGCAAAGAAGAAGGGTACGTCACCTTCGGAGACAACAACAAAGGCAAAATCATTGGCAAGGGAACTATTGGTAACAAATTTAGTTTTTCCATTGATGATGTCTTACTAGTTGATGGATTGAAACATAATCTCTTGAGTATTAGTCAACTATGCGATAAAGGTTATATCGTTAGATTTGAATCAAATATGTGCATTATTGAAAAACCAAATCATAACATAACTATGATTGCTTTAAAGCAAAATAATGTCTATACCATCAATCTTGATGAACTAAGTAATGAAATGTGTTTCTCCGCCGTAAATGATGATGCTTGGCTTTGGCATAGGAGATTAGGCCATGCAAGCATGAAAACAATATCTAAAATCTCATCTCAAGAATTAGTACGAGGGATTCCGAATATAAAGTTTATTAAGGATAAGGTATGCGATGCATGTCAACTAGGCAAACAAATAAAAACAAGCTTGAAACCAAAAAATCAAATTAGCACCACTAGACCGTTACAATTGATCCATTTGGACTTATTTGGACCAATTGATACAACAAGTCTAGGTGGAAGCAAATATGCTTTTGTGATTGTGGATGACTACTCTAGATACACTTGGACCTATTTCTTAGCTCACAAAAGTGATTGCTTCAAGTGCTTCTCTAAATTTTGTAAACTCACTCAAAACGAAAAAGGTTTCATGATTTCATCAATTCGGAGTGATCACGGTGGCGAATTTCAAAACCGTGACTTTCAAAATTTTTGTGAAGTTAATGGATACAATCACAACTTCTCCACTCCGAGGAATCCCCAACAAAATGGAGTAGTTGAAAGAAAAAATAGAAACCTACAAGAAATGGCAAGAACTATGTTAAATGAACATAGTTTACCTAAGTATTTTTGGGCCGAAGCCGTAAATACGGCTTGCTACATCATGAATAGAGTCCTATTAAGACCATCCTTATCAAAAACTCCCTATGAATTGTGGAATAACAAAAAACCAAATATTTCCTATTTTAAAGTTTTTGGTTGTAAATGCTTTATTTTGAATGAAAGAGATGTCTTAGGAAAATTTGATGCTAAATCCGATGAAGACATCTTTCTTGGTTACTCTTCCGTTTCTAAGGCTTTTCGGGTTTTTAACAAAAGAACATTAGTAATAGAAGAGTCTATTCATGTAGTTTTTAATGAAATTTCTAATTTAAAGAAAAATGATTTTGATGATGATCTTGGTTTTGATAATTTGAATTTAAATGAACCTCCTCCTCAAAATAGCAACTTGGATGCAACTTCTTCCGAAATTTCCTTACCTAAGGAATGGAAGTATATAGATGCTCATCCGAAGGAGCTAATTATAGGAGATACATCAAAAGGGGTTCAAACTCATTCCTCTTTCAAGAATTTTTATGCTAATGCCGCCTTCCTTTCTCAAATTGAACCTAAATGCATTGACGAGACCATAAAAGATGATTTTTGGGTTATTGCAATGCAAGAGCAATTGAATCAATTTGAGAGGAATAAGGTATGGAAGCTTGTTCCTAGACCAAGTGACCACTTAGTCATAGGTACTAAGTGGGTCTTTAGAAAGAAGCAAGACGAAAATGGTATCGTGGTTAGAAACAAGGCTAGATTAGTGGCCAAAGGTTTCAACCAAGAAACAGGTATCGATTACGAAGAAACCTTCGCTCCCGTGGCTCGATTAGAAGCCATAAGGATGCTCCTTGCCTATGCTAGTAGTAATAATTTTAAACTATTTCAAATGGATGTCAAAAGTGCTTTCTTGAATGGTTTTATTTCCGAAGAAGTATATGTCGAACAACCTCCCGGATTTGAAAATTCTCTTCTTCCTAATCATGTATTCAAATTGACTAAGGCCCTCTATGGTTTGAAACAAGCTCCTAGAGCTTGGTATGAAAGGCTTAGTTCCTTTCTTATTTTAAATAATTTTACTAAAGGCAAGGTTGATACTACATTGTTTATTAAATATTTTGAAAATAATTTTCTTATTATGCAAATTTATGTTGACGATATTATTTTTGGCTCTTCGGATGAATCACTATGTGAATTATTTGCCAAATGTATGAGTCTTGAATTTGAAATGAGTTTAATGGGTGAATTAACTTTCTTTTTGGGATTACAAATCAAACAACTTAGTGATGGTATATTTCTTAACTAATCTAAATATACATTAGAATTGTTAAAACGATTTAACATGGATAATTCAAAAGCAATAAACACCCCTATGAGCACTGCGACTAAGTTAGATATGGATGAAAATAGTGAAAATTTCGATCAAAAAACATATAGGGGAATGATAGGTAGTTTACTCTACCTCACCGCGACTAGACCGGATATTATGTTTAGTGTAGGACTTTGTGCTAGGTTTCAATCTAATCCTAAATTATCTCATCTTAAGAGTGTTAAAAGAATATTTAGGTATCTTAAAGGAACTCCAAATTTAGGATTGTGGTATCCAAAATCTGAAAAATTCGATCTAATAGCTTATGCAGATGCCAATTTTGGTGGATGCAGGATAGATAGAAAAAGTACATCCGGAACATGCCAATTTTTAGGACATGCACTTGTTTCTTGGACTTCCAAGAAACAAAATTCAGTTGCACTATCTACGGCGGAAGCCGAATACATTGCTGCAAGTGCATGTTGTGCACAAGTTGTTTGGATGAAAAATACATTAGAAGACTATGGAATTCACTTTAAAAACATTCCCATAAAATGTGATAATACTAGTGCCATATGTCTTACTAAAAATCCAATTCAGCACTCTAGAACTAAGCACATCGACGTTAGGCATCATTTCATACGCGATCATGTCCTTAACAATGATGTTGTTCTAGAATTCATTGACACAAAGCATCAATTAGCAGATATATTTACAAAAGCTTTGAACGAAGATCAATTTGAATTCATTAGAAGGGAATTAGGTATGTTAAATTGTCCGAAAGAATAAATGTGTTTGAATGGATTTTTCGTAAAGTTTTTCATTCTCTCTGATCAAGATTAATGATTTTATGAATCTCGAAATTGATTTTGATGGCTTGATCAAGATTAATGATTTTATGAATCTCGAAATTGATTTTGATGGCTTGATTATGAGTTTCAAGTTGACAATTTGAATGAGTTTGTATTCGAATTATGATCTTGACTTATTGGAGTTACTACTTGAATTTTTTAATCACGATCTCTTCCTTGTACACCTACAATTTTTTATTATAGAAAGAAGAGATTTGATAAAATGGATGAATGTTGAATTTTCCTTTATGATGAACTCGACATAAACATTTTAGCATACTTAATTTTGGATGATAAAATTTTTGTATGATCAATGTTATAATCACAAATTATGTGCTTCAAGTCTCATTCCCTTTTTGTTGATGACAAAGGGGGAGAAAAGTGATGACTTGTACCATTTTGATAGCATGACTTATATAAAAATTGATTGATCCTTGAGAATGTCTTATATGCCTTGCAAAATCCTTGAGAATATCACAAGATTGATTGATCATATTGAAAGCATGCCTTACATCTATATCATGAAATTCAAGTTGAAAATCTTTATCTCCTATCTTAGTAAAAATCGTCCCATATCATTTGACTTATGATTTTCATCGAAGTTTCGCATTTACTATTGCTTAATGAGAATAACGATAAGTTCTACGGTTAGAACTTATCGGTTTATGCTTGAATTCAATGGATGAAATTCAAGTGTTTTCATCTTCTCATAATATGGCATATAGATAGGGGGAGTTATGTTTAACTCCGTCATCAATTGATTGTCATCATCAAAAAGGGGGAGATTGTTGAATCTCGGATTTTGATGATAAAATCAATTGATGGGTTAATTGATCTAATCCATATTATTGAGCTAACTGTGCAGGATTAACTGCGATAACCAGAAAACACAAAGCAAGTATACCGGAGTCAAGTTCGATGGACGTTTAAGAGTCCGAAGAATCGTCGGAGATGTTGCCGGAACCAATCGAGAAGAAATCGGGAACCTGTCGGAATTTTCGGAAGTTCGCCGAAGAGATCGTCGGAGGTTCACGGAGATCATCGAGAAGGCTCGGCTACTCGTTAAAGTCATCACAAAAAGATTGGGAGCTTGCAGGGAGTCCGTCGGAAGGAATTCGTCGGAAAGCTCGCCGGAACAAGACTCGACGTTCGCGGTTGAAAACTTGCTTAGGATGTTTTTATGTTATGTAGTTCACTTGTAATTAGGATTAGGATTAAGAGATAATCCTATATCCTGGTTAGGCGCCAACTGGGCCCAAAGTCAGATTTGGTTTAGGCTAAAATTAAGCCAAGGCGGTGGAACCGCCCAGCACCCGAGAGCTGGGTGGTGACACCTCCTTGGCTGGGCGGTTGCACCGTCCAGCACCCGAGCGCTGGGCGGTGGCACCGCTGGGCTAGGCGGTGGCACCTCTAGCATCGGAAACCCTAAGAGAATTCAAATTTTGGAGCCCAAATTTGAATCCTCTTGAGGCCTATAAATACCCCTCAAATCTCAGCTGAGATTACAACTTTTGAGCAGCAAGTAATTGAGAGAAAAGTCTTAGAAGAGTCTTTGCCTTTCTTGTTTTCATTTGCTAGTGTTCACCTCCTTCTTTCTTGCTGAAAATCTGTAAGAGAGTGAACCGCTTGTAAAAGTTGTAAGAGGGGTATTCACCCTTCCCTTTCAAGAGATTTGCTAGTGGAAGGTGGGAGCCTCATCGAAGAGGGGCCTTGCAAGTGGATGTAGGTCACTTGACCGAACCACTTTAAAAATAGCGTAATTTCTGGTTTGCATTTCATTACTGCTATTTACATTACTACAAACCCTCTTACTGCTTTATTTCCTCATTACATTTACTGCACAACTTTGCGAATACGCTTTTAAGTTAAGCACTTCCAATTCTGATTTCTTATCGTACGAAAGATTTGTCTAAAACCGAAGTTTTAATCCGCTGCACTAATTCACCCCCCCTCTTAGTGCCGCTCCGAACATAACAAAGTGATGACTAAATGATGACTTATACCATTTCGATAGCATGACTTAATGAAAATGTCTTATGCGCATCGTTAACATGAATTATATGAATTACAAAGGCTTGTGTGATATGAATGTCTTATATGCCTTGCAAAATCTTTGAATATCGCAAGATTGATTGATCATTTTGAAAGCATGCCTTACATTTATATCATGAAATTCATGTTGAAAATCTTTATCTCCTGTCGTAGTAAAAATTGTCTCTTATCATTCGACTTGAAAATGATTTTCATCGAAGTTTCGCATTTACTTATGGTTAATGAGAATAACGATAAGTTCTACGGTTAGTGTAAGGATCGAGAGCACTAAGAGGGGGGGGGGTGAATTAGTGCAGCGGAAATCTTTCAGCGATTTAAAAATGAAAGCTGCGTTCGTTCGATAAAAACGATTTCGTTGTAAAAGCCGATTTTAAGATTACTTAAGATTAAGCGCAGTTTTACTTCTAAACGCAATTTACGTCTAAAAGCAGTTTGCGTCTAAATGCAGTTTTACGTCTAAACGCAGATTTACGTCTAAACACAGATTTACGTCTAAACGCAGATTTACGTCTGAACTCAGTTTACGTCTAAAACGTAGTTTTACGTTTAAACGTAGTTTACGTCTAAACGTAGTTTTACGTCTAAACGCAGATTTACGTCTAAACGCAGATTTACGTCTAAACGCAGATTTACGTCTAAACTTAGTTTACGTCTAAAACGTCTAAACACAGTTTGGACAGTTTTACGTCTAAACGCAATTTTACGTCTAGATGCAGTTTCAAAGGGATCTGAACTTAGAAACTCGTTCGTAAAAGCGCAGAAGACAGTTTTGCAGAATCAAGGCGTAAACGTAAACTGCAATGTAAATATCGTACGAAAACACTGGTTTACGTCTGAAAACAGATTCGGAAAGATCAGCACTTAGAAACTTGTTCGTGAAGACGCAGAAGACAGTTTTGCAGAATCAAAATGTAAACGTAAACTGTAATGTACGAAAACACCGATTTACGTCTGAATGCAGATTCGGAAGGAACAACACTTAGAAACTTGTTCGTAAAAGCGCAGAGAGCAGTAGTTATGGAGGAGGTTTGCAGTAATGATAAAGTGCTCAAAATAAACGCAAACCAGAGATTTAGAGTGGTTCGGTCAGTCTTGACCTACTCCACTTTTGGCTTCCTCCACCGACGAGGTCACCGACGTCAACTAGAGGCCTTCCTTCAATAGGCGAAGGCCAACTGCCCTTTTACAGTTTCTCTCCTTTTGACAGGCTCAGGAGACAACCTTTACAGACCTTTCTCTCCTCACTTTACAACTCAAAACTTGAAGAACAAAAGGAGGAGACTTAAAGGCTTTACAACACTTTTGAGCTCTTAGAATCATAGAAAAGATCAAGATTTCGGTGTAGGTCTGTATCTTTTCAGTGCTGAATGGGTGGGGTATTTATAGGCCCCAACCCAATTCAAATTTGGAGCTTAAAACGATCAAATCCCGGAATTCCGGGATCAGGCGGTTGCACCTCTTGACTGGAGAGGTTGCACCGCCTGGCAGAGCTCGAAGACTGAGCCCAGGCGGTTGCACCTCTCTGTCAGGGGCGGTTGCACCTCTCTGCCAGAGCTCGAAGACCGAGCTCAGGCGGTGCCACCTCTCTGTCAGGGAGGTTGCACCGTCCAGTCTAGCTCGAAGACTGAGCTCAAGCGGTGCCACCTCCTGGCTGGGGAGGTTGCACCGCCCAGTCTCGCTGGGAGGCTTAGCCCAGGCGGTGCCACCTCCTGGCCTAGGCGGTTGCACCTCCTGATGCAAGCAGGGTCCGAATGGTTAGCTCCATTCGGCCCAATTTCAGTCTTTCAGGGGCCCAATTGCCCCAAGATTAAGCTAATGGGATCACCTCCCATTTTCCAACTTAATCAACGTGCTAACTACGATTAGATCTAAGACAATTTCTGCAGCTTTGCTTCGGTGCGTCAATCGCTTCTTCCGGCGAGTTTTCGGCGAACTTCCGTCGATCATCCGATGAACCCTCGGTGATGCTCCTGCGGACTTCCGGCAAACTCCTGGACTTTGCGACGATCCACTTGGCGAGTTCCGTCGAGCTTCGCTTGGCAAGCTTCTGGACTTCTCGGATCTGTTCTCGCAGAACCTCCGACGACCGTCCGAACTTCCGTCGAACTCTCGAACTCCCAACGTGATCATGAACTTGACTCCGGCGCAACTCCTGCTGCTTGTCTTTCTTCCATCGTAGTTAATCTTGCACACTCAAAAACTTCGATCGAGACAATTAATCCTAAGCAATTAACCAAGTTGTCCGGCATGTCATTGGTCCCTCGACGCTTCGTCCGATTCTTCGGCGCATCGTCCTTTCCTGCAGCCTATTGCCTAATCGGCCAGTTGACTCCGCAACTCCGATATCCTTGGCACAATACCCGCTCTTCTTGGCCCGATGCCCGAGTCCACGGCCCGAAGTCTTCTATCGATACGTCGACCGATCCACCGGCCCGACGTCCAATCTTCTGACATGTTCCTCCGGCACAACATGATGTTCCTGCTTTAATTGTCTCATCCTGATCGAAGCACCCTGCGTCACTCAAAACGCAGATTAAATCATAAACATATATCAAGTATTTTCATCATCAAAATACGAGATTCAACAGTTAGAACTTATCGGTTTATGCTTGAATTCAATGGGATAAAATTCAAGTGTTTTTATTTCTCATGATATGGCATATAGATAGGGGGAGTTATGTTTAACTCCGTCATCAATTGATTGTCATCATCAAAAAGGGGGAGATTGTTGAATCTCATATTTTGATGATAAAATCAATTGATGGGTTAATTGATCTAATCCATATTATTGAGTTAAGTGTGCAGGATTAACTACGATAACCAGAAAACACAAAGCAAGAATACCGGAGTCAAGTTCGATGGACGTTTAAGAGTCCGAAGAATCGTCGGAGATGCTGCCGGAACCAACCGAGAAGAAATTGGGAACCTGTCGAAATTTTCGAAAGTACGCCAAAGAGATCGTCGGAGGTTCACGGAGATCACCGAGAAGGCTCAGCTACTCGTTAAAGTCATCACAAGATCGGGAGCTTGCTGGGAGTCCATCGGAAGAAGTTCGTCGGAAAGCTCGCCGGAACAAGACTCGACGTTCGCGGTTGAAAACTTGCTTAGGATGTTTTTTTTGTTATGTAGTTCACTTGTAATTAGGATTAGGATTAAGAGATAATCCTATATCCTGGTTAGGGGCCAATTGGGCCCAAAATTAGACTTGGTTTGGGCTAAATTTGAAGCCCAACCAGTGAACCGAAGGGTCTGGCGGTGGCACCGCTTGGCTGGGCGGTGGCACCGCCAGTCCACTGTCAGCGTCAGAAACTAACAGGCGGTGGCACCGCCAGCATCGGGAAATAAAGAGGATTCAAATTTTGGAGCCCAAATTTGAATCCTCTTGAGACCTATAAATACCCCTCAAATCTCAGTTGAGATTACAACTTTTTGAGAAGCAATTAATTGAGAGAAAGGTCTTAGAAAAGTCTTTGCTAGTCTTGTTTTCAATTTGCTAGTGTTAACCTCCTTCTTTCTTGCTGAAAATCTGTAACAGAGTGAACCACTTGTAAAAAGTTGTAAGAGGGGTATTTACCCTTCCCCTTCAAGAAATTTGCTAGTAGAAGGTGGGAGCCTCATCGAAGAGGGGCCTCGCAAGTGGATGTAGGTCATTTGACCGAACCACTGTAAAATCAGCGTGATCTCTGGTTTGTGTTTACTTATTGTCATTTATATTACTGCAAACCATTTGCACTTTAATGCTCTACTTCTTTGTCTCCGTCTTACTTATCCCTTCAAGTTAAAACGCAATCGAAACGGCTTCAAACGAAAACGTTGCTTTTATCGTACGAAGTTTCCGAAAGTGTTTAAATCGTCAAAAGTTTATCGCACTTTACTGCTGCACTAATTCACCCCCCCCCCTCTTAGTGCCGCTCCGATCCTAACAGTTCGGATACTTGCCAAAGATTCGTTGAACTCGCCACAAGATCGAGAGCCTGCTGGGAGTTAGCCGGAAGAAATCCGAGGGTGTATCGGAAGTCCATTAGAAGTTCACCGGAAAGCTCGTCGGAAGGAAACTCAACATTGCCTGTTAAAATTTGCTTAAGGCTATGCCTTAATTTCATGGTTTGCATATAATTTGGTTTAGGAATAAGGGATAATCCTATAACCCAGTTAGGGGCTAATTGGGCTCGAGTTTGGATTGGTTTGGGCCAAGTTTGGAGCCCAACCAGTGAACTGGAACAGTCCAGGTGGTGGCACTACTGGACTGGGCGACGGTTGCACCGTCGGACTAGGCAGTGGCACCGCCCAAAACCCGAGAGGTCCGGTGGTGGCACCGCCAGTACACTATCGGACTGGGCGGTGGCACCGCCCAGAACCCAAGAGGTCCGACGGTGGCACTACTAGTACACTGCTGGACTGGGCGGTGGCACCACCCAGAACCCAAGAGGTCTGGTGGTGGCACCGCCAGCACTGGGAAACCCAAAAGAAATTCAAATTTGGAACCCAAATTTGAATCCTCTTAGGGCCTATAAATACCCCTCAATTCTCAGCAGAGTTAACCCTTTTTTGTCAAGTTAGAAAGTGAGAAAAAGCTCTAGCAAAGTCTTGTTTTTAATAGCTTAAGTGTTCACCTCCCTCTTTTTCTTTGAAAAATCTGTAAGAGTGTAAACCACTTATAAGAAGGTTGTAAGAGGGGTATTTGGTCCTTCCCCTTCAAAGTGATTTGCTAGTGGAAGTTGGGAGCCTTATCGAATAAGGCTTCAAAAGTAGATGTAGGTCATTTGACCGAACTAATATACATCGTGGTGTTCCTTGAATGTGTGAGTGTTTAATTTTCTGTGCCATTTCTTTACTTAGCTGCAAATCATTCGGTTTTCATCTCTCTAATCTTAACTACCTTTACTCGAGCTATTTTAGCTAAGTCATCATTCGTCGAATCGAAATCTCTACACATTTACGAAATCGATTTCAAACTTATGAGTTTTAATCCACTACACTAATTCACCCCCCCTCTTAGTGCCGCTCCGATCCTAACAATTGGTATCAGAGCGAGGCTCACTCTCATATTTGGTTTAATACCCAAGAGAGATGGCTTACTCTAGCGTGCAAGACGGTTACTCTATTACACGTCCGCCTATGTTTAATGGGTCAGATTACACATATTGGAAGACTCATATGAGGATCTTCCTTATTTCCCTAGATTTTAAGCTTTCGAATATTGTCGAAAATGGATTTCAAATATCTTTTCTTCTGATGAGCGAATGGGATGAATCGAAGAAGAAGGTTTTTGCTTTAAACGCAAAGGCTATGAATGCCTTGTTTTGTGTACTTGATAAAAATGAATTTAATTGCATTTCGATTTGCGATGCAGCTTTTGATATTTGAAGAACTCTTGAGGTCACTCATGAAGGCACTAGCCGAGTGAAAGAGTCCAAAATCAACATTCTTGTGCATTCTTACGAAATTTTTCGGATAAAACCAAGTGAGTCCATCGGAGACATGTACACATGTTTCATGGATGTCATCAATGGACTCGAAGCTCTTGGTAAAGATTTTTCTAACTTTGAACTAATAACTAAAATTTTAAGATCTCTTCCAAAGAGTCGGGATCCAAAAGTTATGGCCATTCAAAAGGCCAAGGACCTTAAAACATTTCCTCTCGAAGAACTTATTGGGTCTCTAATGACCTAAGAAATGACGTGTCATGCTAACGAAGAGCTCGACAACCCCGTTCCAAAGAACAGGAAGGATATGACACTTAGAACACAAGAAGACCACTTAAAAGGAACATCAAGTGATGAGGATGTTAGGACTCTAGCTTGGAGAGTCATAATTGAGAGGGACATTCATGTAAAACTGTTAGGACTCTAGCTAGGAGAGTCCTAATTGAGAGGGACATTCTGTTAGAACTCTAGCTAGGAGAGTCCTAATTGAGAGGGGCATTCATGTAGGAGGTTTTTTCTTAGAGAAGAATTAGGAGTTGTAAGGTAATAGGAGTCTTGAGTAGGAGTCCTATTAGGAGTTGGTTAGAAGTAAGAGTCTTAAGTAGGAGTCCTATTAGGAGTTAGGGTTTAGAAGACCTATAAATAGCCATGTATTCCTTCTCTTTTCTTAAGCAATAGATGAATCTTTTCTGCAGCCTTTGAGCAGCAACTTGGAGGGAGGAACCCCTATAGAGTTCCAAGGAGGCCGATCCCCTAAAGAGATCAACCCCAAGTTTAGAATTCTGCAAGGGTTCTAACACCTGGTATCAGAGCAGCGTTCTTGGCGTCTCGCTGCCCTTCCACAGCCATCCATCAACCCTCCACAACCGCCCAAAGCAATTCCCATAATTGCTTAAGAGATCGTTGCCGAATTCCGCCATCATCTCCACCACCGCGGATCATCCTTTGATCTCCCCATGAATTGCAACAGGTTCTGGTTTCCTAGCTTACTGCTGCTGCAATTTAGTTATCCTTATTTGAAAATCCCAAAAAAAATTATTCCTATATTGCTGCATAAACTTTTCGTCACAAAGTTTTCATCTCTACGACGAAAGATACATTGCAGAATTCCAGCCGCATAGCACCATCTGTTTGATCTTGCTACTGTGCTTTTTCTATCCAAATTTCTATGAAATTTTTATGATATCTTTGACACTTCCTAACAGTAGATTTCCCTTTGATTTCATCAAAAAATTCTCAATATAAACTACTGATCTTTTATGTCCAATCTGCTGCACTTGAATTGCAGAATTCAAGCCGCATAGCACCATCTGTTTGATCTTGCTACTATGCTTTTTCTATCCAAATTTCTATGAAATTTTTATGACATCTTTGACACTTCCTAACAGTAGATTTCCCTTGGGTTTCATCGAAAAATTCTCAATATAAATTACTGATCTTTTATGTCCAATCTGCTGCACTTGAAAATCTATGCTGCAGAAAATTTCAGCTGCATATTATTGCCTTAACCCATCTATTTGCAATCTTTTTTGAATGAAATTTCTTATACACTTCATAGATCATCTTGGCTTCTATTGAAGATTGATCTATTAAGAAATTCATCTCTAAAATCGATTTTATGTTGCTGCAAATTTTCGTCGTAACACGCTGAAATTTTTCGACGAGAATTTTGCAATCGCAACTTGCACCAATTTCCTTACTGTTATACTGCCGAAATTTTCTTGATTAAATTAGATATCCTTGCTGTCATATAAATTGTGATTTTGCTATCAATTCTCTCCCCAATTCTCTCAAGTTTTTGGTGGAAATTACGTCGAGAAACCGTTGTTTCTTCGACGACAATTCTACTCTTACAAGACAGCACATACTTGCTGCAACTTCCACGGATTTCTGTCAAACCTTTGCTACCATCTACTATAGATCCAAAACTTTCATCCACAGCCCTAAAACACAACCAAACCACACCCTCAAACTGCACCCAAAACAGCCACAAAACAAGCCTAAACTGCAGCCTACATCCACCAATCCACCAACCCTTTCGACCATCACTTCTCTCAACCTATACATGCCTTTAACCCAACAGCAAAAGAGAGATCTTAATATCATAGATTTGGGGCATATTCTATGGCATCTAAGGAGGTAATCAATGCTAAATTCGAAGCCAGGGAGGCGCGAATGGAGGATAAGATTCGGATGCTCTTTACCGAACTCAGATTGGGCCGACCACTAAGCCCGGAGAAATCATATCAAGGAGAGAGCTTTACCCAATCACACCAAGCCCGAAGAGATGAATTCCAAGGGAGGGTAGGCTCTATTACCAACCCCAACTATCCATGCATTAGAGTGGACTTCCCTAGATGGGAAGAAGGAGACTCGATTGGTTGGATCTCGCGTGCGGAGCGATATTTTCGGTACCACAAAACCGCAGATGCATCTATGGTGAAAATTGCAGCTTTACATCTTGAAGGGGATGCTATACAGTGGTTTGACTGGTTTGAACATACTTATGGAGTCCTTTCATGGTGACAATTCAAAGAAGGACTGCTGATTCGCTTCAGACCAACCGATTACGAGAATATTGACGAACAACTAGCAAAGATCCGACAAACCTCCACCATTCAGGAGTACCAAACCAGGTTTGAAAGGTTATCTAATCAAACTCATGATTGGTCTCAAAAACAGCTATTGAGGACCTTCATTGAGGGCTTGAAGCCGGAGATCCGAGGAGAAGTTAAAGCGCGACAACCGTATACGCTTATGGCAGCCATCTCTTTCGCACAACATCAAGAGGAACAATTGAACCATGAAGCTCGGAGGACTAGGGTCGCTCCTCAACCAGTAATATTGAAGCCCTCAGCCGCCCCTACTGTTGACCAAGTCCCTACACCAAAGAGGTTAACAAGAGAAGAGTTTCGGGAGCGATATGCGAAGGGGTTATGTTGGCATTGTGATGAGCCGTGGAGCCGTGAGCATCGCTGTAGTAAAGGGGGACTTCTTATGATTGAACCGATAGAAGAAGAAGTCATTGAACATCCAGAAGAGAGCCTTGAACATGAAGAAGAAGATGCAAAAGAAGAGCCACAACCGATCGAAGTTACGGTATATACACTAGCTGGCTACTCAAACCCGCAAACGATGAAAGTTGGAGGCCTTCTCAAACAACAACCGATCACTGTTCTCATCAACAAGGGCAGCACTAATAGCTTCCTAAACAGTAAGGTTGCTGTCCATATGAACTTACCTATTGAGAATTGCAGCAGGTTTGTCGCTAAGGTCGCCAACGGACGGATTTTGAAGTGTGATCATAGGTGCCCGCAGGTGAAACTGTTGCTGCAGGACCAAGAGATAATTACATATTTCTTCCTCCTCCCTCTTGATGATTATGAGGCCATACTCAGAATTAAATGGTTGATGACATTAGGTGATATTTCTTGGAATTTTATGCAACTATTTATAAAATTTTACAGTAAGGAGAAACAGGTGATACTGCATGGGAAACGTGAGGGCGACGTAACGATGATTTGCACACAACAAATGGAGAAGGTTTTGCATAAAGCATGCAGCGATTTTTTGGTACAACTTGAGCAGCAAACTAAGGGAGAGCCAACAAAATTTGAAGATCCAAATCTACTTCCTTTGCTTGCTGAATTTTCAGATATATTTGACGAACCGTGCAACCTACCTCTTACCCGTCGGCATGATCATTGTATAACGATTCTTTCAGGCAAATCTGCAGCAAATACTCAGCCATATCAGTATCCATATCTCCAAAAGGATGAAATAGAAAGGATTGTAAAAGAGATGCTCAAAACAGGAGTTATTCGGCCATGTTGCAGCCCCTACTCTTCACCGGTGCTCCCCATACGAAAGAATGATGGAATATGGCGATTATGTGTTGATTACCGAGCTCTCAATGGCATAACCATCAAGGATAAATACTCTATTCCAGTAGTAGATGAGTTGCTAAGGGAGCACAAATCTTCACAAAGCTGGACCTTCGATCCGGGTATCATCAAATACAAGTATGTGAAGAAGACATACCGAAAACCACCTTTTGAACACACAACAACCACTATGAATTTTTGCTTTCTTCAAAAGAAGGTGGAATATCTTGGGCATATCATATCAGAGGAAGGTGTGACAGTAGACCCCTTCAAAATTGGAGCAATGCAAAACTGGCTGACCCCGAGGAACATAAAATTGCTACATGGCTTTCTGGGTTTAACAGGCTACTACTGCAAGTTCGTGAAAAACTATGGAGAGATTAGTGCACCAGTTACTTCCTTACTGAAAAAAGATGTCTTCCAATGGTCGGACAGAGCCTCCGCTGCCTTCAAACTTAAGGCAGCCATGACGACGACGACGACGCCGGTGCTAACACTACTAGATTTCAACCAACCCTTCATTATTGAGGCCAACGCATCTGGAGTTGGAATTGGAGCCATTCTCATGCAAGATGGTCAACCACTCATATACACTAGCAAGGCATTATCTCCCTCCCATCAAAATAAGTCAACATATGATAAGGAGATGCTTACCATTGTGCGCGTAGCAACGAGGTGGAGACCCTACTTGATTGGTCGACGATTTCAAATTAAAACCGACCATAAAAGCCTCAATTACTTTTTGGAGCGAAAGATATCATCCCCTAAGCAGCAAAAATGGGTAACAAAACTTCTTGGATTTGATTATGAAATAACTTACAAAAAGGGGAAAGAGAATGTTCTTGTAGATGTGCTTTCGCAGCTACCTGAGCAAGCTGAATTTTCGGTCGCTTTACTTCCAACCAGCGACTTCCTTGAGGATATTAAGATGGAATGGCAGGGAGATTCGGAGACCAGTAAGATAAAAAAAAAATTAGAGGAAGCACCAAGCTCCGTGGCTCATTACAATCGGGACTCAAAAGAATTATGCTATAAGGGACGCATTGTGCTTGTGACAAATTCTACTTGCATCTTCAAGAGCAGATTTTGGACAAAGTTATTCCATATGCAGGGTACTAAATTGAAAAGGAGTACGACATATCACCCACAAATCAACAGCCAGACGAAAGTTTTAAATAGGTGCTTGGAGACAGCCCAAAGCCACCCACCAAATATGACTACACAAAGAGAACTCCAGACCCAGCCAAGTGCCATTATTGATCGACGGATCGTGACTCGACGACGACGACCCACTAATGAAGTGCTAATACAGTGGGCGAACCTACCAATATAAGATGCCACTTGGGAGAACTATGACGATTTGAAGATCAAATTCCCAGAATTCACGAATCATCAGCCTCGAGGACAAGGCTGATTTGAAGAGGGCGGGTCTGTTAGGACTCTAGCTTGGAGAGTCCTAATTGAGAGGGACATTCATGTAAAACTGTTAGGACTCTAGCTAGGAGAGTCCTAATTGAGAGGGACATTCTGTTAGAACTCTAGCTAGGAGAGTCCTAATTGAGAGGGGCATTCATGTAGGAGGTTTTTTCTTAGAGAAGAATTAGGAGTTGTAAGGTAATAGGAGTCTTGAGTAGGAGTCCTATTAGGAGTTGGTTAGAAGTAAGAGTCTTAAGTAGGAGTCCTATTAGGAGTTAGGGTTTAGAAGCCCTATAAATAGCCATGTATTCCTTCTCTTTTCTTAAGCAATAGATGAATCTTTTCTGCAGCCTTTGAGCAGCAACTTGGAGGGAGGAACCCCTATAGAGTTCCAAGGAGGCCGATCCCCTAAAGAGATCAACCCCAAGTTTAGAATTCTGCAAGGGTTCTAACAGAGGACAATGATGATGATATTGCACTTTTAACTAAAAAATTTAAAAAATTTATAAGAAAGAACAAATTTGAAAATAACACCAAAAACAAACTTGAACATAAAAAGGACCAAGTAATATGCTACGAATGCAAGAAGCCGGGGTACTTCAAAAATAAATGCCCTAAGCCAAGAAGAAGCAACTGAAGAAGAAGAAAGCTTTAAAAGCAACTTGGGACGACTCAAGTGATTCCGAGAATGAAGAAGCTAGCAACAAAGAGGAGGCAAACTTCGCGCTAATGGCTTTAGGAGGAGAGGTATGTGATTTAATTAATGAAGATTTATTTTTCGATGAACTTTCTGTCACTTTTCACGAATTATTTGATGAGTGTAGAACTATTAGTAAGAAGTTCAATCTATTAAAGAAAGAGCATGCCTTACTACAAAATAAGCTTGATAGTCTTCAAACTCCTCCATGCTCTTAAGTGTGAACACTTAGAAGCAATAAAAAATGAGACTTTGCTACTTAAAGAGACCTTAAACAAGTTTAAGGTCAGTAGCAAATGCTTGGATATGATTCTTACAAATAAGGGTCACATCGCAAATAGAAGTGGAATTGGTTTTGTGAGAGTATCTCACCAAAATCCTACCACCTTCATTAAAGGACCTACATTACATGTTTCACCTCATTTGAAATGCAACTTTTGTTGTAAATCTGGACATGTTGTTTACAAATTTCCATTTAAGAAAATTAGTCCATATAAGTTGATATGGGTTCCTAAAGAAACTATAAATAATTTAATGATATATGACAAAACTAGTAGATCAATTTTTGAGGCACCCAAAATCAAATGGGTACCTAAAAACCATCCTCTTTTGTATATAAACTCACAAGCTAGGAGCAAGAGATGGTATCTTGATAGTGGATGCTCAAGGCACATGACAAGAGATCCATCTCATTTCTCTATGCTCATTAGCAAAGAAGAAGTGTATGTCACCTTCGGAGACAGCAACAAAGGTAAAATCATTGGTAAGGGAACCATAGGTAACAAATTAAGTTTTTCAATTGATGATATGTTGCTAGTTGATGGATTAAAACATAATCTCTTAAGCATTAGTCAATTATGCGATAAAGGTTACATCGTTAGATTTGAATCTAATGTGTGCATTATTGAAAAACCAAACAATAACATATCAATGATTACCTTAAAATAAAATAATGTCTACTACATCAACCTTGATGAACTTAGTAATGAAATATGCTTTTCCACTTTAAATGATGATGCTTGTCTTTGGCATAGGAGATTAGGCTATGCAAGTATGAAACTAATGTCTAAAATTTCATCTAGAGAGTTAGTATGAGGGATTCCCAATATGAAGTTTGTTAAGAACAAAGTGTGTAATGCTTGTCAACTAGGAAAACAAATAAAACCTAGTTTCAAACCAAAAAATCAAATTAGTACCACTAGACCATTGCAATTGATCCATTTGGACTTATTTGGACCAATTGACACAACTAGTCTAGGAGGAAGCAAATATACCTTCGTAATTGTAGATAACTATAGTAGATACACTTGGACCTATTTCTGGGCTCACAAAAGTGATTGTTTCAAATTTTTCTCTAAATTTTTTAAACTTACTCAAAATGAAAAAGGCTTCATGATTTCATCAATACGGAGTGATCACGGTGGCAAATTTTAAAACCGTGACTTCTAAAGTTTTTGTAAATCCGATGAATATAATCACAACTTCTCCATGCCGAGAAATCCTCAACAAAATGGGGTAGTTGAAAGAAAAAAATAGAATTTTACAAGAAATGGTAAGAACCATGTTAAATGAACATAGTCTACCTAAGTATTTTTGGGCCGAAGCTGTTAATACGGCTTGCTATATCATGAATAGGGTTCTAATAAGACCATCTCTATCAAAAACTCCCTATGAATTATGGAATAATAAAAAACCAAATGTTTCTTATTTTAAAGTTTTCGGTTGCAAATGCTTTATTTTGAATGAAAAGGATGCCTTAGGAAAATTTGATGCTAAATCCGATGAAGGCATCTTTCCTAGTTACTCTTCCGTTTCTAAGGCTTTTTGTGTTTTTAACAAAAGAACTTTAGTTATAGAAGAGTCTATTCATGTAGTTTTTAATGAAATTGTCGATGTAAAGAAAAATGATTTTGATGATGATCTTGGTTTTGATAATTTGAATTTAAATGAACCCCCTCCTCAAAATAGCAACTTAGATGCTTCTTCCGAATTTTCTTTACCTAAGGAATGGAAGTAAGTAGTTGCTCATCCAAAGGAGCTAATTATAGGAGATACATCAAAAGGGGTTCAAACTCGTTCTTCCTTCAAAATTTTTTGTGCTAACGACTGTTAGGACTCTAGCTAGGAGAGTCCTAATTGAGAGGGACATTCATGTAAAATCTACCTAAGTCGACCCCTATTAAAGAGATGAAGAGGCCGGCTAGGGTTAGGAGGATTTTTCTTAGAGAAGAATTAGGAGTTGTAAGGGAATAGGAGTCTTGAGTAGGAGTCCTATTAGGAGTTGGTTAGAAGTAAAAATCTTAAGTAGGAGTTCTATTAGGAGTTAGGGTTTAGAAGCCCTACAAATAGCTATGTATTTCTCCTCTTTTGATAAGCAATAGATGAATCTTTTCAACAGCCTTTGAGCAGCAACTTGGAGGGAGGAACCCCTATAGAGTTCTATGGAGGCCGATCCCCTAAAGAGATCAACCACAAGTTTAGAATCTGCAAGGGTTCTAACACCTAGTATCAGAGCAGTGCTCTTAGCATCTCGCTGCCCTTCCATAGCCATCCATCAGCCCTCCACAGCCGCCCAAAGCAATTCTCACAATTGCTTAAAAAATCGTCGCCAAATTCCACCATCATCTCCACCACCGCGGATCATCCTTTGATCTCCCCATGAATTGCAACAGGTTCTGGTTTCCTACCTTACTGCTGCTGCAATTTAGTTATCCCTATCCGAAAATCCAAAAAAAAAAAAGTTCCTATATTGCTGCATAAACTTTTTGTCACAAAGTTTTCATCTCTACAACGAAATATACATTGTAGAATTTCAGCCGCATAGCACTATTTGTTTGATCTTGATACTATATTTTCTCTGTCCAAACCTCTACAAAAATTTTTTGATTAAATTGGACATCCTTGCTGTCATATAAACTAAGATATTACTGTCAATTCCCTCCTCAAATCTCTCAAATTTTTGGTAGAGATTTCGTCGAGAAACTGCTGTTTCTTCGACGATAATTCCGCCCTTACAAGATAACACAATTCTGCAGCAAACTTTCATTGATTTCTACCAAACCTTTGCTGCCATCCACCACAGATCAAAAACTTTCATCCACAGCCCTAAAACTCCACCAAACCACACCCTCAAACTGCACCCAAAAAAGCCACAAAACAAACCTAAACCACAGCCTACATCTAACAATCCACCAACCCTTTCAACCATCACTTCTCTCAACCTATACATGCCTTTAACCCGTCAACAAAAGAGAGATCTTAACATCACATATTTGGAGTAATATACTATGGCATCTGAGGAGGTAATCAATGCTAAATTTGAAGCCTTTGAGGCACAAATGGAGGATAAGATTTAGACTCTCCTTACCGAATTCAGTTTGGGCTGACCACCAAGCCCGAAGAAATCACATCAAGGAGAGAGCTCTAACCAATCACATCATGCCCAAAGAGATGACTTCCAAGAGAGGGGAGGCTCTATGACCGACCCCAACTATTCGCGCATGAGAGTGTACTTCCCTAGATGGGAAGAAGGAGACCCAATTGGTTGGATCTCGCGCGCGGAGCGATATTTTCGGTACCATAAAACTACGGATGCATCCATGATGGAAATTACAGCTATACATCTTGAAGGTGATGCCATACAATGGTTTGACTGGTTTGAACACACTTATGGAGTCCTTTCATGGTGACAATTCAAAGAAGGACTGCTGATCCACTTCGGACCAACTTATTACGAGAACATTGACGGACAACTAGCAAAGATCCGACAAACCTCCACCATTTAGGAATACCAAACCAGGTTTGAAAGGTTATCTAATCAAACTCATGATTGGTCTGAAAAATAGCTATTGGGGACCTTTATTGAGGGCTTAAAGCCAGAGATCTAGGGAGAAGTTAAGGCGCGATAACCATACATGCTTATGGCAGCCATCTCTTTCGCACGACTTCAAGAGAAGCGATTGAACCATAAAGCCCGGAGGACTAGGATCACTCCTCGACCTACAATACTAAAGCCCTTAGCCCCACCTACTATCAACCGAGTCCCTGCACTAAAAAGGTTAACAAGAGAAGAACTTCGGGAGCGATCTGTGAAGGGGTTATGTTGGCGTTGCGACAAGGCGTGGAGCCACGAGCATCGCTGTAGAAAAGGGAGACTTCTTATGATTGATCCAGTAGAAGAAGAGGTCATTGAACATCCAGAAAAGAGCCTTGAATATGAAATAGACGATATGAAAGAAGAGCCATAACCGACCGACATTACAGTACACGCACTAGTCGGCTACTAAAACCTGCAAACGATGAAAGTTGGAGGCCTTCTCAAACAACAACCGATTACTGTTCTCATCGACATGGACAACACTAATAACTTCCTGAATAGTAAGGTTGCTGCTCGGATGACACTGCATATTGAAGGTTGCAGCAAGTTCGATGTAAAGGTGGCCGACGGCAGAATCCTAAAGTGCAACCAAAGATGCCCGCAGGTGAAACTATTACTACAAGACCAAGAAATTATCACCGATTTCTTCCTCCGACCACTTGATGACTATGAGACAGTGCTTGGTATAGAATGGCTGACTACACTAGGTGATGTCTCTTGGAACTTTTCTAAATTAATTATGAAATTCTACTATAAGGGCAAACAAATCATCCTACGCGGGAAGCGCGGAAGCAATGTTACCACTGTTTCGACCTAACGAATGCAGAAAGTTTTACACAAGGTAAATGGTAGCTTTTTGATGTACGTCCAGCAGCAACCAGAGGAGAAGATAATAAAAATTGAATATCAAAATCTTGCCCAATTGCTTACTGAATTTGACGACATTTTTGCTGAACCATGCGGTCTTCCTCCTTCTCGACAACATAACCATCGAATTCCAATCCTTCCAGGCAAGCCACAAGCGAACACTCGACCGTACCGATATCCTCACCTCCAAAAAGATGAAATTGAAAATATCGTAAAGGAGATGTTGAAATAGGGGTGATTCGACCAAGTTGTAGCCCCTATTCCTCACCAGTGCTACTTGTACGCAAGAAGGACGGAACTTGGCGGATGTGCATCGACTACCGAGCTTTAAATGGCATCACCGTTAAGGACAAGTACCCAATACTAGTGGTGGATGAACTTCTTGATGAATTAAAAGGAGCTCGAGTCTTCACGAAGTTGGACCTCCGATCCGGTTACCACCAAATTCGGGTATGTGAAGATGACATTCCAAAAACTGCATTCCGCACACATGATGGTCATTATGAATTATTGGTAATGCCTTTTGGACTCACTAATGCTCCTTCAACCTTTCAAAGTCTCATAAACGATATTTTTCGGAGCTTTCTTCGCAAATTTGTGCTGGTATTTGTCGATGATATTCTCATTTACAGCACTTCTCTTAAGACTCACTTTCAGCATTTACGGATTGTTCTGACGATCCTTCGGGAGAATACTCTTTTTGTTAAGCAACAAAAGTGTACCTTTCTCCAACAAAAAGTAGAGTACCTTGGGCACATAATATCAGAAGGAGTGGCAGTAGACCCAACAAAATTTGAGACAATGCAAGGCTGGCCAAAACCTACAAACGTGAAATTACTATGCGGGTTCCTTGGACTAACAGGCTACTACCAAAAATTTGTTAAGGACTATGGGAAGATCAGTGCACCACTAACTTCTCTACTAAAAAAAGATGTTTTCCAATGGTCGGACAAAGCCTCTGCTGCCTTCGACAAACTTAAGGTAGCCATGACAACGACGCCTGTGCAAGCGCTACCAGATTTCAGCCGACCCTTCATCATTGAGACCGACACATCTGGAGTCGGAATTGGAGCCGTTCTCATGCAAGATGGACGACCACTCGCATACACTAGCAAGGCATTATCTCTCTCCCATCAAAACATGTCAGTATATGATAAGGAGATGCTCGCCATTGTACACGCAGTAATGAGATGGAGACCCTACCTGATCGGCCGATGATTTCAAATTAAAATCGAACATAGAAGCCTCAAGTATTTTTTTGGAGCAAAAGATATCAGCCTCAAGTTTGATTACCCAAACTTCTTGGATTTGATTATGAAATTATTTACAAAAAGGGGAAAGAAAACGTTGTTGCAAATGCACTCTCACGGCTACCTGAGCAAGCTAAGGTTTCAGCCATCTCCCTTCCTATCACTAGTCTCCTCGTGGACATTAGGGAAGAATGAAAGAAGGATCCATAGATCAGCAACATTATAAAATAATTAGAGGAGGATCCAAGTGCAATAGCCCACTACACTTGGGATTCGAGGGATCTACGCTACAAAGGTTGTATTGTGCTTATACCTAACTCCCCTTGTATCACAATCATCCTGCAAGAAATGCACTCCATACCTTCAGTAGGACACTCTGGATTCCTAAGAACCTACAAAAGAGTGAAGTAAAATTTTTATTGGAGAGGGATGAAAAAAACTATTGCTGAATATGTGGCACAATGTGATGTATGTCAACAGCACAAGGGCGAAACTATGGCAAATCCAGGGAAACTACAACCACTACCTATACCGGACTCGGTGTGGACTGACATCTCATGGACTTCATTGAAGGGCTGTCACTTGCTAAAGGTAAAAGCACAATTCTTGTGGTGGTTGATCGACTTACGAAATATGCTCATTTTTGTGCTGTGAGAAGTCCCTACACTACTGCTAGTATTGCCCAAGTTTTCATAGAAAATATTGTTAAACTGCATAGGATGCCAAGGTCCATTGTAAGTGATCGTAATAGGATCTTCACTAGTAAATTTTGGACCGAGTTATTCCAATTACAAGACACCAAACTCAAGATGAGCACAACGTATCATCCACAAACTGATGGCCAAATAGAGGTGGTAAACAGGTGTTTAAAGACGTACCTTCGGTGTTTCGCTAGCGACCGACCAAAAGAGTGGGCAAAATGGCTTCCCTGGGCCGAATGGTGGTATAATACTACATATCATTCATCTATAAAATGTGCCCCTTATGAAACATTGTATGGTCGACCGACCCCTGTGATTCCAAAGTATGTAATTGGCTCGGCCAAGATAGATCAGGTTGAAAAAGAATTGATTGATAGGGACAAACTCCTACAACTGTTAAAAGATAATATCTCTATAGCTCAAGCCAGAATAAAACAGCAAGTCGACACACGACGAAGCGAAAGAGAATTTCAGTAGGAGATTAGGTTTATCTTTGTCTACAACCATACAAGCAACTCTCCATCAACACTCGAGCCTCCATGAAGCTATCTCCATGATTTTTTGGGCCCTATTAGATCATAGAGCGTATTGGAGTAGTGGCGTATAGACTTAAAATATCTGAGGATGCCAAAATCCACCTTGTCTTCCACGTGTCGTGCCTGAAGCCCAAGTTGGGAGAACATGAGTTACCCCAGATCCAACTTCCCAACACCACTGAGGATGGAGTTATTCAAGCTCAACCACAAGCCATCCTCGATCGTAGGATCATGATGCATCGCCGACATCCCTCTACTGAAGTACTAGTGCATTGGAATAATTTACCACTTGAAGACGCCACATGGGAACCATATGAGGCGCTGAAGACCCGGTTCCCTGAGTTCATGGAATCTCAGCCTTGAGGACAAGGCTAATTTGAAGAGGGCGGGTCTGTTAGTGCTAGTCATAGATGCCCAGCAAGCCAATCACGTGAGTGATGGCACGTGTGACTTGATACAGAATCTTTTTGCTTTATATTTTGGCGTATATCACTTTATAACTATTGCATAAATGCATACATATATTGTGATGTCCTTGGATTTGTGCAATGGGAATCGGATCTTGATGAGATCACGATAATGAGATCGATTCACCTTTAAACACATATCCTAAATAATCCCGGTCATAGGTTACTCGAGAGGGACATCGTGATAACCGGATAGACTGGTGTGCTGTATACCCGTCCATATGATGGATGCAGCTGGTCTCATAGCTGCTCGTGTAGGGATACTAGGGATACAGTACAGGTGCTCATTAGAGAATAAGTTCACTAATTATTCCGCTTACGGAATGCTGGATGGTTGATGATGACTTATTGTCAGACAGCGATTCCGTAGTCCTAGTGGTATATCTGGTCCTTAGACTTGAGACACCAAGGATGTCCCGTATGAGTGCTCCACTCTTTGATACCAGACTTATAGGTTTGGTTGTCCCATATCTAGTACAGTTGGTCATTGGGAGTGGTAGTCGACCTTACGAGGGCTATTGAGTGTCGATAGAGGATCATCCACTCTCGGCATCATAAGAGGAATATCCCATGTGTTCTTGCTCAGACAAATCCCTGGCGAGGGTCATTCGGGTTGAGTGAGAAAGAGTTCTCCGGGAGAATCCGATTAGAGCGAGACTCGAGTAGAAACTGTATGGGTCTGACAACACCATGCTCGATATACGGTCTCTAGGATATTAGATGGATGAGTGATTATAGGTACACGGTAATTGAGGACAGACAGGTCCAATGGATTGGATTCCCCTGTATCGTCTGGGGACTACTGTTAGGACTCTAGCTTGGAGAGTCCTAAGTGAGAGGGACATTCATGTAAAACTGTTAGGACTCTAGCTAGGAGAGTCCTAATTGAGATGGGCATTCATGTAGGAGGTGTTTTCTTAGAGAAGAATTAGGAGTTGTAAGGGAATAGGAGTCTTGACTAGGAGTACTATTAGGAGTTGGTTAGAAGTAAGAGTCTTAAGTAGGAGTCCTATTAGGAGTTAGGGTTTAGAAGCCCTATAAATAGCCATGTATTCCTTCTCTTTTCATAAGCTATAGATGAATCTTTTCTGCAGCCTTTGAGCAGCAACATGGAGGGAGGAACCCCTATAGAGTTCCAAGGAGGCCGATCCCCTTAAAAGATCAACCCCAAGTTTAGAATCTGCAATGGTTCTAACACCTGGTATCAGAGCAACGTTCTTGGCATCTCGCTGCCCTTCCATAGCCATCCATCAACCCTCCACAACCGCCCAAAGCAATTCCCACAATTGCTTAAAAGATCGTCACCGAATTCCGCCATCATCTCCACCACCGTGATCATCCTTTGATCTCCCCGTGAATTGCAATAGGTTCTGGTTTCCTACCTTACTGCTGCTGCAATTTAGTTATCCTTATTCAAAAATCCAAAAAAAAAAAAAAAAATTGTTCCTATATTGCTGCATAAACTTTTCGTCACAAAGTTTTCATCTCTACGACGAAAGATACATTGCAGAATTCCAGCCGCATAGCACCATCTGTTTGATCTTGCTACTGTGCTTTTTCTATCAAAATTTCTACAAAATTTTTATGACATCTTTGACACTTCTTAACAGTGGATTTCCCTTTGGTTTCATCAAAATATTCTCAATATAAACTACTAATCTTTTATGTCCAATCTGCTGCACTTGAATTACAGAATTCAAGCCGCATAGCACCATCTGTTTGATCTTGCTACTGTGCTTTTTCTATCCAAATTTCTACGAAATTTTTATGACATCTTTGACACTTCCTAACAGTAGATTTCCCTTTGGTTTCATCGAAAAATTCTCAATATAAACTACTGATCTTTTATGTCCAATCTGCTGCACTTGAAAATCTATGCTGCAGAAAATTTCAGCTGCATATTGTTGCCTTAACCCATCTATTTGCAATCGTTTTTGAATGAAATTTCTTATACACTTCATAGATAATCTTGGCTTCCATCTAAGATTGATCTATTAAGAAATTCATCTCTAAAAACGATTTTATGTTGCTGCAAATTTTCATCGTAACCCGTTGAAATTTTTCGACGATAATTCTGCAATTGCAACTTGCACCAATTTCCTTGCTGTTATACTGCCGAAATTTTCTTGATTAAATTAGATATCCTTGCTGTCATATAAACTGTGATTTTGCTATCAATTCCCTCCTCAATTCACTCAAGTTTTTGGTGGAAATTACGTCGAGAAACCGTTCTTTCTTGGACGACAATTCTACTCTTACAAGACAGCACATACTTGCTGCAACTTCCACGGATTTCTGTCAAACCTTTGCTGCCATCTACCATAGATCCAAAACTTTCGTCCACAGCCCTAAAATTCTACTAAACCACACCCTCAAACTGCACCCAAAACAGCCACAAAACATGCCTAAACCGCAGCCTACATCCACCAATCCACCAACACTTTCGACCATCACTTCTCTCAACCTATACATGCCTTTAACCCAACAGCAAAAGAGAGATCTTAACATCATTGATTTGGGGCCATATACTATGGCATCTAAGGAGGCAATCAATGCTAAATTCGAAGCCTTGGAGGCACGAATGGAGGATAAGATTCGGACGCTCTTTACCGAACTTAGATTGGGCCGACCACTAAGCCGGAAGAAATCATATCAAGGAGAGAGCTTTGCCCAATCACACCAAGCCCGAAGAGATGACTTCCAAGGGAGGGTAGGCTCTATGACCAACCCCAACTATCCATGCATGAGAGTGGACTTCCCTAGATGGGAAGAAGGAGACCCGATTGGTTAGATCTCGCGCGCGGAGCGATATTTTCGGTACCACAAAATCGCAGATGTATCTATGGTGAAAATTACAGCTATACATCTTGAATGGGATGCTATACAGTGGATTAACTGGTTTGATCATACTTATGGAGTCCTTTCATGGTGACAATTCAAAGAAGGACTGCTGATTCGCTTCAGACCAACCGATTACGAGAATATTGACGAACAACTAGCAAAGATCCAACAAACCTCCACCATTCAGGAGTACCAAACCAGGTTTGAAAGGTTATCTAATCAAACTCATGATTGGTCTCAAAAACAGCTATTGAGGACCTTCATTGAGGGCTTGAAGCCGGAGATCCGAGGAGAAGTTAAAGCGCGACAACCGTATACGCTTATGGCAGCCATCTCTTTCGCACAACATCAAGAGGAGCAATTGAACCATGAAGCTCGGAGGACTAGGGTCACTCCTCAACTAGTAATATTGAAGCCCTCAGCCCCCCCTACTGTTGACCAAGTCCCTACACCAAAGAGGTTAACAAGAGAAGAGCTTCGGGAGCGATATGCGAAGGGGTTATGTTGGCATTGTGACGAGCCGTGAGCATCGCTGGAGTAAAGGGGGACTTCTTATGATTGAATCGATAGAAGAAGAGGCCATTGAACATCCAGAAGAGAGCCTTGAACATGCAGAAGAAGAGCCACATCAGACCGAAGTTATGGTACATACACTAGCTGGCTACTCAAACCCGCAAACGATGAAAGTTGGAAGCCTTCTCAAATAACAACTGATCACTATTCTCATCGACACAGGCAGCACTAATAACTTCCTAAACAGTAAGGTTACTGTCCATATGAACTTACCTATTAAGAATTGCACCAGGTTTGTCATTAAGGTCGCCAACGGACTGATTTTGAAGTGTGATCATAGGTGCCCGCAAGTGAAATTATTCCTGCAGGACCAAGAGATAGTTGCATATTTCTTCCTTCTCCCTCTTGATGATCATGAGGCCATACTCAGAATTAAATGGTTGATGACATTAGGTGATATTTCTTGGAATTTTATGCAACTAATTATAATATTTTACAGTAAGGAGAAACAGGTGATACTGCACGGGAAACGTGAGGGCGACGTACGACGATTTGCACACAACAAATGGAGAAGGTTTTGCATAAAGCATGCAGCGGCTTTTTGGTACAACTTGAGCAGCAAACTAAGGGAGAGCCAACAAAATTTGAAGATCCAAATCTACTTCCTTTGCTTGCTGAATTTTCAGATATATTTGACGAACCGCGCAACCTACCTCTTACCCGTCGGCATGATCATGATAAGACCCTAAAGTCTTATCGTAAAAAGAAGAAGAGAAGGGGATGATCACTTCGAGGGGATCGGCCTCCTTGATCGCTTCGAGGGGATCGGCCTCCAAAGGTTTGTCAAAAGACAAAATAGTATTTTTCATAGATAAGCGAAAAGAAGCAGTTACATCTCTATTTATATAGTTCCGACTTTAGCTAAACTAAACAGACTTAATAAATATGCAGAAAATAAAAGGAAAGCATAGAAAATAAAAGGAAAAATAAAAGGATCCTAACAATCCCGCCTCCTTCAATTCAGCCTTGTCCTCAAGGCTGAGCAGCATCAAATTCTGGAAACTTCTCCTTTAGCATGTTGTAGGACTCCCAAGTGACATCTTCCTTTGGTAAGTTGGCCCATTGCACCAGCACTTCAGTTACAGGATGTCTGCGGTACATGACAACTCGTCGATCAAGTATGACCTGTGGTTGAGCTTGAACTTCCCCAGTAGTAAAAGTGTCTGGCAAGTGGCACTGCACTATTGCATCGTCACCCAATTTCCTTTTAAGGCATGCAACATGAAAGACTGGATGTAGTTTAGAGCTAGCAGGCAAATCCAAGCGGTAGGCCACTGGTCCAATGCGTTCTAATACCTTATAAGGCCCAAAAAACCGAGGAGATAGCTTCATGGAAGATCTGACCTTTATGGAAGTTTGCTTGTAGGGTTGAAGACGAAGGAAAACCCAATCACCTACAGTAAATTCTCGTTCACTTCGGTGTTTATCAGCTTGTTGTTTCATTCTTGCTTGTGCGGCTGTGAGGTTATCCTTTAAAAGCTGAATAATCTTATTTCTATCCATCAATTCCTTGTCCACTTGATCAACTTTAGAAGAACCAGGTACATACTTTGTAATTGTAGGTGGGGGTTGGCCATAAACTGCTTCAAATGGAGTCATTTTAATAGAAGAATGGTAAGAGGTATTATACCACCACTCTGCCCAGGGAAGCCATTTGACCCATTCCTTCGGTTTGTCACTAGTAAAACATCGGAGGTAATTTTCGAGGCACCTGTTTACCACTTCAGTTTGCCCATCTGTTTGTGGATGATAAGCAGTGCTCATATTCAGCTAAGTACCTTGTAAACGAAAAAGTTCTGTCCAGAAGGAGCTAGTAAAAATCTTGTCTCTGTCACTAATAATTGAACGGGGACTCCCATGCAATTTAGCTATGTTTTCCACAAAAGTACGAGCAACACTTGCAGCAGTATAAGGATGTCGTAAAGCACAGAAATGAGCATACTTTGTAAGTCTATCCACGACTACAAATATAGTACTCTTTCCTTGAGATGATGGAAGACTGTCAATGAAATCCATAGATATGTCGGTCCAAGTAGCATCAGGAATAGGGAGGGGCTGTAGTAAGCCTGGGGTGGCTATTGTCTCACTTTTGTGACGTTGGCAAACATCACATTCAGCAACAAATTTCTTGATAAAATTTTTCATACCTTTCCAGTAAAAAAGTTGTCGAACTCGCTTATAAGTGCGGAGAAATCCCGAGTGACCAGCAATTGGTGATGAATGGAACTCCTTCAGAATTATTGCTTGGCAAGAAGAATGTGGGGCAACTACTATTCGGCCTTTATAGCGCAAGTCCACCGAATCCCAACTATAATTTGAGACAGAACCTGGGGCTTCTTCTAAGTTTTTAATGATGTTTTGGATCTCAGGATTATTTGACCATTCCTTTCTGATAACTTCCAAAGTCTCGCAAATAGGAATAGAAATAGCTACTAGTTCAGCTTGTTCTGGAAGGCGTGAGAGGGCATCGGCTACTAGATTCTCACTCCCCTTTTTATAAATGATCTCATAATCAAATCCCAGTAGCTTTGTGACCCATTTATGTTGCTCTGGAGAAGAAATCTTTTGCTCTAGAAAATATTTGAGGCTTTTGTGATCAGTGCGTATTTGAAACCGTCAACCAATTAGGTAGGGTCTCCACTTTGTGACTGCATGTATTATAGCTAGCATCTCCTTGTCATAAATAGATAAACTCAAATGGGACGGGGAAAGAGCCTTATTAGCATAAGCGATAGGCCGACCTTCCTGCATTAATACAGCCCCTATTCCAGCTCCAGAAGCATCAGATTCAATTACAAACATCTTATTAAAATCGGGCAAAGCCAGCACGGGTGTAGTAGACATTGTAGTTTTCAAGAATTGAAATGCCTGAGTTGCCTCTTCTGACCATCTGAATGTATTTTTCTTTAGAAGTGACGTCAAGGGGGCACTAATTTTGCCATAATTCTTCATAAACTTTCGATAATAGCCGGTTAATCCCAAGAACCCCCTTAAAGCTTTGATTGACTTTGGAATTGGCCAATCTGTCATCACTTGGATTTTTGAAGGATCAACTGCAACTCCCTTTTGAGATATGATATGGCCGAGGTACTCAACCTCAGGTTGCCCAAAACTGCACTTGGATTTCTTAACAAAAAGACCATGCTCACGAAGAATATTAAAGACAGTTCGTAAATGTAATAAATGACTTTCTAAGGAATGACTGTATATTAAAATATCATCAAAGAAAACCAAAACAAACTTACGGAGATGAGCCCGAAATATATCATTCATTAAACTCTGGAAGGTAGAGGGCGCATTGGTTAACCCAAAAGGCATTACTAGAAACTCATAATGGCCATTATGTGTCCTGAAGGCAGTTTTCTGAACATCCTCTTCATGTACTCTGATTTGATGATAGCCTGATCGTAGGTCCAATTTAGTGAAGACCTGAGCTCCTCCTAATTCGTCCAATAGTTCATCCACTACTGGAATAGGATATTTATCTTTCACTGTAATATTGTTAAGTGCTCGATAGTCGACACACATCCGCCATGAGCCATCCTTCTTTCTGACTAGTAAGACTGGGGAAGAATATGGGCTAACACTAGCTCGTATAACTCCTGTTTTGAGCATCTCCGTGACAATCCACTCTATCTCTGCCTTTTGGAAATGTGGATATCTATACGGTCGGACATTAGTTGGCGCCTTCTCGGGTAATAGTGGAATCCGATGATCATGACATCTAAGAGGTGGAAGTCCGTGTGGCTCTGCAAATATATCCGCAAACTCTGTTAGCAATGATTCAATATTTCCAGCCGGAATGTTCACTGTCATTTCTTTTTCAATGTTATGCAATTGCACCAAAAATCCGGTGTGTGTCTTCCGAAGGACCCGCTCCATCCGATGGCTCGTGATAGTTGTAACCTTACCCCCACGTCTTCCTTTGAGAGTCACCTGTCTTCCATTAATAAAGAACTTCATAATCAATTTAGAAAAATTCCAGGAGACATCACCTAGGGTTGATAGCTATTCAATTCCGAGCATCACTTCATAGTCTTCCAAGGGTAAGAAAAAGAAATCCACAAATAATTCTTGACCTTGCAAAATTAGTTTTATCTTTGAGCACTTGTTGTCACAGGTTAAAATCCGTCCATCGGCGACCTAGACTTCAAATTTGTCACAACATTCAATGTGGTAAGCTAATCGGGCTGTAATTTTTCTATCCATAAAATTATTAGTGCTACCCGTATCAATCAAAATAGTGACAGACTGGTGTTTAAGAGTTCCCCCAATTTTCATAGTTTGTGGATTAGAGTAGCCAGCCAATGCATGCACTGTATGTGTGACGGCTTCAACATCATCATTAATTTCCACTTCTTCATGATCGGAATCTGATACTTCTACTTCCGGTTCCTCCTCGATCGGTTCAATCATCAAAAGTCTTCCTTGTTTGCATTGATGCTCCTTACTCCACTTTTCATCGCAATGCCAGCACAAACCCTTCGCTAACCTTTCTTTGAGTTCTTCTCGGGTTAGTCTGCTACTGTTATAGTTTCGACTTGGAGTAGATGAGGTAGGTTGCCTGCTAATCACCTGTTTATTGGCACCTCTATTTCGACGATATTCCACACTGATTTTTTCTTCATGTAGGCGTGCAAATGAAATCGCAGCCATCATAGTGCGAGGTTGACGAGCCTTAACCTCACACCGGATCTCGGGAATAAGCCCTTCAATAAATGTACCCAGAAGTTGTCGTTCTGACCAATCTCTAGCTTGGTTGGACAATCTTTCAAATCTACTCTGATATTCCAACACTGTAGAAGTCTGACGAATTTTGGCGAGTTGGCCATCAACATTCTCATATTCGGACGGGCCAAAACGAACAAGAAGTCCTCTTTTAAACTGCTCCCACGAAGGAATTCCATGGCAAGTTTCGTACCAATCATACCACTGGATTGCATCTCCATCGAGCTGGATTGAGGCCACTTCTACCTTAGATTCTTTTGGAGTTCTGTGAAAACGAAAATTTTTTTCCGCCCTAGAGATCCAACTGGTCGGATCCCCATCTTCCCATCGTGGAAATTCTACCCTGATACGTGGGTAGTGTGTGTCACCATCCTGGGGACCTTTTCCTATATCTCTCGATCTGTTTAGCGTAGAACTTGAGCTTCCATCTTGTTGAAACCCACTAAAGTGCTCTAACAAGCTCTTTTTGAAATCATGAAGAGTTTCTTGTAGCCGATTTTCAATTCTGGTTTCCAACGCTTCCATTTGTGCCTTCATTGAGTTATCGGTAGCCATTGCGTACGATTGTAAGTCAGTAATCCCCAGTTCTTGTTTCTGATGTCTAGTCAAGGGCATCTGCACAATATCCGGGAAGTAGCAACGACAATGGCGACAGCCGACAGCAGCAAGGGAACCCACGCGACTGTGGCGCGGCTGAAACAAGGCCAAAGCAAGTGTGCTCTGTTTCGGTTAAATGCAGAGCAAGGTGTGGCGCGGTTGAAACAAAGGCAGAGCAATGTGTGCTCTGTTTCGGTTAGATGCACAGCAAGGTGAAGCGTCGGCAACTGGGAGACGAGCGGCGGTCGTCGCACGGTGGCCCACAGCGGTGATGGGTCGGCTGGGCGGTAACGGCACTCGAGGGAAAGAGGAGTGCTGGAGGAGGCGCGGCTGTTGGAGGCGCGGCTGGAAACAAGGGCAGCAGCGGTGAGTTGCCCTGTTTCGGTCGCCGTGAAGAGGAGGGGGGCAACCGGCGGCTGTGGCTGCGACCCAGGGTCACGGTGGCAGAGAAGTTAGGGCAGCGTCGCCGAGAGTCTCAACGACGAAGGGGTGGTCCGTTGGCAGGGGGACGGCGCCAGCGATCCTTCTCGCTCAAGCGAGACGGGAAAGCGAGGATGAGAGGTCGTTAGCTGGGGGGCAGCGGCGGCGTTGGTCGATCGGCTGGGACGCAGCGTCGGTGGTGGAAAGGAGGCAGCAAGGAAGGGCGCGGCCTGCCGGAGAGCAGGGGCGGCGGTGGGCTGGCCGCAAGCAGAGGAACCAGGGATGCGTGGCTGCGGCTGCTTTCTCTCTTCCTTTCCTTCTAATTTTTTTTTTTTTTTTTAGTTACGTTGCAGCGGGAACGTGCAAGGATCGCTGCTCTGATACCAATTGATAAGACCCTAAAGTCTTATCGTAAAAAGAAGAAGAGAAGGGGATGATCACTTCGAGGGGATCGGCCTCCTTGATCGCTTTGAGGGGATCGGCCCTCCTTGATCGCTTCGAGGGGATCGGCCTCCAAAGGTTTGTCAAAAGACAAAATAGTATTTTTCATAGATAAGCGAAAAGAAGCAGTTACATCTCTATTTATAGAGTTCCGACTTTAGCTAAACTAAACAGACTTAATAAATATGCAAAAAATAAAAGGAAAGCATAGAAAATAAAAGGAAAAATAAAAGGATCCTAACAGATCATTGTATAACGATTCTTCCAGGCAAATCTGCAGCAAATGCTCAGCCATATCAGTATTCACATCTCCAGAAGGATGAAATAGAAAGGATTGTAAATGAGATGCTCAAAACAGGAGTTATTCGGCCATGTTGCAGCCCCTACTCTTCACCGGTGCTCCTCATACGAAAGAAGGATGGAATATGGCGATTATGTGTTGATTACCGAGCTCTCAATGGCATAACCATCAAGGATAAATACCCTATTCTAGTAGTAGATGAGTTGCTAAGGGAGCACAAATCTTCACAAAGCTGGACCTTCGATCCGGGTATCATCAAATACGAGTATGCGAAGAAGACATACCGAAAACCATCTTTTGAACACACAACAACCACTATAAATTTTTGCTTTCTTCAAAAGAAGGTGGAATATCTTGGGCATATCATATCAGAGGAAGGTGTGGTAGTAGACCCCTTCAAAATTGGAGCAATGCAAAATTGGCTGACCCCGAGGAACATAAAATTGCTACATGGCTTTCTGGGTTTAACAGGCTACTACTGCAAGTTCGTGAAAAACTATGGAGAGATTAGTGCACCAGTTACTTCCTTACTGAAAAAAGATGTCTTCCAATGGTCGGACAGAGCCTCCGCTGCCTTCGACAAACTTAAGATAGCCATGACGACGACGCCGGTGCTAACACTACCAGATTTCAACCGACCCTTCATTATTGAGGCCGACGCATCTGGAGTCGGAATTGGAGTCATTCTCATGCAAGATGGTCAACCACTCACATATGACTACACAAATATGACTACACAAAGAGAACTCCAGACCCAGCCAAGTGCCATTATTGATCGACGGATCGTGACTCGACGACGACGACCCACTAATGAAGTTCTAATACAGTGGGCGAACCTACCAATAGAAGATGCCACTTGGGAGAACTATGATGACATGAAGATCAAATTCCCAGAATTCATGAATCATCAACCTCGAGGACAAGGCTGATTTGAAGAGGGCGGGTCTTTTAGGACTCTAGCTTGGAGAGTCCTAATTGAGAGGGACATTCATGTAAAACTGTTAGGACTCTAGCTAGGAGAGTCCTAATTGAGAGGGGCATTCATGTAGGAGGTGTTTTCTTAGAGAATAATTAGAAGTTGTAAGGGAATAGGAGTCTTGACTAGGAGTCCTATTAGAAGTTGGTTAGAAGTAAGAGACTTAAGTAGGAGTCCTATTAGGAGTTAGGGTTTAGAAGCCCTATAAATAGCCATGTATTCCTTCTCTTTTCACAAGCAATAGATGAATATTTTCTGCAGCCTTTGAGCAGCAACTTGGAGGGAGGAACCCCTATAGAGTTCCAAGGAGGCCGATCCCCTAAAGAGATCAACCCCAAGTTTAGAATCTGCAAGGGTTCTAACAACTACGGCGTAGTGGCCTAGTACTTCCGTAGTCGATGAGTCAAGTGAATTATTATAGAGATAATAATTCACTGAGTTAGAAGGAGTTCTAACAGGTATGACTCACGGCCAGCTCGATATTGGGCCTAGAGGGTCACACACATATGGTAGGCATTGCGATGAGTAGAGGTTCAGATATGAGATATCCGACGGAGCCCTTGTCTTATTTGATGCAGTTCCAATACCCACTAGGGGAGGACCCAGTAGGGTTTGACAGGGGACCTCTATAAATAGGAGGGATTCAGAGCCTCATAGGCTAGAGCCTTTGCTTGCCTTTCCTTTTCTCCTCGTCCTCTCCACCTCAGAGTAGGCCTGGAGTCTTGAGGAGCGTCGTTGCAACCCTACTGTGTGGATCACCGCTAGAGTGGAGGAAGCTTGACCTCCTTCACCCTCTCCTAAGGATCTGCAAGGAAATAGGGATATACGATCTCCCTAGGTAACACAACCTACATTATACGCAGTTTTAAGTTTCGCGAATTTTGCGCACCAATCTTCGTACGACGACGAACATCTCTTTGGGAATCGGGGATTTTGTTCTCTTGTTCTTCCGCTGCGCATGTGATGTCGCCCCCATGATTTCCCAATAGTGGTATCAGAGCCAGGTTGTTCGTGCGAATGATTGGTTTTGAACTGCGTGTGTTGTGTTTAGGAAGAATATTGATGTCAAAATCGTTGATGCAAAAGTGAGAAAGGGCAGCAACAATTGCTGCCCTCGATCTGCGTGCGTGAAGCGCAGCCGAAGGTGGGCAGCATAGGGGCTGCGTCTGCAACAGCCGGTCGGCGGCCTGCTATCAGCAGGCTTGCTGCCGGTAGGGCTGGCAGCCCACGGGCAGAGGCACCGCAGGGCAGCGGCACTTGCCACCGCTGCTCCCGCGGGCGAAACCCCCCCACAGGGGCGGCCACCCGAAGGGGGCGCCCACCCGCAGCGGCAGCGCCGCCAGCGGGCGTGCCGCCAACAGGCGAGGGCAGTGCCCTCGCCCCGCCGCACAGGCCGCCGCCCACAGGGTGGCGGCGGCGGCAGCAGCGAAGGGGGGAAAGGGCATTAGGGTTTTCTGGGCAAAAGATAGTTTTGCCCCTCGAAATTTGAGAAATTCCAGTTTCTGTCTTTTGTCCAAATTATGAAAATACCCCTATAAATTCAAAAATTCCCTACATGTCCCTGATTTCAGAAAATATTAATTAATTAAAAGGTTTAGTTGATTATTATTTTTATTATTATCTAGTAGTCCTACATGATGATGATTATTTATACATGTGATGTATGATGTGTGGACGGATGATCATGGACCGTGTGATGTGTGTACTATGATGTGTGGACGGATGATCATGGACCGTGTGATGTGTGTACTTGTGATTATTATTATTGAGGTCTGCGAGCCTCCATTATATTTCTTGTTTATTGTCGGGCCTGCGTGCCTATGATTAAGTTGTAATCACATGAGGAGGCGCAGCGGGAGCGTGGATGCGATAGCGGGACCCACGAGACGGACGATTGCGATGCATGAAGATGCATCAAGATGTCGACGGAACCGACGAGGACGAGATGGACGATCACAGGGCATGGAGATGCACCGTTGCACACATAGATCTTGATGTGAGTGATTAGGCCTTCTGGCTCGGGCCTAATCACATTAGGTTATGGTCCATGATCATCTAGTGTAATTGATTATACACATACTAGATAAGTATATATATTTGCATGCGATGTAGATATATATTAAATATGTATATGTGTGACATGTCATATTATGAGACCAAATCTTAGAAACATCTCTCGATAATATTAAGTCGGTAAACGTGAGGCAATTAGATTGACCCACGTGGCCTTCCATCGTTATAAGTAGGAACCGATTCCCGGTGCAGGTTGAGTTGGTCGAGTCCCTCGAGACTCACCTATATCACAATTCGCTATCTTGCTTACGACATAGAGATGTCACCGGTGACCTGAGGACATGGTATACTTGGTCGAGTCCCTCGAGGGTATATCATCAAATCAGACTCATCTTGTAACGAAGGTGTTGACTTAACCGAGCATCATGGTTGGTCGAGTCCCTCGAGGCCATGGTGATTCGGAGGCCGAACAGGACGGGAATCACAAGGAGTTGTGATCGACAAGAGTTGCCTACCTTTTAGGCTTAGTGTGATTGGTCGAGTCCCTCGAGGTTACACTAAGATGCTGATTGGATCCTGATCCCCACTAGAAGTCTGCCGGAGACTTCCGTTTCACGTGCTGAGGGTGTTGCGTGACTCGTTAGTAAAATAGTGGGAGCATATTAAGATAGAAGTTCATATCTTGATAGTTTATTTCTTGCAAAATCTGCATGTTATTCATTTATACTGCATCTTTATTTTCAGAAAATGTCGCTTTCAAATCCCTTACGTGACATACTTGATGTCAACCGCCTCACTAGTCCAAATTATACGGATTGGCTCCGTAACTTGAGAATTGTTCTCAGAGCGGAGAAAATCGTGTACGTCCTTGATACAGTGATGCCTGCGCCCGAAGAAGGGGCAAACGAGGATGAGATCGCTCGCTATGTGAAGTACATTGATGACTCCACTCTTGCTCAATGCTATATGTTGGGCTCTATGACTCCTGAGTTACAGAGAGAACATGAAAAGATGGATGCCAGATCCATTCTCCTACATGTACGTAAATTGTTTGATGAATAGGGAAGGACTCAGCGATATGAGATATCTAAGAGCCTCTTCCGCGCTAGGATGACTGAGGGGACACTGGTTCAGAACCATGTCCTAAAGATGATTGAGTGGATAGAGAAACTCACAGGTCTAGGAATGGTCCTAGAGGATAACTTGTGTGTGGACATTGTACTTCAGTCCCTACCAGATTCGTTTTCATAGTTCATAATGGATTTTAATATGAACTGTTGAATCTCGTATTTTGATGATGAAACCACTTGATATCTGTTTATAATTTAAACTGCATTTTGAGTGATGCAGGTCTACTCGATCAGGTTTAGACAGTTGACGCAGGAGGAATTGACGTTGCGTCGGAAGAGATCACGTCAGGATATTGGATGGCTGAATGCTTCGAACGTCGGGCATCAGGCCAAGGAGAGCGAAATTGCGCCAAGGATATCGGGGTTGCGGAGGTCAACCGTCGATTGGGCAACAAGCCGCAAGAGAGGACGATGCACCGAAGAATCGGACGAAGCGCCAACCAATGACGTGCCGGGCAACAGAATGTCAATTCGCGTTGTAATAATTGTCTAGATCGGAGTTGAGTTTTGGTTTGTGTGTGCAGGATTAACTATGATAACGATGAAGACATAAAGCGAAACAAAGTGCTGGAGTCAAGCGCGAAGGATTTGTTGCGAGTTCGAGAGTTCGATGGAAGTCCGAAGGTTCGTCGGGAATGCTGTCGGAACTAGCCGAGAATGAGTAGGGAGCTTGCCGAAGGGTTTTTCGGAAGCTCGCCGGAAGGTTCGTTGGAAGTTCGCGGAGCTCACCGAGAAAGATCGGAGCTTGCCGAAGAAGCTCGTTGGAACTCGCCAAGATCAAATCGTGAAGTCTAGGAGCTTGCCGGGAGTCCGCAGAATGGTTTTCGAGAGTTTATCGGAAGACCGTCGGAAGTTTGCCGAAAGCTCGCCGGAAGAAGTCTTGACTTACGAACTTTGTAATAGATTAGAAAATGTCTTTAAATTCATAGTTAGCACGTTAATTAGGGTTAGGATTAGGTGTTAATCCTATAACCCAAGTAGGGGCCAATTGGGCCCGAGTTCGGACTGGTTTGGGCCAAGTTTGGAGCCCAACCAGTGAGCTGATTTGGCCTAGGCGGTGGCACCGCCTAGGTTAGGTGGTGGCACCGCCCAGCACCCGAGAGCTGGGCGGTGACACCTCCTGGGCTGGGCGGTTGCACCGTCCAGCACCCGAGCGCTGGGTGGTGGCACCGCTTGGCTGGGCGGTGGCACCGCCAACATCGGGAACATAAGAGAATTCAAATTTTTGGAGCCCAAATTTGAATCCTCTTGAGGCCTATAAATACCCCTCAAGTCTCAGCTGAGAAAATAACTTTTTGAGTAGCAAGTGTTTGAGAGAAAGGTCTTAGAAAAGTCCTAGCTAATCTTGTTATCATTTTGCTAGTGTTCACCTCTTTCTTTCTTGCTGAAAATTTGAAAGAGAGTGAACCGCTTCTAAAGAGTTGTAAGAGGGGTATTTATCCTTCCCTTTCAAGAGATTTGCTAGTGGAAGGTGGGAGCCTCGTCGAAGAGGGGCCTCGCAAGTGGATGTAGGTCATTTGACCGAACCACTTTAAAATCGGCGTAATCTCCGGTTTGCGTTTATGTTTATGCATTTATCTTTCTGCAAACCTTTACTTTGCTAAGTTCACTGCCCTTATCTTATTACGTACGCTTTCAACGTAATTGAAATGGTTTCAAATGAAAACGTTGCTTTTATCGTACGAAAGATTTTCTAAAACCGAAGTTTTAATCCGCTGCACTAATTCACCCCCCCCCCCCCTCTTAGTGCTGCTCCGATCCTAATATGAACAAGCTTGAGGTGACTCTCCTAGAGCTCCTCAATATGTCGAGGGAGGCAGAGAGTACTATTAAGAAAGAGAAGCCAGTTCTCTACACTAGTGAGACCAAAAAGAAAAGGAAAGCAGAAAGATCCCTTAAGAAGGGAAAGGACAAGGGCAGACCAGATAAAGCAAAGGTTGCTAAGAAAGACCCAGCAAAGGACAAAGGCCAGTGCTTCCACTGTGGTAAAGATGGGCACTGGAAGAGAAACTACAAAGAGTACCTTGCAGAAAGGGCGAAACAAAAGCTTGATGAAGCTTCAGGTACATTCATGATCAGTCTCTATTTGTCAGACTCTTATTATAACAAATGGGTATTGGACCTCAAGATGGGTAATGGAGCAAAAGTTGCTGTATTAGCTGTTGGCGAGGTCGCCCTACATCTACCTAGTGGAGCTTTTATTGCATTAGATGCATATTATTTTGTTCCTTCTATTATCAAAAACATTATCTCCATTTCATGTTTAACAGTTAGTGGATATAAATTTATTTTTGAGAACAATGGTTGTTCGATATTATTAGATGATAAGATAATCATGAAAGGAACATTGCATAATGGTTTATTTATGTTAGACACCACTCCACATATCATGAATGTAAATGTGTCCAAAAGGAAACGAGATGAGTTGAACAATGCATACCTGCGGCATTGTAGGCTAGGTCACATCCATGAAAGAAGGATTCAAAAGTTGCTAAATGATGGATATCTAGATCCATTCGACTATGTGTCATATGCAACTTGTGAGCCTTGCATTCGTGGAAAACTGACTAACTCTCCATTTAGTAGAACTGGAGAGAGAGCCACTAAGTTGTTAGAACTCATACATAGTGATGTATGTGGACCCATGTCAACTCATGCCATTGGTGGTTACTCCTACTTCATTACATTTACTGATGATTTCTCAAGGTATGGATATGTGTACTTAATGAAGTACAACTCCGAGGCCTTTGAGAAATTCAGAGAGTATAAGAATGAGGTGGAGAACCAGACTGGAAAGAGTATCAAAACTCTTCGATCAGATCGAGGAGGTGAGTACTTAAGTACAGAGTTTACTCAGTTTCTCAAGGACCATGGGATATTATCCCAATAGACACCTCCTTATACACCTCAGCTCAATGGTGTCTCTGAAAGGAGAAAACGTAAGTTATTAGATATAGTACGGTCCATGATGAGTTTCGCTGACCTACCCATCTTATTCTAGGGATATGCCCTAGAGACCGCAGCTTACCTTCTGGACAGAGTTCCAACTAAGTCGGTAGTGTCTACACCATATGAGATATGAAAAGGGAAGAAGCCTGATCTTAAGGTTGTTAAGATTTGGGGCTGCCCTGCCCACATTAAAAGACACAACCCCGATAAGTTAGAATCAAGGACAGAGCGATGCAAATTTGTGGGACACCCCAAGGAAACTTGTGGGTATTATTTCTATCATCTTGAGGACCAAAAGGTCTTTGTAGCTAAGAGAGTAGTGTTCCTTGAGAAGGAACACATTCTTGGCGGAGACAGTGGGAGAATGATAGAGTTGAGCGAGGTTGGAGAACCAAGCTTAAGCACCACTCTACAGCCCGAGTATGTTCAGGTACCTAATACATAAGTTTCAACTTTACGCATGTCTGATAGAGTATCCCATCCTCCTGAGAGATATGTGGGACATATTAGAGGAGAGGATGTTGAGGATATTGATCCTCAGACCTACGAGGAGGCTATTATGAGTATAGACTCTAGGAAGTGGCAAGAAGCCATGAATTCTGAGATGGATTCTATGTACTCTAATAAGGTTTGGAACCTAGTTGATGCGCTCGAAGGTATTGTACCCATCGGTTGCAAATGGATCTTTAAGAAAAAGATCGGAGTAGATGGAAAGGTAGAGACCTATAAAGCAAGGCTAGTGGCTAAGGGGTATCGTCAAAGGCAAGGTGTTGACTACAACGAAACCTTCTCACCCGTAGCAATGCTAAAATCCATTAGAATTCTATTGGCTATTGCAGCACACTATGATTATGAGATCTTGCAGATGGATATGAAAACTGCATTCCTCAACGGGAACCTCGAGGAGGAGGTGTATATGATGCAACCTGAGGGATTCGTGTCCAAGAACTGCCTAGATTAGGTGTGTAGGTTGCTTAGATCCATTTATGGACTAAAGCAAGCTTCCCGAAGTTGGAACATAAGATTTGATGAGGCAATCATATCTTATGACTTTGTTAAGAATGAAGATGAGCCTTGTGTGTACAGAAAGGTAAGTGGAAGCGCTATCACCTTTTTGGTGTTATATGTGGATGACATCCTGATCATTGGGAATGACGTAGGAATGCTATCCACAGTAAAGGCTTGGTTATCTAGACATTTCTCCATGAAGGACTTAGGGGAAGCATCCTATATCTTGGGGATTAGAATCTATAGAGATAGATCCAAGAGGATGCTTGGCTTGTCCCAATCCAAGTATATAGAAACCACTGTCAAAAGGTTTGGCATGGAAAATTCCAAGAGAGGTCTCATACCGATGAGACATGGGATATCACTTTCTACGAGTATGTCCCCAAAGACTCCAGAAGAAAGGGCGAACATGAATATGATACCTTATGCCTCAGCAATATGGTCTATCATGTATGCCATGCTATGTACTAGGCCTGATATAGCGCATGCTCTGAGTGTCACGAGCAAGTATCAAGCGGATCCAGGCTTGGAGCACTGGAAAGCAGTAAAGTGTATCTTTAAGTACTTAAGAAGGACTAAGGATCTTTTACTATGGAGGTAATAGCCTTAAGGTTGAAGGCTACACAGACTCAAGTTTTCAATCTGATGTCGATGATAGCAAGTCGAATTCAAGGTATGTGTACACCTTGAATGGAGGAGCAGTATGTTGGAAGAGTTCCAAGCAAGATACTACTGCTGACTCGACCATAGAGGCGAAGTATATTGCTGCATCAGATGCAGCAAAGGAGGGAGTTTGGGTGAAGAAGTTCATCACAGATTTGGGAGTCGTGCTGGGTAGCGAGGAGCCGATCTCCTTATATTGCGATAACAACGGGGCGATTACTCAAATAAGGGAACCCGGGTCTCATCAGAAGTGTTCTGAGGAGGTTCCAACTTATCAGAGAGATCGTAACCCGAGGAGATGTAGTAGTGGAAAGAGTTCCATCCGAAGATAACATTGTAGATCCACTGACAAAGCCATTGTCTCATTTTGTCTTTGAGCGTCACAGGGGTCTGATGGGGATCAGACACATAGGTGATTGACTTTAGGTCAAGTGGAAGATTGCTAGTCATAGGTGCCCAGCAAGCCAATCACGTGAGTGATGGCACGTGTGACTTGATACAGAATCGTTTTGCTTATTATATTTTGGCATATAGCACTTTATAACTATTGCATAAATGCATATATATATTGTGATGTCCTTGGATTTGTGCAATGGGAATCGGATCGTGATGAGATCACGATAATGAGATCGATTCACCTTTAAACACGTATCCTAAATAATCCTGGTCATAGGTTACTCGAGAGGGACATCGTGATAACTAGATAGACTGGTGTGCTGTATACCCGTCCATATGATGGATGCAGCTGGTCTCATAGCTGCTCGTGTAGGGACACTAGGGATACAGTACATGTGCTCAATGGAGAATGAGTTCACTGATTGATCCGCTTACGGAATGCTGGATGGTTGATGATGCCTTATTGTCAGACAGCGATTCCATAGTCCTAGTGGTGTATCTGGTCCTTAGACTTGAGACACCAAGGATGTCCTGTATGAGTGCTCCACTCTTTGATACCAGACTTATAGGTTTGGCTGTCCCAGATCTAGTACAGCTGGTCATTGGGAGTGGTAGTCGATCTTACGAGGGCTATTGAGTGTCGATAGAGGATCATCCACTCTCGGCATCATGAGAGGAATATCCCATGTGTTCTTGCTCAGACAAATCCCTGGCCAGGGTCATTCGGGTTGAGAGAGAAAGAGTTCTCCGGGAGAATCCGATTAGAGCGAGACTTGAGTAGAAACCGTATGGGTCTGACAACACCATGCTCCATATACGGTCTCTAGGATATTAGATGGATGAGGGATTATAGGTACACGGTAATTGAGGACAGATAGGTCCAATGGATTGTATTCCCCTGTATCGTCTAGGGACTACGGCGTAATGGCCTAGTACTTCCGTAGTCGATGAGTCAAGTGAATTATTACAGAGATAATAATTCACTGAGTTAGAAGGAGTTCTGACAGGTATGACTCATGGCTAGCTCGATATTGGGCCTAGAGGGTCACACACATATGGTAGGCATTGCGATGAGTAGAGGTTCAGATATGAGATATCCGACGGAGCCTTTGTCTTATTGGATGCAGTTCTAATACCCACTAGGGGAGGACCCATTAGGGTTCGACAGGGGACCTCTATAAATAGGACGGATTCAGAGCCTCATAGGCTAGAGCCTTTGCTTGTCTTTCCTATTCTCCTCTTCCTCTCCACCTCAGAGTAGGCCTGGAGTCTTGAGGAGCGTCGTCGCAACCCTGCTGTGTGGATCACCGCTAGAGAGGAGGACGCTTGACCTCCTTCACCCTCTCCTAAGGATCTGCAAGGAAATAGGGATAAACGATCCCCCTGTCTATATGCAGTTTTAAGTTTCGCCGATTTTGCGCACCAATCTTCGTACGATGACGAACATCTCTTTGGGAATCGGGGATTTTGTTTTCTTGTTCTTCCGCTGCGCATGTGATGTCGCCCCCATGATTTCCCAATAGTTAGGACTATAGCTAGGAGAGTCCTAATTGAGAGGGATATTCATGTAAAACCTACCTAAGCCAACCCCTATTAAAGAGATGAAGAGGCCGGCTAGGGTTATGAGGTTTTTTCTTAGAGAAGAATTAGGAGTTGTAAGGGAATGGGAGTCTTGAGTAGGAGTCCTATTATGAGTTGGTTAGAAGTAAGAGTCTTAAGTATGAGTCCTATTAGGAGTTAGGGTTTAGAAGCCCTATAAATAGCTATGTATTCCTCCTCTTTTGATAAGCAATAGATGAATCTTTTCTGCAGCCTTTGAACAGCAACTTGGAGGGAGGAACCCCTATAGAGTTCCAAGGAGGCCGATCCCCTAAAGAGATCAACCCCAAGTTTAGAATCTGCAAGGGTTCTAACAACGACGCCTTCCTTTCTCTAATTGAACCTAAATGCATTGGCGAAGCCTTGAAAGATGATTCATGGGTTATTACCATACAAGAGGAATTGAACTAATTTGAGAGGAATGAGGTATGGAAGCTTGTTCCTAGACCTAGTGACCATTTAGTCATTGGTACTAAATGGATCTTTAGAAACAAGCAAGATGAATGCGGTATCGTGGTTAGAAACAAGGCTAGACTAGTAGTCAAAGGTTTCAACCAAGAAGAAAGTATCGACTACGAAGAGACATTTGCTCTTGTGACAAGATTAGAAGCCATTAGGATGCTCCTTGCCTATGCTAGTAGTAATAATTTTAAACTATTTCAAATGGATGTCAAAAGTGCTTTCTTGAATGATTTTATTTCCGAAGAAGTGTATCTTGAATAACCTTCCGGATTTAAAAATTCTCTTCTTCCTAATCATGTATTTAAATTGACTAAGGCTCTCTATGATTTAAAACAAGCTCCCAGAGCTTGGTATGAAAGACTTAGTTTCTTTCTTATTTTAAATAACTTTACAAAAGGCAAGGTTGATACTACATTGTTTATGAAATATTTTAAAAATAATTTTCTTATTGTTCAAATTTATGTTGATGATATTATTTTTTATTCTTCGGATGAATCATTATGTGAATCAGTTGCCAAATGTATGAGTCATGAATTTGAAATGAGCCTAATGGGAGAATTAACCTTCTTTTTAGGATTACAAATTAAACAACTTTGTAATGATATATTTCTTAATCAATCTAAATATATATTAGAATTGTTAAAATAATTTAACATGGATGGTATCTTTAGATATCTTAAAGGAACTCCTAATTTAGGATTATGGTATCCAAAATCCGATAATTTTGATTTAATAGCTTATGCAGATGTTGAATTTGGCGGATGTAGGATAGAGAGAAAAAGCACATCCGGAATATGTCAATTTTTAGGACATGCACTTGTTTCTTGGATTTCCAAGAAATAAAATTCGGTTGCACTATCTACGGTGGAAGCCGAATACGTAGCTGCAAGTGCATGTTGTGCACAAGTTATTTGGATGAAAAATACATTGGAAGACTATGAAATTTACTTAAAGAACATTCCTATAAAATGTGATAAAATAAGTGCTATTTGTCTAACCAAAAATCCAATTTAACACTCTAGAACTAAGCATATTGACATTAGGCATCACTTTATATGAGATCATGTCAATAATAATAATGTCATTCTAGAATTTATTGATACAAAGCATCAATTATCGGACATTTTCATAAAAGCCTTAAATGAAGATCAATTTGACTTTATTAGAAGGGAATTAGGCATGTTAAATTGTCCTTGTGAATGAGCTTGATTGTATATATTTTTCAAAAATTTTTCATCCTCTTTTCGGTTTTCGTGGATTTGACTTCTTTCTTATTATTGTAAACCTCTATGCTACCTTGACATACGTTGAACATTATCCTAGTATATGATGTTGGATGTTTCTTTCCGAAATTTTGTCAACGTTTTGATGGAACTTTCATGTTATTTTGGATGATTTTATGTCTTCCTTGAATGATTGATCTTAATGCCAAGTTGAAGCTTTGTCAAGTTTAACATCTCCTTTTCAAGATTTTTTTTTATGAGATGATTTTATGAATGGCTACAATGATCACGAGTTTTATGCTTGAAAACTTATCTCTTTTTTGTTGATGACAAAGGGGAAGAAGAATGTGCAAAAGATTGATGACTTATGCAAATATGAAATTAGCATATGTATCATAGTGCAATAGCTTATATGTTGTATAATGCAATGAAAAATGTCTTATATGTGTTATATTCCTTAAAAGCATCGCAAAACTTTTTGAGCATATCGAATATGAAAGTTTTTAGATTAGTTGTCATATCATGTTTATTATTATTTTTATATATATGATAAGCAATCATCTTATGATCATATGAAATCATGCCTTGCATTTATATAATAAGATCCATGTTGAAATTTCATATTATTATTATTTCTTATCGAAATGATAATTATTTTTTATCATTCAGCTTGAAAATAATTTTCATGCCTTGAAATTATAAGAAATACGAAGTTTAGGCTTAAATTCAAAGAATAACGATAAGTTCAACGGATAGAACTTATCGGTTTAGGCTTAAATTCAAAGAGATTGAATTCAAGTATTTTTATCTTCTCATAATATGACATATAGATAGGGGGAGTTATGATTAATAGATTAATTGATCTAATCCATATTATTGATAAAAAAGGGGGAGATTGTTAAATCTCGGATTTTGATGATGAAGTAAATTAATAGATTAATTGATTTAATCCATATTATTGAGTTAAGTGTGCAGGATTAACTACGATAGATTGAGGACATAAAGCAAGTTTACCGGAGTCAAGTTCGATGGGTATTCGAGAGTCCGCCCAAAGTCCGAAGAATCGTCGGAAGTGCTGCCGGAACGAACCGAGAAAGAATTGGGGACTTGTCGAAGTTTTCGGAAGTCCGCCGAAAAGATCGTCGGAGGTTCACGGAGATCACTGAGAAGGTTTAGATACTTGCCAAAGACTCATTGAACTCGCCATAAGATTGGGAGCCTACTAGGAGTCCACCGGAAGAAATCCGAGGGTGCATCGGAAATCCGCTAGAAGTTCACCGGAAAGAAACTCGACGTTGCCAGTTAAAATTCATTTAGGTCTATGTCTTAATTTCATAGTTTGCATATAATTTGGGTTAGGATTAAGGGTTAATCCTATAACCCGATTAGGGGCCAATTGGGCCCGAGTTTGGACTAGTTTGGGCTAAGTTTGGAGCCCAACCAGTGAGCTGGAACAGTCCAGGCGGTGGACCACTAGACTGGGCGGTGGCACCACCGGACTGGGCGGTGGCACCGCCCAGAACCCGAGAGGTCTAGTAGTGGCATGCTAGTACACTACCGGACTGGGCGGTGGCACCGCCTAGAACCCGAGAGGTCCGGTGGTGGCACCGCTAGTACACTGCTGGACTGGGCAGTGGCACTGCCAGTACACTCTCAGTGTCAGACACTGACAAGCGATGGCACCGCCACTGACAGGCGATGGCACCGTTAGCACCGGGAAACCCAAAAGTAATTCAAATTTGGAGCCCAACTTTGAATCCTCTTAGGGCCTATAAATACCCCTTAATTCTTAGCAGAGATAACATCTTTTTTGACAAGTTAGAAAGTGAGAAAAAGCTCTAGCAAAGTCTTGTTTTTAATAGCTTTAGTGTTTACCTCCCTCTTTCTCTTTGAAAAATCTGTAAGAGTATGAACCACTTGTAAGAAGGTTGTAAGAGGGGTATTTTGTCATTCTCCTTCAAAGTGAATTGCTAGTGGAAGTTGGGAGCCTCCTCAAAGAAGGCTTCGAAAGTGGATGTAGGTCATTTGACCGAACCACTCTACATCATGGTGTTCCTTGAATGTGTGAGTATTTAATTTTCTGAACTATTTCTTTACTTAGCTGCAAATCATTCGGTTTTCATCTCCCTACTCTTGACTACCATTAGTCGAGCTATTTTAGCTAAGTCACCTTTCATCGAATCAAAATCTCTATATATTTATAAAATCAATTTCAAACTTACGAGTTTTAAGCCGCTGCACTAATTCACCCCCCCCTCTTAGTGCCGCTCCAATCCTAACTTGGTTCATGGTTAGTATTAATTGTCTAGATCAAAATGTGTTTTACATGTGTAGGATTAACTATAATAGCAAGGCATGAAGCAAAATGAAGTCCCGAAGTCAAGGACACGATTTCGTTGGGAGTTTGAGAGTTCGTCGGAAGTCTAGAGGTTCGTCGGAAGTTCTATCAGAACCAACCGAGAAGTCTCGGAGCTTGTCAGAGAAGCTCATCGGAACTCGCCAAGAAGATCATCATGAAGTCTAGGAGCTTGCTAGGAGTCTGCTGGAACATTGCCAAGAGATCATCGGAAGTTCGCTGGAAGAAACCAAGACTTATGGACTTGTTTAGCTTAAGTATGTCTTAGATTTCATATTTAGCAGGTAATTGGGTTTGGAATTGGACCAACCCAATTATGGGCCAGTTGAGCCCATGTAAGAACTGTGCTGGGCCCAATGAAAAGGCCCAAACAGTGCCCCAAGAGGTGACACCATTGTGGCAAAGTCTCTGAGACTATGTCAAGCGATGGTACCGCCGGTCTGGGTGGTGGTACCACCTAGACACAGCCTCCGAGAGGCTGTAGGCATTAGTACCGCTAGTCTGGGTGATGGTACCACCTAGTGTCAAGTGGTGGCACCGCCAGACTAGGCGGTGGTACCGCCTAGTGCAATGCTAGTGTTAAACTGACATTGGCAGTGGTACCACCCAGCACAGGTGGTGGTACCGCCCGGACCTAGGAAACCCAGGATGAGATATTTTTTAGGCACTAAGTTTGAATCAACTTGAAGCCTATAAATACACCTCTCATCCCTGGTTAAAAGACACAAGCACAGAGAGTTTTAAAGTAAGAAAACACTATAAAAATCACTTGAGAAATCCCTCCTCTAGATCTAACTTTAGAATTCTGTTTAGAGAGGAGTGTGTGTGCTTGTAAGGGTTATCTCCTAAACCCCGTAAAAGGAGAAGAGGGGTGTAAGAAGGAGGTTGTGTTAGGATCGAGAGCACTAAGAGGGGGGGGGGGGTGAATTAGTGCAGCAGAAAACTTTCTGCGATTAAAATCGAAAGCTGCGTTCGAACGATAAAAACAACTTCTGTATGAAAGTTGATACTAAGCAAGGTTAAAGTCAAACTATGCAGGCAGTTTGCAGCTATGATGAAAACCAGAATATCGGCGCAAACTGAAATCCGGCGTTCGTACGAAGAAACTGATTTACGTCTAAATGCTGATTCGTAAATCACTTGATTAGATAAGACGCAGTTTAAGTAGGAGTATAAAGGTAGTGTGCAGTTATGGTAAAGCTCAAAACGTAAATGCAATCTACAATATGATGATCATACGAAAAAGCAAATTTATGTCTAAACGCAGATTTACGTCTAAACGCAGATTTACGTCTGAACCTTGAAACTCGTTCGTAAAATCGCAAAGGGCAGTAGCTGTTGAGAAGTTTGTAGTGAAGGTAAAATGCTCAAAGGAAATGCAAACCGAGATTTAGAGTGGTTCGGTCAATCTTGACCTACTCCACTTTTGGCTTCCTCCACCGACGAGGTCACCGACGTCAACTAGAGGCCTTCCTTCAATAGGCGAAGGCCAACCACCCTCTTACAGATTCACTCCTTTTGACGGGCTTAGGAGACAACCCTTACAGAAGTTTTCTCTCCTCTCTTTACAACTCAAACTTTGAAGAACAGAAAGAGGAGAACTAGCAGTTTTGAGCTTTAAGAACCTCAAAAAGATAGCAAGATTTCGAGTGTGTGTTCTATACTTTCAGTGCTGAATGGGTGGGGTATTTATAGGCCCCAACCCAGTTCAAATTTGGAGCTCAAATCTGTCAATTCCCGGAATTCCGGGATCAGCGGTTGCACCTCCTGACTGGGGCGGTTGCACCGCCTGGTAGAGCTCGAAGACTGAGCCTCTGGGCGGTCCCACCTCTATCAGGGGCGGTTGCACCTCTCTGCCAGAGCTCGAAGACCGAGCTCAAGCAGTTGCACCGCCTGACTAGGGAGGTTGCACCACCTGGCAGAGCTCGAAACTTGAGCTCTGGCGGTGCTACCTCTTGACAGAAGAGGTTGCACCGCCCAGTCTCGCTCGGAGACTGAGCCCGGGGCGGTGCCACCTCTTGGCTGGGGCGGTTGCACCGCCCAGTCTCGCTGGGAGACATAGCCTGGGCAGTGCTACCTCCTGGCTTGGGCGGTTGCACCTCCCATAGCAATTAGGGTCCGAATGGGTTAATCTATTCGGCCCAATTTGATTCTTTCAGGGGCCCAATTGCCCCAAGATTAAGCTAATGGGATCACCTCCCATATCTAACTCAATAAATGTGCTAACTACGATTATTTCCTAAGACATATTCTGCAGCTTGCTCCGGTGCGTCAATTGCTTCTTCCGGCGAGTTTCCGGCGAACTTCCGTCGATCATCCGACGTACCCTCGGTGATCCTCCTGCGGACTTCCGGCAAACTCCTGGACTTGCGACGATCCACTTGGCAAGTTCCGACGAGCTCCTTTGGCAAGCTTCTGGACTTCTCAGATTTGTTCTAGCAGAACCTCCGACGACTGTCCGAACTTCCGTCGAGCTCTTGAACTCCCAACGTGATCATTGTCATGACTCCGGCACAACTCCTGCTGCATGTCTTACTTTCATCGTAGTTAATCCTGCACGCATATCTCAACACACAGATTCGACAAAAATTGACAATTGACTTCATCATCAAAATCCAAGAGTCAACAATCTCCCCCTTTTTTATGATGACAATCAATTGATAATGGAGTTAACCTTAACTCCCCCTATCTATATGCCATACTTCTTGAATTTAAAAACTTTATAAATTCAAGAGACATATTCCCATCATGATTCCCATCATGATGTATCTCTTTGAAGATGATGTCAAGGCTTGACATTCATTTTCAAATATAATAAGTTTGAATGATGGTTATTGTAGCAATTCATCATTTTGTAAGATATCAACATGTAAAGCTGTGAAGCAAGATTTTGATATCATTACATGATGTACACATTTCGAATATTTTAGCAAGTGTAGCATTGCATCACATGGTAAGATATCAGTTCGTACGATGCAAATTTTTGTTTGATATCTTGATACAGGGCATATAGCAATGATAGCAATCATATATTTCTTGGTGATGCAAGTATGGCCTAATCATAGCAATGATGGCAATCATATATTTCTTGGTGATGCAAGTATGGCCTAATCATAGCATCAGTGATAGCAACCATATCAACATCAGTGATAGCAAACATATCAGCATCAGTGATAACAACCATAACATCATCAGTGATAGCAAACATATCAACATCAGTGATAGCAACCATATCATCATCAGTGATAGCAAACATATCAACATCAGTGATAGCAACCATATCATCATCAGTGATAGCAAACATATCAATTCATATATTTCTCCCCCTTTGTCATCAACAAAAAGCATGGTAGATGTGATTCCAGGAGAACAATATAAGCAGGTTATCAAGCACATAAAGGAAGGCATGACACATATAATGCTTTGAATACCTCTTTTCCTTGTATGTTATAATTCTTTATGCATGAAGGAGGAAACTCATTTTTCCAAAAAAAATTTACATAAGAGTGTACAGGAGAATCCGATTTTTAGCATTCAAATTGTTAAGCAAATCCGAAAATGAAATGAACTCTTTCATGCATTCGGACATGAGTAAGCTACTGATTTTCAAGGACAAAACATAATTTCCAACATGTTATTTGATCAAGTGATACCAAGGCATGTAATAATAATCAAGTGATTTGATCATTCAATAAAGTCCGAAAAATAATTTTAACTAGTTTAAGTATTCGGACACATCAACATTCCTAATTCTCTTCTTATGAAATTAAATTGTTCTTCACTTAGAGGTTTTGTAAAGATATCAACTAGTTGATGTTTCGTATCAATGTCATATTACTGACTTATCAACTACATTGGTATGTCACTTTATATTTATCAAGGCACAAGGTTTTCAAAACATTTAGTTTCAATGTAAAATCCGAGATAAACAACAAGAGATGTTTGTAACTTTGCATATGCTCACAGATCAAGGTAAATAAAGAGTAACATACGGAGTTTACAACATATCATATTAAAGACAAAGTCCATCATGAGGAGTTTATAACAACAGCGGATGATTGTGTTCATACAAGCTCATTCATGAGGTGGAAAGTTAAAGTGCCTAAATAAAGAGTCAAATTGTCGATGAATTTGCTGTAGCTTAGTTAGGATTTGATCTTGTCGATGTTCAAGCCGTTCTTGTCTTTGTTCGAATCGGTCCATCCGAATCTCAATATCTTCGACAGATGACGTGTGAGTTTGCTCAAATGGATGTGTTTCCTCAAAGGGACAGATCGGAGGAGATTGGGTACCCCTAAAGACTGGTGTTTCTGGTTCTGGTTCAGGTTGAGGGGGATCAGTTCTTCTTGGCATTCTAACCCAGTTATCGTTCCTATAAAAACATCTTAATCGGTGAAGTAGATTTTTATTAATTATGCTAAATCTATCTACTTTTATTACTTCTTCTTCCGGTGGTATTAGAATATCGTAGGCTTTCATTATTCTAGTTATTATTCCACCATATGGGAGCATCATGTCTTTCTTAGATAGTTCTAACATGTTTTGTTGGATAAGATAACCAAGACAAATGTCATGTACTTTCATGATCATATACATAGTTCCTAATTCTAATTGGCTTACTTCATCATGATGATATTGTTTAGGAAGAATGATGCTAGTTAGGATGTGATGAAGTACCTTAGTGTTTAGAGGCAGTAAATGTTCACAACTTTTAGGAACAAATGCTAAGTTCGGATTGGCAAAAATTGTTTGTAGGGCTTCAACGTATGTTGTTCCAACATTTTCATCATCCCATGATCCTCTAAAGTAAAGTCCTCTTCTTTTCATGGGAATACCTATCATGTCGCAAATGAATCTATCCGTAATTGAAATGTGTTGTCCTAAGAGATAGGTGGACATCCATTCTTCTTCATCTACTAGTATGTTGTTGTAAAACAATCTTACTAGTCTTGGATAGATGGGTTCATTAATTTATAATATAGGGAGTAGATCTAAGTTTGCAAACCACTGGATTGTCTCTAAGTCTCTTAGCTCACTTAAATCTACGTATTTTTCCTTGTTGACACTCCTAAGTTCAAAAGAGGAAAATTTTTCAGTATGGTATTTTGAATCGAAAAGGGTGGAATCAAAGTCTTCTACTAATCTCCTCTTTCCTTTGTCCCTTGAGGATCTTCTAGATCCCATAACTACTGCTGTTTAGAATAATGGTGATGAGCAAAAGTAAATGAATCAAGAAACAGAGTTTAAGGGCTTCTTAGAGAGTACCTTAATGAGATCTTCAATAGAGGGAAGGAATGTTGATGCTTTGCTTCGAAATGAAGGGTATTTGGGATGCTAAGATGGGGGAAATGGGGATGGAGGAGGCTTGGGAGAGTAGAGGAGGGAAGGAAATGAGTTGGGGTCGGTTTCACCGCCGGCCCTAGCTTGAGTTATAAAGGGGCAGAGTTGCGGGCAGTTGCACCTCTGGTTGGAGCGGTGCAAACTCTCGCAACACGTGACAGCTGGAGGTGCTACCTCCAACTGGGGCGGTGCCACTGCCTGGTGAGCACTTGTTCTGATCTGAGAATTTTTCTGTCTTGAGGAGAATTTTCATTAACAGCAATCAACTTTACTTACGTAATTACGTAAGAATTTTCATTTTAAGACACGGACTTTTGCACGATCAAGGTAGATTTTTAACGTGCACATTCTTAATGTCGTACACATGTTTGTGATAGTTTCTTCAAGTTGATAAGTCTTGCAAGTTCATGACAGAGTTAGTCATTTTATGATACAGAGTTAAATTCGAAGGTTATGAACGGATGGAATTGATGGGTTCGAAAATCCAGGGATATGTGAATTTGGGAATCATACGTTTCTAATTCTGAACAGGATTGTATCTAGGTCGCATTTATGATTTTACCCTTGTTGTTGTCTCCGAATGTGACATAGCCTTCGTCTATGCTAGTGAGCTTAGAGAATTGAGATGGATCTCCGGTCATATGCCTTGAGCATCCACTATCAAGGTACCATCTCTTGCTCCTAGCTTGCGATGGTGTGGGTTTCTACAAGAAAGGATGATTTTTAGATATCCACTTGCTTTTGGGTGCCTCAAAGATAGATCTACATTGTTTATCATGTTGCATAGAGTTTATCATGGTTCCTTTAGGAACCCAAGTCAGTTTGTTTGGACTTATTTTCTTGAATGGACAATAATGCGTCTTGTGTCCAAATTTGTAACAAAAGTTGCATTTGGTTTGGGGTTGAACATGTAAGATGGGGCCTTTTATGAAGGTGGTTGGATTTAGGTGAGGACTTCTCACAAATCCAATTCCACTCCTTTTTGGAACGTGACCCTTGTTTGCTAGGATCATGTTCAATGACTTGCTACCAACCTCGAATTTCTTCAAGGTGTCCTTAAGTAGCAGGTTTTCTTTTTGGAGAGTTTCTAGATCATGGCATTTGATACATGAATTTAAACTATCATGATATTCAGTTTTTAACTTATCAAAATCACAAGTAAGACTATCATGCTCCTTTTTTAGCAGTTTGTATTTTCTATTGATAATCTTGCGTTCATCAAATAAGTCATGGAAGGCATTTAATAATTCATCGAAAGATAAATCAGCATCTAATAAATTTGTTACCTCTTCTCCGATGGCTATTAAGGCGTAATGAGAAACTTGCTCGGTGTTGGACTCCTCTTCTTCGAATGTGCTCGAATCATCCCATGTTGCTTTGAGCGCCTTCTTCTTTGTTGTTCTCTTTTTGGCTTGGGGACAATCACTCTTGTAGTGTCCCGGCGTTTTGCACTCATAGCAAATAACTTGGTCCTTCTTGTTGAATCTCGTATTTTGATGATGAAACCACTTGATATGTGTTTATGATTTAAACTGCATTTTGAGCGATACGGGTCTACTCGATCAGGTTTAGACAGTTGACGCAGGAGGAATTGACGTTGCGCCGGAAGAGATCACGTCAGGATATTGGATGGCTGAATGCTTCAAACGTCGGGCATCGGGCCAAGGAGAGCGAAATTGTGCCAAGGATATCAGGGTTGCGGAGGTCAACCACCGATTGGGCAACAAGCCGCAAGAGAGGACGATGCACAGAAGAATCGGACGAGGCGCCAACCAATGACGTGCCGGGCAACAGAATGTCAATTCGCGTTGTAATAATTGTCTAGATCGGAGTAGAGTTTTAGCTTGTGTGTGCAGGATTAACTACGATAACGACGAAGACATAAAGCAAAACAAAGTGTCGGAGTCAAGCGCGAAGGATTCGTTCGGAGTTCGAGAGTTCGACGGAAGTCCGAAGGTTCGTCGGGAATGTTGCCGGAACTAGCCGAGAATGAGTAGGGAGCTTACCGAAGGGTTTTTCGGAAGCTCGCCGGAAGGTTCGTTGGAAGTTCGCGGAGCTCACCGAGAAAGATCGGAGCTTGCCGAAGAAGCTCGTTGGAACTCGCCAAGATCAAATCGTGAAGTCTAGGAGCTTGTCGGGAGTCCGTAGAATGGTTTTCGAGAGTTTATCGGAAGACCGTCGGAAGTTCGCCGGAAGCTCGTCGGAAGAAGTCTTGACTTACGGACTTTGTAATAGCTTAGAAAATGTCTTTAAATTCATATTTAGCATGTTAATTAGGGTTAGGATTAGGTGTTAATCCTATAACCCAAGTAGGGGCCAATTGGGCCCGAGTTCGGACTGGTTTGGGCCAAGTTTGGAGCCCAACCAGTGAGCTGATTTGGCCTAGGCGGTGGCACCGCCTAGGTTAGGTGGTGGCACCGCCCAGCACCCGAGAGCTGGGCGGTGACACCTCCTGGGCTGGGCGGTTGCACCGTCCAGCACCCGAGCGCTGGGCGGTGGTACCGCTTGGCTGGGCGGTGGCACCGCCAGCATCGGGAACATAAGAGAATTCAAATTTTTGGAGCCCAAATTTGAATCCTCTTGAAGCCTATAAATACCCCTAAAGTCTCAACTGAGTATACAACTTTTGTGTAGCAAGTGATTGATAGGAAAGTCTTAGAAGAGTCTTTGCCTTTCTTGTTTTCAATTTGCTAGAGTTCTCCTCATTCTTTCTTGCTGAAAATTTGTAAGAGGTTGAACTGCTTGTAAAAGGTTGTAAGAGGGGTATTTGCCCTTCCATTTCAAGAGATTTGCTAGTGGAAGGTGGGAGCCTCATCGAAGAGGGGCCTCGCAAGTGGATGTAGGTCATTTGACCGAACCACTCTAAAATCGACGTAATCTCTGGTTTGCATTTCATTATTGCTATTTACATTACTGCAAACCTTCTTACATGCTTTAGTTCCTTATTACCTTTGCTGCACAACTTTAAGAATACACTTTCAAGTTTAGCTTTCCAAGTTCCATTCTTATCGTACGAAAGATTTGTCGAAACCGAAGTTTTAATCCGCTGCACTAATTCACCCCCCCCCTCTTAGTGCCGCTCCGATCCTAACATTTGGTATCAGAGCAAGGCTCACTCTCATATTTGGTTTAATACCCAAGAGAGATGGCTTACTCCGGCATGCAAGAGGGACACTCTATCACACGTCCACCTATGTTTAATGGGTCGGATTACACGTATTAGAAGACCCGTATGAGGATCTTCCTCATTTCTATGGATTTCGAGCTTTGGACTATTGTCGAAAACGGATTTCAAAAATCTTCTCTTCCGATGAACGAATGGAATGAATCGGAGAAGAAGGTTTTTGCCTTAAACGCAAAGGCTATGAATGCCTTGTTTTGTGCTTTGGACAAAAATGAGTTCAATCGGATTTCAACGTGCGAAACGACTTTTGATATTTGGCGAACACTTGAAATCACGCACGAGGGAACTAGTAGAGTCAAAGACTCGAAAGTTAACATTTCAATACATGATTTCGATCTTTTTCGAATGAAGCCAAGCGAAACCATTGTTGACATGTACACCCGTTTTACGGATGTCATCAATGGTTTACAAGCTCTTGGCAAATGTTTCTCGAATTTTGAACTTGTTAGTAAAGTTTTACGATCACTTTCTAAAGCTTGGGAATCAAAAGTAACGGCAATACAAGAAACAAAAGATTTAAATATTTTTCCACTTGAAGAACTTATCGGCTCATTGATGACATATGAAATGGTGCGCAATGCACATGATGAACACAATGAACACTTGGACCACCTTCCAAAGAACAGGAAGGATTTGGAACTCCAGACAAATAAATACCACTTGAGCGATGACTCAAGTGATGAGGACAATGATGAACTTGAACTTCGAACACTAACTCTTAATAAGTTCATTAAACAAAAATCTAAAATAAACAATGAACTTGAACGGAGGAAGAGGCCAAAGAAAAGGAAGGCAACCAAGGTTGAATCAAGAACTTCCAAAGGTGAAACGACGAGGGCTTTGACGAGCTTCAACTACAAGGTAAGTAACTCAACTCTCTTGAATTATTTTGAAATTACTTAAAGTTTTTAATGAGTTCTTAATTTAGATAGTGGGAATAGGAAATAAAAAAAAATTGTTTTTCAAAAATTATATCATGTTTTTCTTTTTAGCATCTTTGAAAAAATTAAAAATTTGATCATGAAAAGTATATTGCTAAGGTTTCATACATGTTATGTTTTGAAATGTTGAATGATGTATGCAACATTATGGATGATAGTTATATATAATGCTTAGGATTAATTCATGCATGTGTATTTTGATGATTTTATGTCATGCATGAGTTTTTGAAGTGAATATTGATTTGATACTCTCATTTTGGATTAACATGTTTTTAGTTTAATCATTTTTATGATGAATTAAGATGACATTCTCATGACATATTAAGATGACAAAGTGTATGTACATCTATGTATGAATTTCTTGATAGTCTTTTGATGATAGATGTGATATCATGATGTTTTATTTTTGATGTGTTTGGTCTTGACGGTTTTATGACAAAACTTTTGTTTTGATTTTAAATGATGATACATGTTTTCACAAAAAGATTTGAACACCCTCACATGAAATCAATTATATGAAATGGAAATAAATTTTATATCCTATTGAGATTAATGAATTTAGTTTACCAATCTTGTGAATCTCATGAAAATAAACATGATGAATATTTTAAAAATAAATGAGTGTATCATGTATTTGGTCTTAATGATTTCTCTTAAACATATTTTTTTGAAATCATACTTGATGATGAATATCAAGATATTAAAAGGATGTTATCATGGAATCATACTTGATGATTTGTTCTATGAAATTTACCTTTTCGTCTTAAATATTGACACTTGTTTTATTAAAGGTAAAGGAATGCTTATAAGAAGCAAATCACATGAATAAAAATTTATAAAAACGAAATACGATCCTCTATCTTATCGATTTTTCAATAAATCTATGCTTGTCATGTATGAATTTATTGAATGTGATTTTGAGGATGATTTCGGATTTCACAAATGCTTGATTCATACTTATGACATGAGACACATTTTAAATATGAATCATGTTCAATGCTTCAATCATATAATATCTCCCTTAATTCATTTTGTTCTCCTAGATTTATTTACGAAAGAGGAGAATCTTCCAAAAACAAAATGATGCAAATGAATCACTTATCGATATGTCTTTTTGAAATATCTTTTTAATGTGATGTTGATAATTTGAGATGCCTATTGGAATTCATGACATAAGATAATTGAATCCTTGACTTACTCTAGCTTGAAAATAGATGTTTAAAATCTTGCTTGATTAGCTGTTTTATAAGATTTTGCCTTTATGTCTTGAACTTTCATGCTTATCTTGATTTGGCATATAATGACTAAGGCATACTTAGATGAAACAGAATCACTTCAAAAATGCTTTTCCCATCGGATCAAGATTAATGATTTCATGATATTTTGTGAATCTCGAAATTGATTTTGATGACTTGATTATGAGTTTCAAGTTACCGATTTGATTTGAATAAGTTTTATTTAAATCAGAATCTTGATCTTGTAAAATTGGAATCACAAATAATATCTTTTGGTATTCATGAATTGATACTCACAATATGAAAGTATTGGTATTCATGACTTGAATTTAATTGAAACATTGCATGCTTAAATTAATCATTCTCCTATGTTTCAAAAATTCCTTAAAAGCCTTATGAGATGATTGAAAATTAATTTGCTTTATGATGAATCACGAATCATGACTTGATCTATGATATTGATATATTTTAATCATGATCCTTGGTTGTATAATCCTTTTGCTCTATTAAAAGGATTTATTGAATGAATCATGTCCTTCTTGAATTTTCTTGATATCATGACATGATTTTGTAAGTTGGCTTGTATAATGATTAAAATCTTTTGGACATCGATTTCTCCCTTCTTTTCGGTAATGACAAAGGGGGAGAAATATATGAATTGATACTATGAGTGCCATATTTGAATGATAAATATATGAATTAATAAGTGCCATATTTAAATTTGAATTATGTTGAGATATCAAAAGAAGCTTGCATCGAAATATATGGAAAATTGAAAATCGAAATGCTATGATTGCCATATGCCATGTTTGCATCATATTAAGATATCAAGAACTAGCATTGTAATTTTACTTGCTGATATCTTGTCATATGATGAAATGCTACGAATTGTTGCTAAAATGATGCATGCAACACTTATGCTTTTTATGTGATGTATTGCATATGATGTGTATCATGAATGCTTTAAATGATGAATGTTAGGTATCATGATCAACATGTTGATAAATGCTTGAAAATTTTAATGTTTGAGTATCATGTATGATATGCTTATTAATGATGATTGATTTATTTTTCGGTATCGTGCATGAAAAATAAGGTTATTGAAATTGTGTATGTTTTAATTTGAATATATAATGATGCACAAATAAGAATGATACTTACCTTTGTCATAATATGAAAATTGATATAAGGGTCTTCCCTTCTTTTTGACAATGACAAAGGGGAGCAAGAATTTCTAGCGTGGACATCATGAAAAGAGGCAAACTATCTAGCTTGCACAATTCAAGATGAAAGCAAAAATTGCACTTCTCAAAAGAGAAGATGCAAATGTAACATTTGCCAAATTGTTTGCTTGCCTCATGTAAAACATTATCTCTTGCTAGTTTGACATTTTTGCTAGCTTGTATGTTGCAAAACTTGATCACTTTTTCAAACATTTTGCTAGCTTGCATGATGAAGAACTTGCTATCTTGAACATTACCAAAAGTGCTATCTTGTATGCTATAAAACTTGCATATCTAAAACTTGATAGCTTGAATGTCCTAAGCATGATGCAATACTTGCTAAATTTTCTAGCTTCAAAACTGCATGATGATAAAACTTGATATTATGTTTTTCATGCAATGAGTTGAACTTATATTAAAAACACAAAGAATAGTTGTACTTCTCCTTTTTGTTGATGACAAAGGGGGAGAAGTATGTTGATGACATGATATGCATAAGTTTATGCATATGTTCATGATGATGTGTTGCAAGTATTCATGATGAATATTGTAATGACTTGAATTCAGTTTGAATTCAAGGTTCTATCAATATGGCATATTGATAGGGGGAGTTTGTTTAAACTCCACGGAGTTAAGGTCTATCAATATGGCATATTGATAGGGGGAGTTTGTTTAAACTCCCGGAGTTAAGGTTAACTCCGTCATCAAGTGGTTGTCATCATCAAAAAGGGGGAGATTGTTGAATCTCGTATTTTGATGATGAAACCACTTGATATGTGTTTATGATTTAAACTGCATTTTGAGCGATGCAGGTCTACTCGATCAGGTTTAGACAGTTGACGCAGGAGGAATTGACGTTGCGCCGGAAGAGATCACGTCAGGATATTGGATGGCTGAATGCTTCGGACATCGGGCATCGGGCCAAGGAGAGCGAAATTGCGCCAAGGATATCGGGGTTGCGGAGGTCAACCGCCGATTGGGCAACAAGCCGCAAGAGAGGACGATGCACCGAAGAATCGGACGAAGCGCCAACCAATGACGTGCCGGGCAATAGAATGTCAATTCGCGTTGTAATAATTGTCTAGATCGGAGTAGAATTTTAGCTTGTGTGTGCAGGATTAACTACGATAACGATGAAGACATAAAGCAAAACAAAGTGTCGGAGTCAAGCGCAAAGGATTCGTTGGGAGTTCGAGAGTTCGACGGAAGTCCGAAGGTTCGTCGGGAATGTTGCCGGAACTAGCCGAGAATGAGTAGGGAGCTTGCCGAAGGGTTTTTCGGAAGCTCGTTGGAAGGTTCGTTGGAAGTTCGCGGAGCTTGCCGAAGAAGCTCGTTGGAACTTGCCAAGATCAAATCGTGAAGTCTAGGAGCTTGCCGGGAGTCCGTAGAATGGTTTTCGAAAGTTTATCGGAAGACCGTCGGAAGTTCGCCGGAAGCTCGCCGGAAGAAGTGTTGACTTACGGACTTTGTAATAGCTTAGAAAATGTCTTTAAATTCGTAGTTAGTACGTTAATTAGGGTTAGGATTAGGTGTTAATCCTATAACCCAAGTAGGGGCCAATTGGGCCCGAGTTCGGACTGGTTTGGGCCAAGTTTGGAGCCCAACCAGTGAGCTGATTTGGCCTAGGCGGTGGCACCGCCTAGGCTAGGCGGTGGCACCGCCCAGCACCCGAGAGCTGGGCGGTGACACCTCCTGGGCTAGGCGGTTGCACCGTCCAGCACCCGAGCGCTGGGCGGTGGCACCGCCAGCATCGGGAACATAAGAGAATTCAAATTTTTGGAGCCAAAATTTGAATCCTCTTGAGGCCTATAAATACCCCTCAAGTCTCAGCTGAGTATACAACTTTTGTGCAGCAAGTGATTGAGAGGAAAGTCTTAGAAGAGTCTTTGCCTTTCTTGTTTTCAATTTGCTAGAGTTCTCCTCATTCTTTCTTGCTGAAAATTTGTAAGAGGTTGAACTGCTTGTAAAAGGTTATAAGAGGGGTATTTGCCCTTCCATTTCAAGAGATTTGCTAGTGGAAGGTGGGAGCCTCATCGAAGAGGGGCCTCGCAAGTGGATGTAGGTCATTTGACCGAACCACTCTAAAATCGACGTAATCTCTGGTTTGCATTTCATTATTGCTATTTACATTACTGCAAACCTTCTTACATACTTTAGTTCCTTATTACCTTTGCTGCACAACTTTAAGAATACGCTTTCAAGTTTAGCTTTTCAAGTTCCATTCTTATCGTACGAAAGATTTGTCGAAACCGAAGTTTTAATCCGCTGCACTAATTCACCCCCCCTCTTAGTGCCGCTCCGATCCTAACACTTCTTGGGTTCAAGTTTATTTTTAGTGTCATTTTTAAACTTGTTTCTTTTAATGAATTTTTTAAATTTTCTTGTTAGAAGTGCCAAGTCATCGTCACAGTCCTCATCACTTGAGTTTTCTTTCAAGTGGTCTTCCAAAGTTCTAAGTGTCATATCCTTCCTGTTCTTTGGAACGATGTCTTCTTGCTCTTCATGAGCTTTGCAAGTCATCTCGTAGGTCATTAATGACCCAATTAGTTCTTCAAGTGGGAAGTTGTTTAGATCTTTTGCCTCTTGAATAGCAGTGACTTTAGGATCCCAACTCTTAGGAAGGGATCTTAGAATCTTATTTACGAGCTCAAAATCCGAAAAACTTTTTCTGAGTCCTTTTAGACCGTTGACGACATCCGTGAAATGGGTAAACATGTCGCTAATAGTCTCACTCGGTTTCATTCGGAAAAGTTCGAAAGAGTGTAACAAAAGATTGATTTTTGACTCATTCACTCTACTTGTGCCTTCATGAGTCACTTCGAGTGTGTGCCAAATATCAAATGCAGTTTCACAAATCGAAACACGATTAAACTCGTTTTTATCAAGTGCGCAAAATAAGGCATTCATAGCCTTTGCATTGAGAGTGAAAGCCTTCTTCTCCAAATCATTCCAATCGATCATTGGAAGAGAAGACTTCGAAAAACCATTTTCGACAAGATTCCAAAGTTCAACATCCATAGAGATAAGAAAGATCCTCATTCGGGTCTTCCAATAGGTGTAGTCCGTCCCATTAAACATGGGTGGACGTGTACTAGAATGGCCCTCTTGGTTTCCGGCGTAAGCCATCTCTCTTGGGTTTTAATCCGTTTGAGAGTTAACCGGGCTCTGATACCAATTGTTAGGATCGAGAGCACTAAGAGGGGGGGGGTGAATTAGTGTAGCGGAAATCTTTCTGCGATTAAAATCGAAAGCTGCGTTCGAACGATAAAAACAACTTCTGTATGAAAGTTGATACTAAGCAAGGTTAAAGTCAAACTATACAGGCAGTTTGCAGCTATGATGAAAACCAGAATATCGGCGCAAACTGAAATCCGGCGTTCGTACGAAGAAACTAATTTACGTCTAAATGCTGATTCGTAAATCACTTGATTAGATAAGACGCAGTTTAAGCAGGAGTATAAAGGCAGTGTGCAGTTATGGTAAAGCTCAAAACGTAAACGCAATCTGTAATATGATGATCATACGAAAAAGCAGATTTACGTCTAAACGCAGATTTACGTCTAAACGCATATTTACGTCTGAACCTTGAAACTCGTTCGTAAAATCGCAGAGGGCAGTAGCTATTGAGAAGTTTGCAGTGAAGGTAAAATGCTCAAAGGAAATGCAAACCGAGATTTAGAGTGGTTCGGTCAAACTTGACCTACTCCACTTTTGGCTTCCTACACCGACGAGGTCACCGACGTCAACTAGAGGCCTTCCTTCAATAGGCGAAGGCCAACCACCCTCTTACAAATTCACTCCTTTTGACGGGCTTAGGAGACAACCCTTACAGAAGTTTTCTCTCTTCTCTTTACAACTCAAACTTTGAAGAACAGAAAGAGGAGAACTAGCAGTTTTGAGCTCTAAGAACCACAGAAAGATAGCAAGATTTCGAGTGTGTGTTCTATACTTTCAGTGCTGAATGGGTCGGGTATTTATAGGCCCCAACCCAGTTCAAATTTGGAGCTCAAATCTATCAATTCCCAGAATTCCGGGATCAGGCGGTTGCACCTCCTGATTGGGGCGGTTGCACCGCTTGATAGAGCTCGAAGACTGAGCCTCTAGGCGGTGCCACCTCTGTCAGGGGCGGTTGCACCTCTCTGCCAGAGCTCGAAGACCGAGCTCAGGCGGTTGCACCGCCTGACTAGGGAGGTTGCACCGCCTAGTAGAGCTCGAAACTTGAGCTCTGGCGGTGCAACCTCTTGACAGAAGAGGTTGCACCGCCCAGTCTCGCTCGGAGACTGAGCCCGGGGCGGTGCCACCTCTTGGCTGGGGCGGTTGCACCGCCCTGTCTTGCTGGGAGACATAGCCTGGGCGGTGCTACCTCCTGGCTTAGGCGGTGCTACCTCCTGGCTTGGGCGGTTGCACCTCCCACAGCAATCAGGGTCCAAATGGGTTAATCCATTCGGCCCAATTTGATTCTTTCAGGGGCCCAATTGCCCCAAGATTAAGCTAATGGGATCACCTCCCATTTCTAACTCAATCAATGTGCTAACTACGATTATTTCCTAAGACATATTCTGCAGCTTGCTCTAGTGCGTCAATCGCTTCTTCCGGCGAGTTTCCGGTGAACTTCCGTCGATAATCCGACGAACCCTCGGTGATCCTCCTACGGACTTCCTGCAAACTCCTGGACTTGCGACGATCCACTTGGCAAGTTCTGACGAGCTCCTTTGGCAAGCTTCTGGACTTCTCGGATTTGTTCTCGCAGAACCTCCGACGACTGTCCGAACTTCCGTCGAGCTCTTGAACTCCCAACGTAATCATTGTCATGACTCCGACGCAACTCCTGCTGCATGTCTTACTTTCATCGTAGTTAATCCTGCACACATATCTCAACACACAGATTAGACAAACAATTGACAATTGACTTCATCATCAAAATTCGAGATTCAACAGGTTGATCTTTACCGATTAAAGGAAGATCGATAGTGGATGTTGATGGCCTCGAAGGAAGAGGAATCGGCGAAATAGATATAGGTCACGACGACCGAACCACTATAAAAATCTGGTTTGCCTTTACTTCTTGCAATTTACTTTTATAAGCAAACTGCCACTCCTTCTTACTATGCTTTTACTAAGCCTACACTCCGTGCACTTTCAAAGTTATTACCTTTACAAAACAGTTTTTATAAAAATTATATTTTATTATACGAAGTTTTTTCGAACCGATGTAATTTTTTACTACTGCACTAATTTACCCCCCCCCCCCCCCCCTTAGTGCCGACTCGTTCCTAACAACCTCTGTAAGCTTTTTGATCAAAGCTTTCTCTACTTTCGTCAATGTCTAATTTAGTGAATGTACTCATAGGAATATTGATAGCCACTGAACTATCCATATTAAACCGTTTTAATAAGTCTAATGCATACTTTGTTTGACTAAGAAAAATACCATCACTAAGTTGTTTGATTTGTAAACCTAAAAAGAAGGTTAGCTCCCCCATAAAACTCATTTCAAACTCTAGACTCCTACTTTTTGCAAACGATTAGCATAAAGATTCATTCGTGCAACCGAAAATAATATCATCAACATAAATTTGAATAATAAAAAAATTATTTTTAAATTTATTTATAAATAATGTAGTATCGACCTTGCTTTTAGAGATATTATTTTGGATAAGAAATGAGCTTAGTCTCTCATACCAAGCCCTTGGGGCTTGTTTCAATCTATAGAGAGCTTTAGTCAATTTAAACACATGATTCAAAAATTTATCATTCTCAAATCCTAGAGGTTGTTCAACATAAACTTCTACGAAAATAAAGCCATTAAGAAAAGCACTTTTAACATCTATTTGAAATAACTTAAAATTATTGCTACTTGCATAGGCAATGAGCATCCTTATGATTTCTAATCGTGCCACAAGAGCGAAGGTTTCTTTATAATCGATAGCTTCTTCTTGGTTGAAACCATTAACCACTATTCTAGCTTTGTTTCTAACCATGATACTAAATTCATCTTGCTTATTTCTAAATACCCATTTAGTACTAATAACTAAATGGTCATTTGGCCTTGGAACAAGCTTCCACACCTCGTTTCTCTTATATGTAATCCGTTCCATTGAACATGGGTGAACATGTACTTGAATGACCCTCTTCATTGCTGGCAAATGCCATCTCTCTTGGGTTTCAAACCAAATGAGAGTGACCTCATTCTGATACCAATTGTTAGGATCAAGAACGGCACTAGAGGGGGGGGGGGGGGGGGGGGTGAATTAGTGCAGCGAAAAAATTACCCATTTTAAAAGTCTTCGTTTCGATTAAACCCGATTCCGACGAAAATCATTTCGTAAAGATTTTAACTTGAAGGCATATGGGAGGATAGAGAAAGAAGTAAGAAGGTAAAGTATCTTGCAAGAAAGGTAAATTGCTCAAGACAAAATGCAAATCAGAATTTAGAGTGGTTCGGTCATTGTGACCTACATCCACTTTCGGATTCCTCCTCCGTCGAGGTCATCGGCATCCATTAATGGCCTTCCTTCAATAAGTAAAGACCAACCACTTACCAAAAAAAAAAAAAAAGTAAAGACCAACCACCTTTTGTAGCGCTTTCTCCTTTTCATGAGTTTAGGAGATAACCCTTACAAGTCTCACACCTCTCTTGAATGATCTCAACACTTAGAAAGGGAGGAGGAAGCGGCGACGACACTGTAGCGACGACGACACTGTAGCGGGGGCCAGATCTAGGGCGACCACTGTAGTGGCAACGACACTGTAGCGGCGGCCAGATCTCCCTAGGGCGATCTGACTCCTGCAGTGGCGACGACATTGTAGCGGCGACCAGATCTAGGGCGACAACACTGTAGCGACGACCACTATAGCGGCGGCCAGATCTCCCTAGGGCGATCTGACTCCTGCAGCGTCGGCTTTCTCCCACGGGCGACGACACTGTAGCGGCGATCTGATTTCCTACAGCGTCGGCTGTTTCCCAAGGGCGACGTACTGTAGCGGCGGCGACGACACTGTAGCAGCGACGTTACTGTAGCGGCGACGACACTGTAGCGGCGACGAGATCTCCCTAGGGCGATCTGACTCCTGCAGCGTTGGCTTTCTCCCACGGGCGACGATATTATAGCAACGATCTGATCTCCCTTACTGTAGTGGTGATCGGATCTCCTACAGCGTCGGCTTCTCCCTAAGGGCGACGATACTATAGCGGCGACCAGATCTCCCTAAGGCGAAGGTACTGTAGCGGCGATCTGATATACTGCGACGGTGGCTTTTCCCTATAGAGACGATTCTGTAGCGGCGACTAGAAGAGGGATCAAACATGGCAGCGACGGCCCCTGGGGCTGGCGACGATGGCGGGAGGGTTGATACGATGGTAAGACTCCCTACCGTTACCCCTCAATTGGCTCCTCCACCATATGCTCTCCAGAGAGAAACTCCTTCGATGAAACAACATCGAAGTAGGTCGCGATCTAGATCGCGATAGCCTGCCCTTATTTCTAGTGACCCTAGGCCTTGGACTAGCCTCTTCAAGGCTCCGGTTGGAAGTCCGGATCTAAGCTTGGAATTCTTTACTCTAGAAGTTCAGGCTGATAAGAAGATTGTTGTATACGAGACTGCTGATTCAGTAGAGCTTATTGAGACATGGTCTATGGCAATTGTTGGCTATGTGGTAGGTCTAAAAACATCTTATTTCCCACTATCCTCATTTATCAAAACTCGATGGGGAATATCGTCATTTGATCTTCATATGCTGGAGAACGGATTCTTTGTTTGCAAGCTATACTCTGAAGAAGATTTACAACGGGTCCTCGAAGGATTCTGGACTATTCGCGGCCATCCAATGATTCTACGACGCTGGTCTCCTGATATCCATTTGGAGTTAGATAGCCTACAGTCTATTCCATTATGGGTATCCTTTCAAGGTCTTCCTCTACATCTTTGGAGTCGACGTTTTATTGCAAAGTTATGCAGTACTCTGGGACAGCCACTCTACATCGACAAAGCAACAGTTGCTCAGACGAGATTAGCATTTGCACGAGCATGTGTACTGGTTTCTTCCGACGAAGATCTTCCAAATGAGGTTTTCTATCATGATCTTGATGGGAACACACGGAAGGTACATGTCTCATATTCTTGGAAGCCACAACGATGTCAGCATTGCTTATCTTTTGGTCATGCAAATGGAGCTTGTCAGCAAACTCCAAAACAAATCACAAAGGTCTATCGACCACGCTAAGCGCCTTAGCAACAAAGCGAGTCTTCTCTAATGGCAGTAGCACCGATGGTGGCGAAGACTATTGAGCATTCCGACTCGCAAGGACAGCACTGCAGACAGAAGGACAAATCCAAAACTATATCTCTTCCTATAATGTCGGAGCCTTCCATAACAGAGGTTTCCCTTGGTACTAGTGGACAGGAGAAACATAAGTCAGGAACTCCATCTCTTCCAATATCATTGGATCCGTCCACAATAACTCAACAAACTCAGGCCCAAACAAATCTCGTCGGCAAGGATATTCTTCCTCAACAAACTCAAGCCACAACAAACATCGCCAACAAGGATATTCTGTCTCAACAAACTCATGCCCCAACAAACCTCTCTAGCCAAGCTACTCCAACAAGTACTATCCAGGATATTGTGCTGCAACAATCTTATCGTGCTTCAACAAACCCTGCCAATCAAGACCACATGATTCAACGTATTTTAAAGTTTAAAAATCTGCAAGCTGTAAATGAAGTGGATAAATATAGGTATAAAGCCATAACAGGTAAGGATATTGTGCGGGAGGAAAAGAAAAAGGATGGTATAGTCCATCCAAAGTTGTAGGATGAATACCTTACCAACTTTTCATTTGTTTATTACTGATGAAGATAACATGTTGGAATGTTCGCGGACTTAATAAGCCGGAGAAATGTCGGGAGCTCAATAGAATAATCAAGTCTACCACATGTGATATTGTTATTCTAGTAGAAACGAAAATTAAACAATCGTGCGTTCAAACTCAAAATAATTTAATATGGCCGGACGCATAACTGTTTACCAATGACTCAAATGAAACTTTTGATAGAATATGGGTCTTATGGCATCCTAACTTTATTAATGCTTGGTTTATTTCTGCTACTGATCAATTCATTCATCTTAAGGTAGAGGACAAAAAGAATGGCTGTCAATTCAATTTCATTGGTATATATGCTTCAAATAGTATGCAAGAAAGAAATACTCTTTGGTCTGACCTGACTAATATTGCAAATGGCTGTCTCGATGTACCTTGGATTGTTCTTGGAGACTTTAATACTGTTCGGTACACAAATGAAAAAGAGGGGGGTAGACACTGCAGCTTTGTTTGATATGAAATCTATGGGTAATTGGCTCTCCTGGAGTAATCAAGGTGCTGCTAACAGAAAAATAATGGCTCGACTTGATAGGTGTTTGATTAATCATGAATGGTTAACAGTTTACCCAGATTCACTTCTTGAGTATGGTGCTCCTTTGTTTTTTGACTATTCTTTAATGTATATACACGCAGACAAAGCGACACCAAGAGGCAAGAAACTGTTTAGATTCTTTAACATGTGGAGTACTCATCCTCAATTTCTTGATGTTATCAAATCTGCTTGGAATGTTAATGTGCATGGATCCCCGCCTTACATCTTATGTCAAAAGCTCAAAGCCTATAAAGCAGCACTAAAGGAGTGGAATACAAATACCTTTGGCAATATTACCACTAGAGTTCAATTTTGCAGGAAGGAACTAATGTCATTGCAACATGAGCTGCAACTTTAGCTAAATGATGAGAATATTATCTACAAAGAGACAGAAGCCAGAAATAACTTCATACAAGCCTTAAAACAGGAGGAAAGTTTTGCAAAGCAGAAGTCTCGACAACATTGGCTTACACTGTTAGGATCGGAGCGGCACTAAGAGGGGGGGGTGAATTAGTGCAGCGGATTAAAACTTCGATTTTAACAAAATCTTTCGTACGTTAAGAACGAAACTTGAGAAATTTAACTTGAAGGCGTATTCTTGAAGTTGCGCAGCAAGAGTAATAAGGAACTAAAGCAGTAAGAAGATTTGCAGTAATGTAAATGACAATAATAAAGAGCAAACCAGAGATTACGCCGATTTTTAGAGTGGTTCGGTCAAATGACCTACTCCACTTGCGAGGCCCCTCTTCGATGAGGCTCCCACCTTCCACTAGCAAGTCTCTTGAAATGGAAGGGTAAACACCCCTCTTACAACCTTTTACAAGCAGCTCAACCTCTTACAAATTTTCAATAAGAAAGAAGGAGGAGAACTCTAGCAAATTGAAAACAAGACTTGCTAAGACTTTCTAAGACTTTTCTCTCAAAAAATGCTTCTCAAAAGTTGTAACCTCAGCTAAGATTTGAGGGGTATTTATAGGCCTCAAGAGGATTCAAATTTTGGGCTCCAAAATTTGAATTCTCTTAGGGTTCCCGGTGCTGGAGGTTCCACCGCCCAACCAGGCGGTGCCACCGCCCAGCGCTCGGGTGCTGGACGGTGCAACCGCCCAGCCAAGGAGGTGTCATCGCCCAGCCAGGCGGTGCCACCGCCTGGCTTTCCGATTCATTGGTTTGGCTTAATTTTAGCCCAAACCAAATCTGACTTTGGGCCCAGTTGGCCCCTAACCAGGATATAGGATTATCTCTTAATCCTAATCCTAATTACAGGTGAACTACATAACACAAAAAAAATATCCTAAGCAAGTTTTTTTAACCGCGAACGTCGAGTCTTGTTCCGGCGAGCTTTCCGACGAACTTCTTCCGACGGACTCCCTGCAAGCTCCCAATCTTTGTGATGACTTTAACGAGTAGCCGAGCCTTCTTGGTGATCTCCGCGAGCCTCCGACGATTTCTTCGGCGAACTTCCGACACGTTCCCGATTTCTTCTCGGATGGTTCCGGCAGCATCTCCGATGATTCTTCGGTCTCTTAAACGTCCATCGAGCTCGACTCCGGTATCCTTGCTTTATGTTTTCTGGTTATCGTAGTTAATCCTGCACACTTAACTCAATAATATGGATTAGATCAATTAACCCACCAATTGATTATATCATCAAAATCCGAGATTCAACATACACTAGGGGATTCCAATACTAAATTTTTCTATGCTTCAATTGCTACTCGAAGGGCTGTTAACCGTATCAGCAAATGCAGAGACAAAGATGATAATCTTATTGAGAATTTAGATGAGGTTAAAGCACACACAAAGCAATTTTTTTATTTCTTACTCAATCAAGCTGGGAAAACTAATAACATTCATGTAGAGCCGACTATAAAACTTGATTCGGAAGCTATTTCAATCCTCAATGCCCCAATTACAAATGACTAAATTGTATGTGTTGTCTTTAAGTCACCAAAGCACAAAAGCCCAGGTCCAAATGGATTTCCAGTTGAATTTTACCAAACTGCTTAGTCTATTATTGGAAATGATGTGATCAAGGCTTGCCAACATTTTTTCTCTTCAGGTCATATTCTTATAGAGATGAATTGCACTTTTATTTCTTTAATTCCGAAGAATGCAGGGGCTGATTCACTAGAGAACTATCGACCCATATCATTATGCAACTTTATTTACAAGATCATCTCCAAAGTATTGGCAAATAGAATGCAAAAGGTAATACACAAGATCATTAGCCCAAATCAAGCTGCTTTCATCAAAGGGAGAAGTATACATCATAACATTTTGCTTGCTAATGACTTAGTCAAAGATTTGCATTCAAAAGCAAGAGGGACAAAAATATGTTTTAAAGCTGATTTACGGAAAGCCTTTGATTCAGTTAATAGGAAATTTATCTATAAGATGCTCTTCGATATGAACTTCCCACAGCAATGGGTTAATTGGATTCAATCTTGCCTGGAAACTCCAAAGTTTTCGATACTCTTTAATGGCTCACCTATTGGTTTTTTTGGGAGCACGAATGGCATCCGACAAGGTGATCCACTCTCTTCGTATCTCTTTACTATTGCGATGGAAGAACTTAGCTGTATGTTGGAACATGCAGTCTTAAATGGCAGTATTAAGGTACCCAATGCTGGCTCTATTCATATATCACATATAATATTTGCAGATGATTTACTTATCTTTCTCCAAAATGATCCAACTTTAGTAAAAAACATGGCTACTATTATGAATGACTTTGGTATGGTTTCTGGACTTCAGTTAAATCATGCGAAAAGTAAAGTATATATGAGCCCTTACGTTGAGGATAAAGTCTTTATTGCACAAACTTTGGGGATTAGTGAGGGAAGCCTGCCAGTTCCTTATTTGGGTCTCCTGCTCATATCCATAGGCATTCACAAAACCCACTGTCAGCCTATCCTGCAAAAAATAAAGAATAGAATTTCTTCTTGGAAAAATAGGCTTCTATCAAAAGCAGGACGACTCGAACTCATCCGTTCTGTATTGCACTCCTACTCTATATATTGGTGTAATGCATTTCTTCTGCCTGCTGGACTTCTCCAAGATATTGAACGGTTATTAATGAACTTCTTCTGGAATGGCACAAATGATAAGGCAATACATATGGTAAATTGGGATAGCATTTGCAAACCGAAAGATGAAGGGGGGCTAAACTTGAGAAATACTAGAGATTGGAATCAAGCATGTCTGGTACAACAATTGTGGGATCTTTTGCAAAACAAATGTCCTTTATGGTCACAATGGGTTTCTGCTAGGTATCTCTCAAAGGAATCAATCTGGGAAATTTCAACAAGAACATACCACTCTGCAGCTTGGAAAGGAATTTTAAAGGCAAGGAATTGGCCAATCAAATACATTTCTTATGCAATCTCTTCTGGAACTAGTACTAATATGTGGTATGATCCTTGGGTGAATGGGAAGAGTATATTTCAATTATATGGCGACAGAATACGAAAAGATCTTGGGGCTCACAAAGATTGGAAGGTTTCCGAGTTCATTACTAACGGTACCTGGTGTCTCCCTAATCCTATTTCTCCCGAAATGTTATCACTTTGGCCGACTATCATAGCTATTCCAATCAGGAACAACTCTTCAGATATAGTTATTTGGCCTCATGACAATGGCAAATTTAGTGCCACATCCGCATGGAATCAAATTAGGCAAAGAAATAACAAGTGGGTCCCAAGCAGTTGGACATGGGATCGACCGGGATCACAAAGACACTCCTTATGTACATGGCAGGCCCTTCTCGATAAATTACCTACAATAGACAATATGAAAAGAAGAGGTATCTATCATGTTAACCGATGCTCCCTCTGTTTGCAACAAGAAGAAATTGTTGACCACCTCTATTTTACTTGTGATTATACAAAATGGATATGGAAGGAGATTCTCCAGCGATTTGAACTCAATAGACTGCCGCAACCAAACTTGCACCAAGAACTAGGCGACCTCATGCAATGTTTCTCAAGAAAAGAGCCTCTTACACAACTGGCAAAGGTTACTTTCAGATGCGCTATTTAGTGGATGTGGAAGGAGAGATGTAATAGAATCTTTGAATGTCAACACACAAACTATGCTCAGCTCTTGAAAAAGATTATTAGAGACTCAAGATCCTGTATGGAGCATGATCTCAAAACCGACCACTTCACCCGAAGAGAAAAAGATATTTTTATCAAATTTAATTTTGCTATTAGCTAAAGATCTTGGGAATGATGTCAAATAATATACCCACAAGTAGTTATAGTCTATAGCATGTGTAGTCATAACTATCGCATTCGCACTCTATGAGTTACTTGACTTTGTCTATGACTTGTATAGATAAAGCTATTTGTAGAAACTTTACACATAATCAATTTACTTTTACTTACCAAAAAAAAAAAAAAGGGAGGAGGAGAACCCTAGCACTTTTTATAACACTTTAACACTCCAAAGGTTCAAGATTATGCCAATGCTTTCATACCCTTTCATGCAGAAAAGAGTGGGGCATTTATAGGCCCCTAATGGCTTCAAAATTGAAGCAAAAAAGTGTCACATCCTTGGATTTTGGGGTACTGGCGGTACAACTACCATTACTGGGTGGTACCACTGCCTTACACCTGACATTGGGCAGTACCACTGCCTAGTCTGGGTGGTACAACCGCTTGACAAAGCTCAAAGATCGAGCTCTGGTGGTACCACTACTAGCTGTCATGCCCCCAACAATAATCCATAATATTATAATTCAACAATACATTCCAATTCCAGGATCCAATCACACATTTGAGGATACTAAGAAAACAATCATAGTCATTCACATCCATAATTTCCCAATTCATAAAACCTATGTAGTTAAAAATCATATACCATGTTACTCGATGGATCGTAAAATCTAAAGCCAACTCACCCAAACAATAACTACCTCATAAATCCATAAGTGTGGTATTTTATACAATCATAAAAAATCAATGTTTACCATGTGTTCATATCATTACACAAATTTACTTAACACTCTAAAATCCTATTAGAGGTTCTTTAAACTTTTACAAAACTCATAAGTTTATATTTACCATCAACGTTCCATTAAATACCAAGTGTACTTATACAACAAAAACATATCATTTACTAAAGGTTTGCCCAAAGTTTTGGTTAGAACCCTTGCAGATTCTAAACTTGGGGTAGATCTCTTTAGGGGATCGGCCTCCTTGGAACTCTATAGGGGTTCCTCCCTCCAAGTTGCTGCTCAAAGGCTGCAGAAAAGATTCATCTATTGCTTATCAAAAGAGAAGGAATACATGGCTATTTATAGGGCTTCTAAACCCTAACTCTTAATAGGACTCTTACTTAAGACTCTTACTTCTAACCAACTCCTAATAGGACTCCTAGTCAAGACTCCTATTCCCTTACAACTCCTAATTCTTCTCTAAGAAAACACCTCCTACATGAATGCCCCTCTCAATTAGGACTCTCCTAGCTAGAGTCCTAACAAAATGTCCCTCTCAATTAGGACTCTCCTACCTAGAGTCCTAACAGTTTTACATGGATGTCCCTCTCAACTAGGACTCTCCTAGCTAGAGTCCTAACAGACCCGCCCTCTTCAAATCAGCCTTGTCCTCGAGGCTGATGATTCATGAATTCTGGGAATTTGATCTTCAAGTCGTTATAGTTCTCCCAAGTGCATCTTCTATTGGTAGGTTCGCCCACTGTGTTAGAACTTCATTAGTGGGTCGTCGTCGTCGAGTCACAATCCGTCGATCAATAATGGCACTTCGCTGGGTCTGGAGTTCTCTTTAGGTAGTCATATTTGGTGGGTGGCTTTGGGCTATTTCCAAGCACCTATTTACAACTGTCTCGCCGTCGATTTGTGGGTGATAAGATCTCTCTTTTGTTGTTGGGTTAAAGGCAATTATAGGTTGAGAGAAGTGATGGTCGAAAGGATTGGTGGATTGGTGGATGTAGGCTGCGGTTTAGGCTTGTTTTGTGGCTATTTTGGGTGCAGTTTGAGGGTGTGGTTTGATAGAGTTTTAGGGCTGTGGATGAAAGTTTTGGATCTGTAGTAGATGGTAGCAAAGGTTTGACAGAAATCCGTGGAAGTTGCAGCAAGTATGTGCTGTCTTGTAAGAGTAGAATTGTCGTCGAAGAAACAACGGTTTCTCGACGTAATTTCCACCAAAAACTTGAGAGAATTGAGGAGGGAATTGATAGCAAAATCACTGTTTATATGACAGCAAGGATATCTAATTTAATCAAGAAAATTTCGGCAGTATAACAGGAAAGAAATTGGTGCAAGTTGCAATTGCAGAATTATCGTCGAAAAATTTCAGCGGGTTACGATAAAAATTTGTAGCAACATAAAATCGTTTTTAGAGATGAATTTCTTAATAGATTAATCTTAGATGGAAGCCAAGATTATATATGAAGTCTATAACAAATTTCATTCAAAAAAGATTGCAAATAGATGGGTTAAGGCAACGATATGCAGCTGAAATTTTCTGCAGCATAGATTTTCAAGTGCAGCAGATTGGACATAAAAGATCAGTAGTTTATATTAAGAATTTTTCAATGAAACTAAAGGAAAATCTACTGTTAGGAAGTGTCAAAGATGTCATAAAAATTTCGTAGAAATTTGGATAGAAAAAGCACAGTAGCAAGATTAAACAAATGGTGCTATGCGGCTTGAATTCTGCAATTCGGGTGCAGCAGATTGGACATAAAAGATCAGCAGTTTATATTGAGAATTTTTTGATGAAACCAAAGGGAAATCCACTGTTAGGAAGTGTAAAATATGTCATAAAAATTTCGTAGAAATTTGGATAGAAAAAGCATAGTAGCAAAATCAAACAGATGGTGCTATGCGGCTGGAATTCTGCAATGTATCTTTCGTCGTAGAGATGAAAACTTTGTGACGAAAAGTTTATGCAGCAATATAAGAACGATCTTTTTTTTATTTTAATTTTCGAATAAGGATAACTAAATTGCAGCAGCAGTAAGGTAGGAAACCAGAACCTGTTGCAATTCACGGGGAGATCGAAGGATGATCCGCGGTGGTGGAGATGATGGCGGAATTCGGTGACGATCTTTTAAGCAATTGTGGGAATTGCTTTGGGCGGTTGTGGAGGGTTGATGGATGGCTGTGGAAGGGCAGCGAGACGCCAAGAATGCTGCTCTGATACCAGGTGTTAGAACCCTTGCAGACTCTAAACTTGGGGTTGATCTCTTTAGGGGATCGGCCTCCTTGGAACTCTATAGGGGTTCTTCCCTCCAAGTTGCTGCTCAAAGGCTGCAGAAAAGATTCATCTATTGCTTATCAAAAGAGAAGGAATACATGGCTATTTATAGGGCTTCTAAACCCTAACTCCTAATAGGACTCTTACTTAAGACTCTTACTTCTAACCAACTCCTAATAGGACTCCTAGTCAAGACTCCTATTCCCTTACAACTCCTAATTCTTCTCTAAGAAAACACCTCCTACATGAATGCCCCTCTCAATTAGGACTCTCCTAGCTAGAGTCCTAACAAAATGTCCCTCTCAATTAGGACTCTCCTAGCTAGAGTCCTAACAGTTTTACATGGATGTCCCTCTCAATTAGGACTCTCCTAGCTAGAGTCCTAACAGTTTTCTAGCTTTCCACTATCTTAGCTCAATTTAAACATTCTAGCGAGCGAAAAACTATCCTGAAAAACATATATAGCAACGGGGTGAGCACATAGAGTTCAGCAAATGACTAACATATCAATGGCAAAAAAGGACAGTTTCAAAGCAGATAAGGTATCAAATACAAGGTAGGGATACAAGAGTTCATAGATAGCCGCTTAATGAATGTAGAATTACAATGTAATTTCATTCGAAGCATGTTTTGTTCATAACAAGAGAGTAAAGATTAGTTGGAGCAAATTATTGACGTAATGAAACATTTCAGAATATATCAATGGCAGATAAAATGCTTCGAAACATATCAATGGCATATGAAGCATTTCAGAGTATATCAATATAGCATATAAAATGTTACGGAGCATATCAATAGCATATGAAGCATTTCGGATGAAGAGGCCGGCTAAGGTGAGGTTGTTTCTTAGAGAAGAATTAGGAGTTGTAAAGGAATAGGAGTCTTGAGTAGAAGTCCTATTAGGAGTTGGTTAGTTAAAGGATGCCAAAGATATTTTTATCAAATTTAATTTTTCTATTAGCTAAAGATCTTGGGAATGATGCCAAATAATGCACCCACAGGTAGTTATAGTCTACAGAATGTGTAGTCATAACTATCACATTCGCACTCTATGAGTTACTTGGCTTTGTCTATGACTTGTATAGATAAAGCTATTTGTAGAAACTTTACACATAATCAATTTACTTTTACTTACAAAAAAAAAAAAGGAGTTGGTTAGAAGTAGGAGTCTTGAGTAGGAGTCCTATTAGGAGTTAGGGTTTAGAAACCCTATAAATAGCCATGTATTCCTCCTCTTTTGATAAAGCAATAGATGAATCTTTTCTGAAGCATTTGAGCAGCAACTTGGAGGGAGGAACCCTGTTAGAACCCTTGCAGATTATAAACTTGGGGTTGATCTCTTTAGGGGATCGGCCTCCTTGGAACTCTATAGGGGTTCCTCCCTCCAAGTTGCTGCTCAAAGGCTACAGAAAAGATTCATCTATTGCTTATGAAAAGAGGAGGAATACATGACTATTTATAGGGCTTCTAAACCCTAACTCCTAATAGGACTCCTACTCAAGACTCCTACTTCTAACCAACTCCTAATAGGACTCCTACTTAAGACTCCTATTCCTTTACAACTTCTAATTCTTCTTTAAGAAACATCCTCCTAACCCTAGCCGGCCTCTTTATCTCTTTAATAGGGGTCGGCTTAGGTAGGTTTTACATGAATGTCCCTCTCAATTAGGACTCTCCTAGCTAGAGTCCTAACAGACCCGCCCTCTTCAAATCAGCCTTGTCCTCGAGGCTGACGATTCATGAATTTTGGGAATTTGATTTTCAAGTCATCGTAGTTCTCCCAAGTGGCATCTTCTGATAATAGGTTCGCCCACTGTATTAGCACTTCAGTAGTGGGTCGTCATCGTTGAGTCACATTCCGTCGATCAATAATAGCACTTGGTTGGGTCTGGAGTTCTCCTTGCATAGTTATATTTGGTGGGTGGCTTTGGGCTATCTCCAAGCACCTATTTACAACTTTTGTATGGCCATCGGTTTGTGGGTGATATGTCATACTCATTTTCAATTTAATACCCTGCATATGGAATAATTTTGTCCAAAATCTGCTTGTGAAGATGCAAGTAGAATTTGTCACAAGCATAATGCATCCCTTATAGTGTAATTCTTTTGAGTCCCAATTGTAATGAGCCACGGAGCTTGGTGCTTCCTCCAATTTTTGTAAAATCAGCTTGGTGCTTATAATCTTACTAGTCTCTGAATCTTCCTGCCATTCTATCTTAATATCCTCAAGGAAGTCGCTGGTCGGAAGTGAAACGGTCGAAACTTCTGCTTGCTCGGTTAGTTGCGAAAGCGCATCTGCAAGAACATTCTCTTTCCCCTTTTTGTAAGTTGTTTCATAATCAAATCTAAAAAGTTTTGTTACCCATTTTTGCTGCTTAGGGAATGATATCTTTCGCTCCAAAACGTACTTAAGGCTTTTTTGGTCGATTTTAATTTGAAATCGTCGACCAATCAAGTAGGGTCTCCACCGCGTTGCTGCGCGCACAATGGTGAGCATCTCCTTATCATATGTTGACTTATTTTGATTGGAGGGAGATAATGCCTTGCTAGTGTATGCGAGTGGTCGACCATCTTGCATGAGAATGACTCCAATTCTGACTCCAGATGTGTCGGCCTCAATAATGAAGGGTCGGTTGAAATCTGGTAGTGTTAGCATTGGCGTCGTCGTCATGGCTGCCTTAAGTTTGTCGAAGGCAGCGGAGGCTCTGTCCGACCATTGGAAGACATTTTTTTTTAGTAAGGAAGTAACTGGTGAACTAATCTCTCCATAGTTTTTCACGAACTTGCAGTAGTAGCTTGTTAAACCCAGAAAGCCATGTAGCAATTTTATGTTCCTCGGGGTCAGCCAGTTTTGCATTGCTCCAATTTTGAAGGGGTCTACTACCACACCTTCCTCTGATATGATATGCCCAAGATATTCCACCTTCTTTTTAAGAAAGCAAAAATTCATAGTGGTTGTTGTGTGTTCAAAAGGTGGTTTTCGGTATGTCTTCTTCGCATACTCGTATTTGATGATACCCGGATCGAAGGTCCAGCTTTGTGAAGATTTGTGCTCCCTTAGCAACTTATCTATTACTGGAATAGGGTATTTATCCTTGATGGTTACGCCATTGAGAGCTCGGTAATCAACACATAATCGCCATATTCCATCCTTCTTTCGTATGAGGAGCACCGGTGAAGAGTAGGGGCTGCAACATGGCCGAATAACTCCTGTTTTGAGCATCTCTTTTACAATCCTTTCTATTTCATCCTTCTGGAGATATAAATACTGATATGGCTGAGCATTTGCTGCAGATTTGCCTAGAAGAATCATTATACAATGATCATGCCAATGGGTAAGAGGTAGGTTGCACGGTTCGTCAAATATATCTGAAAATTCAGCAAGCAAATGAAGTAGATTTGGATCGTCAAATTTTGTTGGCTCTCCCTTAGTTTGCTGCTCAAGTTGTACCAAAAAACCGCTGCATGCTTTATGCAAAACCTTCTCCATTTGTTGTGTGCAAATCATCGTTACGTCGCCCTCACGTTTCCCATGCAGTATCACCTGTTTCTCCTTACTGTAAAATTTTATAAATAGTTGCATAAAATTCCAAGAAATATCACCTAATGTCATCAACCATTTAATTCTGAGTATGGCCTCATAATCATCAAGAGGGAGGAGGAAGAAATCTACAATTATCTCTTGGTCCTGCAGCAACAGTTTCACCTGCGGGCACCTATGATCACACTTCAAAATCCGTCCGTTGGCGACCTTAGCGACAAACCTACTGCAATTCTCAATAGGTAAGTTTATATGAATAGCAACCTTACTGTTTAGGAAGTTATTAGTGCTGCCCGTGTCGATGAGAACAGTGATCGGTTGTTGTTTGAGAAGGCCTCCAACTTTCATCGTTTGCGTGTTTGAGTAGCCAGCTAGTGTATATACCGTAACTTCGATCGGTTGTGGCTCTTTTTCTACATCTTCTTCTTCATGTTCAAGGCACTCTTTTGGATGTTCAATGACTTCTTTTCTATCGGTTCAATCATAAGAAGTCCCCCTTTACTACAGTGATGCTCATGGCTCCACGGCTCATCACAATGCCAACATAACCTCTTCGCATATCGCTCCCGAAACTCTTCTCTTGTTAACCTCTTTGGTGTAGGGACTTGGTCAACAGTAGGGGGGGCTGAGGGCTTCAATATTACTAGTTGAGGAGCGACCCTAGTCCTCTGAGCTTCATGGTTCAATTGCTCCTCTTGATGTTGTGCGAAAGACATGGCTGCCATAAGCGTATACGGTTGTCGCGCTTTAACTTCTCCTCGGATCTCCGACTTCAAGCCCTAAATGAAGGTCCTCAATAGCTGTTTTTGAGACTAATCATGAGTTTGATTAGATAACCTTTCAAACCTGGTTTGGTACTCCTGAATGGTGGAGGTTTGTCGGATCTTTGCTAGTTGTTCGTCAATATTCTCGTAATCGGTTGGTTTGAAGCGAATCAGCAGTCCTTCTTTGAATTGTCGCCATGAAAGGACTCCATAAGTATGTTCAAACCAGTCAAACCACTATATAGCATCCCCTTCAAGATATATAGCTGCAAATTTCACCATAGATACATCCGCAGTTTTGTGGTACCGAAAATATCGCTCCGCGCGTGAGATCCAACCAATCGGGTCTCCTTCTTCCCATCTAGGGAAGTCCACTCTCATGCATGGATAGTTGGGGTTGGTCATAGAGCTTACCCTCCCTTGGAAGTCATCTCTTCGGGCTTGGTGTGATTGGGCAAAGCTCTCTCCTTGATATGATTTCTTCGGGCTTAGTGGTCGGCCCAATCTGAGTTCGGTAAAGAGCGTCCGAATCTTATCCTCCATTCGTGCCTCCAAGGCTTCGAATTTAGCATTGATTGCCTCCTTAGATCCTATAGTATATGGTCCTAAATCAATGATGTTAAGATCTCTCTTTTGCTGTTGGGTTAAAGGCATGTATAGGTTGAGAGAAGTGATGGTCGAAAGTGTTGTTGGATTGGTTGATGTAGGCTGCGGTTTAGGCTTGTTTTGTGGCTGTTTTGGGTGCAGTTTGAGGGTGTGGTTTGGTAGAGTTTTAGGGCTGTGGGTGAAAGTTTTGGATCTGTGGTAGATGGTAGCAAAGGTTTGACAGAAATCCGTGGAAGTTGCAGCAAGTATGTGCTGTCTTATAAGAGTAGAATTGTCGTCGAAGAAACAATGGTTTCTCGACGTAATTTTCACCAAAAACTTGAGAGAATTGAGGAGGGAATTGATAGAAAAATCACATTTTATATGACAGTAAGGATATCTAATTTAATCAAGAAAATTTCGGCAGTATAATAGCAAGGAAATTGGTGCAAGTTGCAATTGCAGAATTGTCGTCGAAAAATTTCAGCGGGTTACGATGAAAATTTGCAGCAACATAAAATCATTTTTAGAGATGAATTTCTTAATAGATCAATCTTAGATGGAAGCCAAGATGATCTATGAAGTGTATAAGAAATTTCATTCAAAAAAGATTGCAAATAGATGGGTTAAGGCAACGATATGCAGCTGAAATTTTCTGCAGCATAGATTTTCAAGTGCAGCAGATTGGACATAAAAGATCAGTAGTTTATATTAAGAATTTTTCGATGAAACCAAAGGGAAATCTACTGTTAGGAAGTGTCAAAGATGTCATAAAAATTTCGTAGAAATTTGGAGAGAAAAAGCACAGTAGCAAGATCAAACAGATGGTGCTATGCGGCTTGAATTCTGCAATTCAATTGCAGCAGATTGGACATAAAAGATTAGTAGTTTATATTGAGAATTTTTTTATGAAACCAAAGGAAAATCCACTGTTAGGAAGTGTCAAAGATGTCATAAAAATTTTGTAGAAATTTGGATAGAAAAAGCACAGTAGCAAGATCAAACAGTTGGTGTTATGCGGTTGGAATTCTGCAATGTATCTTTCGTCGTAGAGATGAAAACTTTGTGACGAAAAGTTTATGCAGCAATATAGGAACAATTTTTTTTTTTTTTGGATTTTCGAGTACGGATAACTAAATTGCAGTAGTAGTAAGGTAGGAAACCAGAACCTGTTGCAATTCATGGGGAGATCAAAGGATGATCCGCGGTGGTGGAGATGATGACGGAATTCGGTGACGATCTTTTAAGCAATTGTGGGAATTGCTTTGGATGGTTGTAGAGGGTTGATGGATGGCTGTGGAAGGGCAACGAGATGCCAAGAACGCTGCTCTGATACCAGGTGTTAGAACCCTTGCAGATTCTAAACTTGGGGTTGATCTCTTTAGGGGATCGGCCTCCTTGGAACTCTATAGGGGTTCCTCCCTCCAAGTTGCTGCTCAAAGGCTGCAGAAAAGATTCATCTATTGCTTATGAAAAGAGGAGGAATACATGACTATTTATAGGGCTTCTAAACCCTAACTCCTAATAGGACTCCTACTCAAGACTCCTACTTCTAACCAACTCCTAATAGGACTCCTACTTAAGACTCCTATTCCTTTACAACTCCTAATCCTTAAGACTCCTATTCCTTTACAACTCCTAATTCTTCTTTAAGAAACAACCTCCTAACCCTAGTCGGCCTCTTTACCTCTTTAATAGGGGTCGGCTTAGGTAGGTTTTACATGAATGTCCCTCTCAATTAGGACTCTCCTAGCTAGAGTCCTAACAAACCCCTATAGAGTTCTAAGGAGGCCGATCCCCTAAAGAGATCAACCCTAAGTTTAGAATCTACAAGGGTTCTAACACCTAGTATCAGAGTAGCGTTCTTAGCATCTCGCTCCCCTTCCACAGCCATCTATCAACCCTCCACAACCACCCAAAGCAATTCCCACAATTGGTTAAAAAATCGTCGCTAAATTCCGCCGTCATCTCCACCACCACGGATCATCCTTTGATCTCCCCGTGAATTGCAACAGGTTCTGGTTTCCTACCTTACTGTTGCTGCAATTTAGTTATCCTTATTTGAAAATCCCAACAAAATTATTCCTATATTGCTGCATAAACTTTTCGTCATAAAGTTTTCATCTCTACGACGAAAGATACATTGCATAATTCTAACTGTATAGCACATTCTATTTGATCTTGCTACTATGTTTTTCTATCCAAATCTCTATGAAATTTTTATGACATCTTTGACACTTCCTAACAGCAGATTTTCCTTTAGTTTTGTCAAAAAATTCTCAATATAAACCATTGATATTTTACGTCTAATCTGCTATACTTGAAAATCTGCACTATAAAATTTCAGCCGCATAGCACTGTTTATTTGATCTTGATACTATGTTGTTTCTATCCAAATCTCTACAAAATTTTTATGATAGCTTTGACACTTCCAAATAGTCGATTTTTTTTTGTAAGTAAAGGTAAATTGATTATGTGTAAAGTTTCTACAAATAGCTTTATCTATACAAGTCATAGACAAAGCCAAGTATCTCATAGAGTGCGAATGCGATAGTTATGACTACACATGCTGTAGACTATAACTACCTATGGGTACATTATTTGGCATCATTCCCAAGATCTTTATCTAATAGCAAAATTAAATTTGATAAAAATATCTTTTTCTCTTCGGGTGAAGTGCTCGATTTTGAGATCATGCTCCATATAGGATCTTGAGTCTCTAATAATCTCTTTCAAGAGCTGAGCATTGTTTGTGTGTTGACATTCAAAGATTCTATTACATCTCTCCTTCCACATCCACCAAATAGCGCATCTGAAAGTAACCTTTGCCAGTTGTGTAAGAGGCCCTTTTCTTGAGAAACATTGCATGAGGTCGCCTAGTTCTTGGTGCAAGTTTAGTTGCGGTAGTCTATTGAGTTCAAATCGTTGGAGAATCTCCTTCAATATCCATTTTTTATAATCACAAGCAAAATAGAGGTGGTCAACAGTTTCTTCTTGTTGCAAACAAAGGGAGCATCGGTTAACATGATAGATACCTATTCTTTTCATATTGTCTATTGTAGGTAGTTTATTGAGAAGGGCCTGCCATGTACATAAGGAGTGTCTTTGTGATCCCGGTCGATCCCATGTTCAACTGCTTGGGACCCACTTGTTATTTCTTTGCCTAATTTGATTCCATGCGGATGTGGCACTAAATTTGCCATTGTCATGAAGCCAAATAAGTATATCTGAAGAGTTGTTCCTGATTGGAATAGCTATGATAGTCGGCCAAAGTGATAACATTTCGGGAGAAATTGGATTAGGGACACCAGGTACCGTTAGCAATGAACTCGGAAACCTTCCAATCTTTGGGAGCCCCAAGATCTTTTTGTATTCTGTCGCCATATAATTGAAATATGCTCTTCCCATTCACCTAAGGATCGTACCACATATTAGTACTAGTTCCAGAAGAGATTGCATAAGAAATGTGTTTGATTAGCCAATTCCTTGCCTTTAAAATTCCTTTCTAAGCTGTAGAGTGGTATGTTCTTGTTGAAATTTCCCAGATTGATTCCTTTGAAAGATACCTAGCAGAAACCCATTATGACCATAAGGAACATTTGTTTTGCAAAAGATCCCACAATTGTTGTACAAGGCATGCTTGATTCCAATCTCTAGTATTTCTCAAGTTTAGCCCCTCTTCATCTTTCGGTTTGCAAATGCTATCCCAATTTATCATATGCATTGCCTTATCATTTGTGTCATTCCAGAAGAAGTTCATTAATAACCGTTCAATATCTTGGAGAAGTCCAGCAGGCAGAAGAAATGATTACACCAATATATAGAGTAGGAGTGCAATACAGAACGAATGAGTTCGAGTCGTCCTGCTTTTGATAGAAGCCTATTTTTCAAAGAAGAAATTCTATTCTTTATTTTTTATAGGATAGGTTGACAGTGGGTTTTGTAAACACTAATAGTCGATTTCCCTTTGGTTTCATCAAAAAATTCTCAATATAAACTACTAATCTTTTACGTCCAATCTGCTACACTTAAAAATCTGTGCTACAGAAAATATCAGCCACATATTGTTGGCTTAACCCATCTATTTGCAATCTTTTTTGAATGAAATTTCTTATACACTTCATAGATCATCTTGGCTTCCATCTAAGATTGATCTATTGAAGAATTCATCTCTAAAATCGATTTTGTGTTGCTGCAAATTTTCATCGTAAACCGCTAAAATTTTTCAACGAGAATTTTGCTATCGCAACTTGCACCAATTTCCTTGCTGTTATACTATCAAAATTTTCTTGATTTAATTAGTCATCCTTGCTGTCATATAAATTGTGATTTTGCTATCAATTCCCTCCTCAATTATCTCAAGTTTTTCATGGAAATTATGTCAAGAAACCGTTGTTCTTCGACGACAATTCTTCTCTTACAAGATAGCATAAACTTGCTGCAACTTCCACTGATTTCTATCAAACCTTTGCTGCCATCTATCACAGATCGAAAACTTGAATCCACAGCCCTAAAACTCTACCAAACCACACCCTCAAACTGCACCCAAAATAGCCACAAAACAAGCCTAAACCGTAGCCTACATCCACTAATCCACCAATCCTTTCGACCATCACCTCTCTCAACCAATACATACCTTTAACCCAACAACAAAAGAGAGATCTTTGTTAGGATCAAGAGCACTACGAGGGGGCGGGGGTGAATTAGTGCAGCGGAAAACTTTCGACGATTAAAGCTGCGTTCGTACGGTAAGAGCGATTTCGTTAGAAAATCCGATTCGTAAATCACTTTAACTTGTGATCAAGCAATATGCAGTTAAAGCAAGTCTATGAAGGCAGTTTGCAGTCGTGATGGAAATTAGAATGTAAGCATGAAATATGATGTTCATATGATAAAACTGATTTACTTCTAAACGCCGATTCGGAAAATACGGAACTTTGAAACACGATCGTAAATGCGCAGAAGGCAATAAGCTATTGAGGAGGTTTGCAGTAAAGATAATATGCTCAAAGTAAATGCAAACCGAGATTTAGAGTGGTTCAATCAATCTTGACCTACATCCACTTTTGGCTTCCTCCACCGATGCGGTCACCGACGTCCACTAGAGGCCTTCCTTTAATAGGCGAAGGTCAACCACCCTTTTACAGTTTCACTCCTTTTGACGGGCTTAGGAGACGACCCTTACAAAATTTTCTTTCCTCTCTTGACAGATTAAAACTTGAAAGAAAAGAGGAAGGAGAAGTTTTAACTCATACAACACTTTTTGAGCTTTCAAAAACATAGAGTAAGATCAGGATTTCGGTGGTTTTTGGTTACTCTGTCTTTGCTGAAAGGGTGGGGTATTTATAGGCCCCAACCTGTAATATCCCTCATTTTTAAAAATTATTAATAAAGATTTATTTATAAATCGGAGGACCTATATGTAAATATAGAAATTTCAAGGACTAAACTGTTAAGTTGCAAAAATAAAATAAAAAATAAAAAAACTGAAAATTTCGGTTTTATCCCACCGCCTCCCACGAACAGAGAGCAGGAGCGGTGGGGCATGGGGAGAAGAAGAAGAAGAAGAAGAAGATGAAGAAGAAGAAGAGAGGAGAATAAGCTGCGGCAAGGCTGCAGCGAGGAGGTGTGTGGCGTTGGGGAGGAAAAGGGAAGAGGAGAAGAAGAGAAGGAGAAGAAGAGAGGGAAGAGGGAGAGGAGCGAGAGGTGGCAGCAGCTAGGGCTGCAGCACCTCTGTTTCCTGCAGGTGGAAACAGAGGAGAGGTGTGGGGCGTTCGAAGAGGAGAAGAAGAAGAAGAGGAAGAGAAGAAGAAAAGAGGAGGTGGCTGCGGCAAGGGCTGCAGCGAGGAGGTGGGGGGGGTTGGGGAGGAGAAAAAAAAGAAGAGGAAAAGAAGAAAGGAAGAAGAAGAGGAAGAGAAGAAGCGGTTGTGATACCTCTGTTTCCTGCAGAGGAACAGAGGAGAGGGTGTGTGTGACGCCGGGGAGGAGAAGGGAAGAAGAAGAGGAGAAGAGGAGAAGAAGAGAAGGGAAAGGAGGAGCTGCGGCTGCGGTAGTGGCAGCTGCAGCTGGAAGAGAAGGAAAAGAAAGGAAGGAGAAGGAAGAAGGAGAAGAAGAGGGAAAAGAGAGGGAAGAGGGAGAGGAGCGAGAGGTGGCAGCAGTTAGGGCTGCAGCACCTCTGTTTCCGCAGGTGGAAACAGAGGAGAGGTGTGAGGCGTTCGAAGAGGAGAAGAAGAAGAAGAGGAAGAGATGAAGAGGTTGTGATACCTCTGCAGGAACAGAGGTATCACAACCTCTTCTCCTGCTTCCTCTTCTTCATCTCTTCCTCTTCTTCTTCTTCTCCTCTTCGAACGCCTCACACCTCTCCTCTGTTTCCTCTACAGGAAACAGAGGAGGAAACAGAGGAGAGGGTGTGTGTGACGCCGGGGAGGAGGAGGGAAGAAGAAGAGGAGAAGAAGAGAAGGGAAAGGAGGAGCTGCGACTGTGGCAGTGGCAGCTATAGCTGGAAGAGAAGGTGAGGAAGAAGAGAAGAAGAAGAAAGGAAGGAGAAGGGAAAGAAGCAGCTGCGGTTGCGGCTGTGGCAGTTGTAGTTGTGGCAGGGACAGAGGAAGAGGAAGGAAGAAGGGAAGGAGAGAAAGAAGAGTGATAAGACCCTAAAGTCTTATCGTAGGCTCTGATACCAAATGATAAGACCCTAAAGTCTTATCGTGGAAGAAAGGGGAGAAATGGGGATGATAATGATCGCTTCGAGGGGATCGGCCTCCTTGATCGCTTCGAGGGGATCGGCCCTCCTTGATCGCTTCGAGGGGATCGGCCTCCTAGGGTTTGTCCAAAGACAGAATAGTATTTTTCATAGATTACTGAAAAGAGGAGTTACATCCCTATTTATAGAGTTCCACCCAGAGTCCATCAGGACTTGAACTATAATAATAAATAAATATTAAATAAACCTCTACTTGACTCTAACTGAACCAAACCGATTCAATAAACAACTGGACTAAACAGACTCAATAAACATTATTCAAAAGCTCATAAAAAGGTTCCTAACAGTTCCTCCCTCTTCAAATCAGCCTTGTCCTCAAGGCTGAGTAGCATCAATCTCAGGGAGCTTCTCTTCGGTACTTTAGCCATAGACTATCTGCAACGCATCACAACCCTTTGATCAAGTAAGTATGGTCTCCACTTTTTGAGATTGCAAGCAGCAGGTTGATTTTTCAGTGTAGTAATCGTTGCATGAAACTTCTGGCCCTGTATAATCAATATTATCTTTGAACCTTTGCTATCACAAGTGAAAATCCATCCATCAATGATCTTTACTTTGAATCTGTCATAGTCTTCAATGTGATGGGCCAATCGGTCAACAGTCTCACTGTCCATAGAATTGTTAGTGCTACCAGTATCAATCAAAACTATAACAGGCTGATGTTCCAGAGTTTCGCCAACTTCCATAGTTTGCGGGTTAGAGTAGTCAGCTAATGCATGCATTGTATGTATGGTAGGTCCAACCTCTGCATTAGAATTTATACCTTCATGATCGGAGTCCACATTCTTAGCTTTCGGTTCCTCTCCAATTGGTTCAATCATCAGAAGTTGCCCTTGTTTACATTGATGCTCCATACTCCATTTTTCATCATAATACAAACTCTTTGCTAATCTTTCATTGAGTTCTTCTTGGGTTAGTCTTCGGGTGTCAAGGCTTTGGTTGGGAATAGATGGGGCCAGTGGCTTACTAATCATCTGGTTGTTGTCACTTCTGTTTCCATGATTTTCCCTGTTGATTTTTTTCTCATGTAGATGTGCGAATGAGATCGCAGCTATCATAGTGCGGGGTTGACGAGCCTTAACTTCACACCGAATCTCTGGAATAAGACCTTCAATAAATGTATCCAGAAGTTGTCGTTCCGACCAATCTCTAGCTTGATTTGATAATCTTTCAAACCTACTCTGATATTCCAACACTGTAGAAGTCTGACAAATTTTTGAGAGCTGTCCATCCACCTTCATGTCTGAGTAGATTGTGTCATAATCTTGGGGCCCTTTTCCTGTATCTTCAGATCTGTGCAACATAGAACTTGAGCTCCCACCTTGTTGAAATTTACTAAGGCTCCCCAGTAAGTCCTTTTTGAAATCATTAAGTACTTCTTGTAATCGGTTCTCAATTCTAATTTCCAATGCTTCCATTTGTGCTTTCACTGAGTTATCGGTGGCCATTGCGTAAGACTGCAAATATGTAATCTCAACTCCTATTTTTGGTGTCGGACAAGGGCATCAACACTGTAGATGCGAAGTTACCGAGGAGGTGGACGCCAAGGGTAGTGCTGCGGTCGCTGCGTTGGAGGAAGAGTAGCTGCCCTGTTTCTATCAAGGCGTGGGGTGAGAGCGCCGAGGTTGGAAGGTGACTGCGTTGATGTGGCTGCAGCTGGGGGCAGCGTCGCCAAGGGCCTATCACTGCGGTGGTTGCGACGGTGCGGATGGAAGGCAGCGTTGCTCTGTCTCTACCGCACTACGAAGGCGTTGGTGACGTCGATGGATCGCGTGCGGTTGAGGACACAACGGTGTCGTTGAAGCGATCGGGGTTGAGACTGTAGTGGTGACAACCGGTGGCTACGGCAACGATGCAGAGCAAGGGGGGCTGCAGCAACGGTGCAGATCGAGGGGGTTGAGGTGAAGGCTGCGGTGGCTAGCAGCAGCAGTCGTTGCTGGCCGGAGCGCAGCAGCGGCGGTGGAGAAGGAGGCAGCGAGGGTCGTGGTAGGCTGGGCGGCGAGCGGCGTCGTCGCTGGCTGGGCAGCAGTGGCGACGCTAGTGGCAGCCGGCGTTCGCAGCAGCAAGGGGATCCACGACTGCGGCAGCAAGGGGACCCGCGACTGCGACGGTGGTAACTGCCCTGTTTCGGTCACCACCGATTCAGAGCAAGGGGAAGCAGCGGCTGGGAAGCGAGCGGGAGCAGCGGCTGGGAGGCGAGCGGCGGTCGTCGCACGGGGGAGCAGCGGTTGGAAGGCGACGGCGGTGGCTGGAAACAAGGGTAGCATATGTGAGTTGCCGTGATAGCCCTGTTTCGGTTACAAAAGATGCAGAGTAAGGAGGATCGGCTGCTGGGAGGTGTGCGGCGGTCGTCGCACGATGGCTGGCAGCGGTGGTGGGTCGGCTGGGAGACGACGGCGCTCGAGGTGTGGCTGCGATCGACGAGGGGCTGCAACAACAGAGGAAGCTCTGTTTCTGCAACCGCTGCAAGGAGGGGCTGCGGCTACGGTGCCGGCGGTACTTCTCGCTCGAGCGAGATGGGGACGCGAGGAGAAGAGGTCGCTGGCCAGGTGATCGAGCGGCAGCGATGCGGCTGGGAAAAGTGGTGGTGACGCGGCTGGGAACAAGGGCAATCCGTGAGTTGCCCTATTTCGGTCGCCGCGAGGAGGGCGACAATCGGCCGCTGCGGCTGCGACCCAAGGGGAGGCGGGAGGCGGTGGAGAGGCAGCGGTGGTGGCGTGGCTGGGAGCAGCGTCACCAACGATCGCCGAGGAGGAGAGGTCGAGCGGCTGCGCTGCGACGCAAGGGGAGGCAGGCGGCGGCAGTAGGGCTGGGATGGACGCTGGCAGCGTCGTCTCCTGAGCGGGGAACAGCGGCGGCGGTGGTCGTTGGCCGGGAAGCGGGGCGATGGTGGGCGCTGGCCGGAGAGCAGCAACGTCGGGTGGGCTGGCCGGAAGCAGGGGACGCAGGGGTGGCTGCGGCTTCTTCTTCCTCTCGTGTTTCTTTTCTCTTTTTTTTTTTTTTTGAACGAGGATGAAGATAAATGCAGCAAGGGGGCAGCGGCGGTGGTGACGGTTGCTGGAAAGGCAATAGCGACGGTGGTGGAGAAGAGGCAACGGTGGTCGCTGACCAAGACGCAGATGTTCCTTCTCGGTTGAGAGGACCGGCGTTTGTGGCTGTCGGCTTCACCCTTCCTAACACAATTTTTTTTTTTTTTTTTTTTATAGCAACGACAACACTGCAGCAAGAATGCCAAGGATCGCCGCTCTGATACCAAATGATAAGACCCTAATGTCTTATCGTAGGCTCTGATACCAAATGATAAAACCCTAAAGTCTTATCGTATGCTCTGATACCAAATGGTAAGACCCTAAAGTCTTATCGTAAGCTCTGATACCAAATGATAAGACCCTAAAGTCTTATCGTAGGCTCTGATACCAAATGATAAGACCCTAAAGTCTTATCGTGGAAGAAAGGGGAGAAATGGGGATGATAATGATCGCTTCGAGGGGATCGGCCTCCTTGATCGCTTCGAGGGGATCGGCCCTCCATGATCGCTTCGAGCGGATCGGCCCTCCTTGATCGCTTCGAGGGGATTGGCCTCCTAGGGTTTGTCCAAAGACAGAATAGTATTTTTCATAGATTACTGAAAAGAGGAGTTACATCCCTATTTATAGAGTTCCACCTAGAGTCCATCAGGACTTGAACTCTAATAATAAATAAATATTAAATAGACCTCTACTTGACTCTAACTGAACCAAACTGATTCAATAAACAACTGGACTAAACAGACTCAATAAACATTATTCAAAAGCTCATAAAAAGGTTCCTAACAAAGAGAAGGGGAAGAAGGGGCTGCGGTTGCGGCGATGGCAGCTGCAGCTGGAAGAGAAGAAGGAGAGGAAGATAAGCAGGGGAGGGGCTGTGGTTGTGGTGGCCGTGGCCATGGCTGCGACTGCGACTGCGGCAGTTGCAGCTTGGAAAGAAAAGAAAGGAAAGGGGGGGAAAAAGGGGCTGCGGACGGGGTTGCGGTCGTGGCGGCAGCGACTGCGTATGCAGCATCTGTGTCTGCGAAAGAAGGGGAGGAAGAAGAGGTTGCGACTGTGGTAGCTACGACCGTGGCTGCGATTGTGGCTGCGGCTGCGACGTTGGCTGTGGTAGCTACGACAGCGGTGGTGGCTACAGTAGCCGCTTTTGGGAAATAGAAAGAAAGGAAAGGGGAAAAAAAAAGGGGTTGTGGCCGTGATTGCGGCTGCGGTGGTGGCGGCTGCGTCTACTGTTAGGATCGGAGCGGCACTAAGAGGGGGGGGTGAATTAGTGCAGCGGATTAAAACTTCGATTTTAACAAAATCTTTCGTACGTTAAGAATGAAACTTGAGAAATTTAACTTGAAGGCGTATTCTTAAAGTTGCGCAGCAAGAGTAATAAGGAACTAAAGCAGTAAGAAGATTTGCAGTAATGTAAATGACAATAATAAAAAGCAAACCAGAGATTACGCCGATTTTTAGAGTGGTTCGGTCAAATGACCTACTCCACTTGCGAGGCCCCTCTTCGATGAGGCTCCCACCTTCCACTAGCAAGTCTCTTGAAATGGAAGGGTAAACACCCCTCTTACAACCTTTTACAAGCAGCTCAACCTCTTACAAATTTTCAATAAGAAAGAAGGAGGAGAACTCTCTAGCAAATTGAAAACAAGACTTGCTAAGACTTTCTAAGACTTTTCTCTCAATCAAAATGCTTCTCAAAAGTTGTAACCTCAGCTGAGATTTGAGGGGTATTTATAGGCCTCAAGAGGATTCAAATTTTGGGCTCCAAAATTTGAATTCTCTTAGGGTTCCCGGTGCTGGCGGTTCCACCGCCCAGCCAGGCGGTGCCACCGCCCAGGGCTCGGGTGCTGGGCGGTGCCACCGCCCAGCCAGGAGGTGTCACCGCTTGGCTCTCGGGTGGTGGGCGGTGCCACCGCCCAGCTAGGCGGTGCCACCGCCTACAGTGTTTTCAGCCCGACTACAGTGTTTTCAGCCCGACTACAGTGTTTTCAGCCACTAGTTGGGCTTCAATCTTGGCTCTCTAGTTCGCTGGTTTAGCCTAAACCAACTCTGACTTTGGGCCCAGTTGGCCCCTAACCAGGATATAGGATTATCTCTTAATCCTAATCCTAATTACAAGTGGACTACATAACCAAAACACATCCTAAGCAAATTTTCAACCGCGAACGTCGAGTCTTGTTCTGGCGAGCTTTCCGACGAACTTTCTGCCGACGGGCTTCTAGCAAGCTCCCGAACTTGTGATGACTTTAATGAGTAGCCGAGCCTTCTCGGTGATCTCCGTGAACCTCCGACGATCTCTTCGGCGAACTTCCGAAAATTCCGACAGGTTCCCGATTTCTTCTCGGTTGGTTCTAGCAGCATCTCCGACGATTCTTCGGACTCTTAAACGTCCATCGAACTTGACTCCGGTATTCTCGCTTTGTGTTTTTTGGTTATCGTAGTTAATCCTGCACACACAAGCAAACACTCTACTCCGATCTAGACAATTATTATAACGCAAATTGACATTCTGTTGCCCGGCACGTCATTGGTTGGCGCTTCATCCGATTCTTCGGTGCATCGTCCTCTCTTGCAGCTTGTTGCCCAATCGGCGGTTGACCTCCGCAACCCCGATATCCTTGGCGCAATTTCGCTCTCCTTGGCCCGATGCCCGACGCCCGAAGCCTTCTGCCATCCAATATCCTGACGTGATCTCCTCCGACGCAACGTCAATTCCTCCTGCGTTAATTGTCTAATCCTGATCGAGTAGACCTGTATCACTCAAAATGTAGTCAAACATTTAAACACAATCAATTAGTTTCATCATCAAAATCCGAGATTCAACAATCTCCCCCTTTTTGATGATGACAACTAATTGATGACTAACGGAGTTAACCTTAACTCCCCGGAGTTTAACTAAACTCCCCCTATCAATATGCCATTGATAGAACACTTGGATTATCCCAAATCCAAGTAACATTCATCACATGTTATGAAAAACATTTAAACTATCATGCAAATATATAAAATATTTAATTCAATGCATGAAGTCATCAATATACTTCTCCCCCTATGTCATCAACAAAAAGGAGAAGTAGCTACTCTTATGTGTTTATTATATGGGTTCAAACCATTGCATGAAAAACATAATATTAAATTTTTATCATCATGCAATTTTGAAGATAGAAAATTTAGCTAGTAATGCATCATGCTTGGGACATTCAAGCTATCAAGTTTTAGATATACAAGTTTTACAGCATATAAGATAGCACTTTTGGTAATGTTCAAGATAGCAAGTTCTACATCATGCAAGCTAGCAATATTGAGATGTTCAAGAAAGCAACTCTTGCTTCTTGAAATATGCAAATTGTAAGCTAGCAAATTTTTGCTTCCTTTGCAATGTTTGAGCTAGCAATTTTGCTTCCGTTGCAAAGTGCAAGTTAGTATGTTTTGCATCTTGAGATAAACAAGATTGTATTTTTGGTATGCAAATTTATAGTATACAAGCTATCAACTTTTGCACATAAAAAGTTAGCAAAATTTTACATCTTTTGAGATGTGCAAGATGGACTATTTTGCCTCTTTTCAAATTGTGCAAGCTAGCAAATTTGCTATCTAGCAAGTTTTGCTCCCCCTTTGTCAGTGTCAAATAGAAGGGAATAACAATACAATCATGTAATTCATTTCTCTTTACTATAATATTCAAATCATGATAAGGGTAAATAATAAAGATGAAAAATGAATGTCAAAAGACATATAACATTTTTGACAAATTTCTTCTTTTGTAGATAGAAAACATGATAGGAAACAATCTTGATTCAAAAAGAAAACTCAAGTTATAAATTATCAAGATGTCAAGTAGCATGTCATGGTTTACAAAAACAAGTTTCTTGCTAGTTAATAGCAAAAAGAATCTCAATTCATGCATATAAAATCTTATGATTCACATAGAACATCTCCTCTTTTATAAAACGAGAGAATCATGATGAAGAATCTTGATTTACATAGAGTTTCAAAATATAATTATCAATATCATGAATACTAAAAGACCATGAAAATTTTGATAAATATCCTTTTAAATAGAAAACAAACTTGATTCATTCAATAGAAAATTGTGAGAAATCAAGATCATGATTTCAATAAAATCCATTAAATTCAAATCATTTTCATAATCTATGAGATTCATAAAAATAATACAAATAGATTCATCAAAATCAATAATATAGAAAAAATAATTTTCAAGAAGAAAAATGTTCTTCTCTTTTAGTTGCTTCAATTCATGTAATTTATTTCATTCAAGCATGCCTCCCTTTTTTTTTTATGTCAAATAAAAACATGTATCATGTTTAAAACCGAAAGTGCTAGATTTATTATGACAAGGATCAATAAGGCACTTTCATTATGGTAAAAAGAAAATCGATAATCTGTAAATTACAAGATTCATTATGCATAATTTTAAAAATCTTATGCATAGAACAAAATCATCAATCATGATATCAAGACATTTATCATTTAAAGCATTCATGATTCACATCATATGCAATACATCACATATATTATCATAATAAAAGGCATAAGTATTGCATGCATCATTCCAAATTATAAATATTTCAAATCATAATGGTATTAATTTGTCAAATTGCATCCTACCATGCATGATCATAACTTTTCATTTGTATGCATCAAAATAATCTCAAGAGTATTTCATGCATGATTTTATATCACCAAAAAAGGAATATCAAGAAGAAAATAATTGGTGATGCGATAAACATTTCATGAATTTAAGGAATTACATAAAAATTTTATCATGAAGGATTAGAACATGTGAATACTAGAAGACATGATTTCTTTTTGAAAAACCTACTCATTAATAATCAAAAGAAAATCTTAGGAGATCGATTAATGAAAAATCTTGATTCATAATAAATCTTCATTTGTAAATATCACGGAATCAAGATCATGATTTTAGATAAAACTCATTCACATTCAAATCGTCTAAATCATCAAAATCTCAACATTTCTTTCAAGAGATTCAAAATGACATAAATAATTTTATTGGTCTCTTAGGTATAAATCAATAAGATAGAGAAAAAGAAAATTTTCAATAAAAAATCTTTCCTCCTTTTGTTTCAACTTATTGATTGATTCCATGCATGCATCTCATTTTCTTTCAAATCCATGCATCATCGTTTTAAAACAAAAAAAAATCAAAGATCATCAAGATAAAAAAGTACAACACATAATTCAAAAAAAATGATTTCAACTCATTACTTCAAGTCAAATCAATATCATGATTTTGATATAACTCATTTGTAATTCAAATCATCAAACCAAAATCATTTTCAAGGGATTCATATAAATCAACAAGATAGAGAAAAATAATTTTCAAGAACAATGCTTTTCTCTTTTTAGTTATTTAAATTCATGTCATTTATGCTAGATAAAAATGTGCATCAACATTTAGGATCGAAAAATGAATTTTGTCATAAAAACCATCAAGACCAAAAATCATCATGTATAACTTTACAATCTCATGCATAAAATCATCAAATCATAGCATCAAAACTTTCAATAGTTTCATTACAACATCAAGTAAGGTTTTATTGAACATAATTTTGAATGATTCTTATAGATATTTAAAATTTCTTTAGTTTTACTTTATATGATTGACTTTATATTAGCATGCTTCAAATTTTTGTTCTTATGTCAAAACTATACATCATGTTTGAAAACCAAAGATAAGGTTCATAAAAAAAATCATAAAACCTTCCATTCAAAAGTCATGCATTGACATTGAAAATCAATATGGAAATCGTCAAAGTACAAATTCTTGCTTCTCAAGCACATATATAAGATTAATCTTACTAGGTGTATAAGCATTATATTTATATCTAACATTTTATTGCATTAACATAACACAAGCAATTTTCAAGAAAATTAATCCTAAACTAAATTAAAAATAACTCAAGAAAGTATTATGTAATTTCGAAATGAATTAGTGGGATTTTGATTACCTCATTGTTGAAAGAGGGTGAGGCATAGTTTGCCACCTCGCCTTTCTTGATTTTCTCCTCGTCTTCGGAAGAGCTCAATTCATCCCAACTTTTGTTCTTCTTGCGTTCAAAGCAAGTAATTCCATTCTTTTTGCTTTTTAATTTTTGTTTCATTTGTAGTTTAAGTTCACCATCACTTGAGCTTATGCTCGAGTGGTATTCATGTGTTCTATGTCCCAAATCCTTCCTATCATTTGGAAGGTTGTTCTCGAGTTTCTTTTTTGCCACATTGTTCATTTCATAGGTCATTAGAGACCCAATAAGTTCTTCGAGAGGGAATGTTTTAAGGTCCTTGGCCTCTTGAATGACCGTAACTTTTAGATCCCAACTTTTTGGAAGGGATCTTAAGATTTTAGTGACTAGTTCAAAATTAGAAAAACTTTTACCAAGAGCTTTGAGTCCATTGATGACATCCGTGAACCGGGTGTACATGTCTCCGATGGACTCACTTGGTTTCATCCGGAAAAGTTCATAAGAATGCACAAGGATGTTGATTTTGGACTCTTTCACTCGGCTAGTGCCTTCATGAGTGACCTCAAGAGTTCTCCAAATATCAAAAGCCGAATCACACATTGAAACACGATTAAATTCATTTTTGTCTAGTGCACAAAACAAGGCATTCATAGCCTTTGCATTTAAAGCAAAAACCTTCTTCTCCGATTCATTCCATTCGCTCATCGGAAGAGAAGATTTTTGAAATCCATTCTCGACAATAGACCAAAGCTCAAAGTCCATAGAAATGAGGAAGATTCTCATGCGAGTCTTCCAATATGTGTAATCCGACCCATTAAACAAAGGTGGTCGTGCAATAGAATGGCCCTCTTGCATGCCGGAATAAGCCATCTCTCTTGGGTATTAAACCAAATATGAGAGATAACCTTGCTCTGATACCACTTGTTAGGATCGGAGCGGCACTAAGAGGGGGGGGTGAATTAGTGCAGCGGATTAAAACTTCGATTTTAACAAAATCTTTCGTACGTTAAGAATGAAACTTGAGAAATTTAACTTGAAGGCGTATTCTTAAAGTTGCGCAGCAAGAGTAATAAGGAACTAAAGCAGTAAGAAGATTTGCAGTAATGTAAATGACAATAATAAAAAGCAAACCAGAGATTACGCCGATTTTTAGAGTGGTTCGGTCAAATGACCTACTCCACTTGCGAGGCCCCTCTTCGATGAGGCTCCCACCTTCCACTAGCAAGTCTCTTGAAATGGAAGGGTAAACACCCCTCTTACAACCTTTTACAAGCAGCTCAACCTCTTACAAATTTTCAATAAGAAAGAAGGAGGAGAACTCTCTAGCAAATTGAAAACAAGACTTGCTAAGACTTTCTAAGACTTTTCTCTCAATCAAAATGCTTCTCAAAAGTTGTAACCTCAGCTGAGATTTGAGGGGTATTTATAGGCCTCAAGAGGATTCAAATTTTGGGCTCCAAAATTTGAATTCTCTTAGGGTTCCCGGTGCTGGCGGTTCCACCGCCCAGCCAGGCGGTGCCACCGCCCAGGGCTCGGGTGCTGGGCGGTGCCACCGCCCAGCCAGGAGGTGTCACCGCTTGGCTCTCGGGTGGTGGGCGGTGCCACCGCCCAGCTAGGCGGTGCCACCGCCTACAGTGTTTTCAGCCCGACTACAGTGTTTTCAGCCCGACTACAGTGTTTTCAGCCACTAGTTGGGCTTCAATCTTGGCTCTCTAGTTCGCTGGTTTAGCCTAAACCAACTCTGACTTTGGGCCCAGTTGGCCCCTAACCAGGATATAGGATTATCTCTTAATCCTAATCCTAATTACAAGTGGACTACATAACCAAAACACATCCTAAGCAAATTTTCAACCGCGAACGTCGAGTCTTGTTCTGGCGAGCTTTCCGACGAACTTTCTGCCGACGGGCTTCTAGCAAGCTCCCGAACTTGTGATGACTTTAATGAGTAGCCGAGCCTTCTTGGTGATCTCCGTGAACCTCCGACGATCTCTTCGGCGAACTTCCGAAAATTCCGACAGGTTCCCGATTTCTTCTCGGTTGGTTCTGGCAGCATCTCCGACGATTCTTCGGACTCTTAAACGTCCATCGAACTTGACTCCGGTATTCTCGCTTTGTGTTTTTTGGTTATCGTAGTTAATCCTGCACACACAAGCAAACACTCTACTCCGATCTAGACAATTATTATAACGCAAATTGACATTCTGTTGCCCGGCACGTCATTGGTTGGCGCTTCATCCGATTCTTCGGTGCATCGTCCTCTCTTGCAGCTTGTTGCCCAATCGGCGGTTGACCTCCGCAACCCCGATATCCTTGGCGCAATTTCGCTCTCCTTGGCCCGATGCCCGACGCCCGAAGCCTTCTGCCATCCAATATCCTGACGTGATCTCCTCCGACGCAACGTCAATTCCTCCTGCGTTAATTGTCTAATCCTGATCGAGTAGACCTGTATCACTCAAAATGTAGTCAAACATTTAAACACAATCAATTAGTTTCATCATCAAAATCCGAGATTCAACATCTACGGCAGCTGTGTTTGAGAAAGAAAAAGTAGGAATGAGAGAAGGGAGGAAGGAAGTAGTGCAAAGGAAGGGGCTGCGGTTGTGACAGCAGCTGCGGTCGTGGCTACGACTGTGGTAGTGGCAGTGGCGATGGCTGCGACAGCTGCGTTTGAAAAAGAAAACAAAGGAATGAGAGTAAGAGAAAGCAGGTGACTATGCCTCTATATTCTGCATGAGCTGCAGTTGTGGCGGAAAAAGAGAAGACATGTAGAAAATGAAACAGGGAGAGGACACGGAGGAAAAGTAGAAGGATTTGGGCTAACACCTTCTTTGGATCTTCAGATCAAAATATTTGAAAGGCAAGTGTTCTGATCCTTCCTATTGTAAGCTTTCTAATCTTTTCTATTGCAAGTGTCCTGATCTTTCCTTACTGCAATTTTATCTATATATTTGGTTTGAATATAAGGAACTTTAAATTGTTCTGACCTTGTATTTGATATATCTCCTGTTTAGATGTAACGATTCACATCTGTGCAACTTCTGAGATTCTGATCTTTTGATACCGAGCTGCCAATAAGTATTTGTTGGAAACTCCGATTTGTTCAAAATTGATTTCATTGGAAACTAGATTCATAGATCTTTCTTTTGATATATGGATTGAAAGATTTGGAGTCCAAACACCTGCCCAGTTATCTGTTGAATCTGACCTTATGAATTCTGCCAAAAAGAGATTTTGTTCTGCGACCCTTGTTTACCAAATTATTTGTAACTCTCTCTGTTGGACAGTTCAATTCATATGAAGCTTGTTTTATCTAGAAGTAGATTGAAATATCTTTCCAATGATATATTTCTGAGTAAATTGGAGCACGATTGATAGTTTGAATCATTTGTTCAATATGCCTCTTGAATTATGCCAGAAATCGAGCTTTGGTCGATTTCGCATATTCTGGTTTCATTCCTTTGGAAATTGATTTCATCTAACCTTCATATTTGAATTAAGTTATATGTGATTGCTTGGAATCCTTGAATGCTCTTGCTTTCATTTCCTTTCAAATCTGAATACAATTGTGAAAGATTATTGTTTACTTCGTATTGACTCGTAAAGGCACATATATGTTTTGTTGTTCCGCGTGTGCTTCCGATATGTGCTATTTATTGTTCATACTGTCCCTTTGTACTCTGGTGTTCGTGGGATATTGTGAACCTTTGCCAGAAATGATGGAGTTATGCTCTGCCGGCCCTTATGACTTCACTCAGACGTGGGTGGATGGTGCTCCCAGACGTAGGAGATCTCCCAGACGTGGGAGACTTATGTTTGGTGGTCATTCAGAAATGGATGTACCATATTATGTTATGGTCCCACTTCACCTTCTGTATGTTTGATATGATATCCAGAGCTTTGGTTATGTGTTTCTATACATGCTTTGAATAAGAATGAAATGAATGCAACGTCAATTCGACGTTTGAGCTTTTGTTTCGTATTCGTTCTTTGAAATGCTCTGAAATGGTCCATACCCCATTGATATGCTTCAAAATATTTCATTTATCATTGATATGCTCCGAAACATTTCATACGCCTTTGATATGCTCCGAAATATTTCATTCGCTATTGTTATGCTTCGAAATGTTCCATATGTAGTTGATATGCTCCGGAACATTTCATACACTATTGATATGCTCCAATTACTTTATGCTCCCTTTGTTATGAACCAAATAGGTTTTGAATGACATGACACATATGATTTTGTATCTAATGATATGGTATCTTGAAAATTCTTGTATTCTACCTTGCATTATGATATCTTACTTGTTTGAAATCATTCCTTTTGTTCTGAATATGCTTTGTCACTTGCTGAGCTGTTTTTAGCTCACACCGTTGTTATATAAAATCTTTCAAGTTAGCTTATCACTCTTTGAGATGTTTGAATTGGGCTGAGGCAGTGGAAAGCTATTCAGAATTATGGGCAAGTCTTATTGGTTATTATGTTATTGTTGTATAAGCATGTTTTGTATATAACGAAATGTTGTCGATGAATCGAAATGGATATACTATGTAAAAGTGTTAGAAGATCTTGTTAGGATCGAGAGCACTAAGAGGGGGGGGGGGTGAATTAGTGCAGCGGAAATCTTTCAACGATTAAAAACGAAAGCTGCGTTCGTTTGATAAAAACTATTTTGATGCAAAAGCCGATTATAAGAATACTTATGATTAAGTGCAGTTTATGTCTAAACACAGTTTGCGTCTAAGCGCAGTTTACGCAGTTTGCGTCTAAATGCAGATATCGTCTAAGCGCAGTTTGCGTCTAAGCGCAGTTTGCGTCTAAGATCAGATTGCGTCTAAGCGCTGTGCAGTTTGCGTCTAAACACAGTTTTACGTCTAAACACAGTTTTACGTCTAAACGTAGTTTTACCTCTAAACGCAGTTTGCGTCTAAACGCAGTTTTACGTCTAAACGCAATTTGCGTCTAAACGTAGTTTTACGTCTAAACGTAGTTTTACGTTTAAAAGTAGTTTACATCTAAAACACAGTTTTACGTCTAAACACAGTTTGTGCAGTTTACGTCTAAACGCAGTTTTAAAGGGATCTGAACTTAGAAACTTCGTTCGTAAAAGCGCAGAAGACAGTTTTGCAGAATCAAAACGTAAATGTAAACTGTAATGTATGAAAACACCGATTTACGTCTGAATGCAAATTCGGAAAGATCAGCACTTAGAAAACTTGTTCGTAAAGGCACAAAGAGCAGTAGCTATGTAGGAGGTTTGCAGTAATGATAAAGTGCTCAAAATAAACGCAAACCAGAGATTTTGAGTGGTTCGGTCAGTCTTGACCTACTCCACTTTTGGCTTCCTCCACCGACGAGGTCACTGACGTCAACTAGAGGCCTTCCTTCAATAGGCGAAGGCCAACTACCCTTTTACAGATTCACTCCTTTTGATGGGCTCAGGAGACAACCCTTATAGGACCTTTCTCTCCTCTCTTTACAACTCAAGACTTGAAGAACAGAAAGAGGAGAACTTTAGGACTTTTCACAAATTTGAGCTCTTAGAATCACAGAAAAGATCAAGAATTCGGTGTAGGTCTGTGTCTTTTCAGTGTTGAATGGGTGGGGTATTTATAGGCCCCAACCCAATTCAAATTTGGAGCTCAAAATGATCAAATCCCGGAATTCCGGGATCAGGCGGTTGCACCTCCTGACTGGAGAGGTTGCACCGCCTGGCAGAGCTCGAAGACTGAGCCTAGGCGGTTGCACCTCTGTGTCAGGGGCGGTTGCACCTCCTGAGTCTGGCTCGGAGACTGAGCCCCAGGCGGTGCCACCTCTTGACTGAGGCGGTTGCACCTCTCTGCCAGAGCTCGAAGACTGAGCTCAGGCGGTGCCACCTCTCTGTCAGGGAGGTTGCACCGCCCAGTCTAGCTCGAAGATTGAGCTCAGGCGGTGCCACCTCCTGGCTGGGGCGGTTGCACCGCCCAGTCTCGCTGGGAGGCTTAGCCCACGCGGTGCCACCTCCTGGCCTAGGCGGTTGCACCTCCTGGTGCAATCAGGGTCCGAATGGTTATCTCCATTCGGCCCAATTTCAGTCTTTCAGGGGCCCAATTGCCCCAAGATTAAGCTAATGGGATCACCTCCCATTTTCCAACTTAATCAACGTGTTAACTACAATTAGATCTAAGACAATTTCTGCAGCTTTGCTTTGGTGCGTCAATCGCTTCTTTCGGCGAGTTTCCGGCGAACTTCCGTCGATCATCCGATGAACCTTCGGTGATGCTCCTGCGGACTTCCGGCAAACTCCTGGACTTTGCGATGATCCACTTGGCGAGTTCCAACGAGCTTCGCTTAGCAAGCTTCTGGACTTCTCGGATTTGTTCTCGCAGAACCTCCGACGACCGTCCGAACTTCCGTCGAACTCTCGAACTCCCAACGTGATCATGAACTTGACTCCGGCGCAACTCCTGCTGTTTGTCTAACTTTCATCGTAGTTAATCCTGCACACTTAAAACAAAAACTTCGATCGAGACAATTAATCCTAAGCAATTAACCAAGTTGTCCGGCATGTCATTGGTCCCTCGACGCTTCGTCCGATTCTTCGGCGCATCGTCCTTTCCTGTAGCCTATTGCCCAATCGGCCAGTTGACTCTGCAACTCAGATATCCTTGGCACAATACCCGCTCTTCTTGGCCCGATGCCCGAGTCCACGGCCCGAAGCCTTCTGTCAATACGTCGACCGATCCACCGGCCCGACGTCCAATCTTCTGACATGTTTCTCCAGCACAACATGATTTTCCTGCTTTAATTGTCTCATCCTGATCGAAGCACCCTGCGTCACTCAAAACGCAGATTAAATCATAAACATATATCAAGTAGTTTCATCATCAAAATACGAGATTCAACAATCTCCCCCTTTTTGATGATGACAACTACTTGATGACGGAGTTAAACTTAACTCCCGGAGTTTAAACAAACTCTCCCTATCAATATGCCATATTGATAGAAACTCTTAGATTCAGAAATCTAAGCAATATGTCATCATAAACGGAGTTAACCTTAACTCCCAGAGTTTAAACAAACTACCCCTATCATTATGCCATATTGATAGAAACTCTTGGATTAAAAAATCCAAGCAACATGTCATCATAAACTTATGCATAACATGTGATGTCATCAACATACTTCTCCCCCTTTGTCATCAACAAAAAGGAGAAGTACCACAATCAAGTGTTTGTGATGTAAGTTTTAACTCATTGCATGAAAAACATAATATCTATTGTTACCATCATGCAAGTTTGCTATCATCAAATGGTAAGATATCAACATGTAAAATTGCGATTCAATTTCTTGATATCTTAACATGATATGACATTCATAGCACCTATTCATATGAATGCTGCTTTTGATATCTCATCATAATATGGCATTCATAACATCTATTCATATTCTTCAAATATGACACTCATAGTATCAATTTATATATTTCTCCCCCTTTGTCATCAACAACAAGGAGACCGATATAAGCAAATTTTAAATATAAGTGCGATGCCATAAGTTGGTTCATGTCATTTTCCAACAGTGAGTGATAGGATACCAATTATGCAAACATCTCGAGGAAAACATGACATAGAGATAGCTTTTATTGCTTCTTCCTTTTTATTTGTTATCTTTTTACATGAAGGAGGAAAGCCATATATGAAGTTCAAATTGATAAGATATTAAAGCACACTTCATTTTTGCAAGGATTAAGATATGTAAATGAGTCAAATCCTTGTATGTAAAAATATCTTCCTTTTATAAGAGGGAATCATCAAATATGTTTCTCGAAAAATATTTTTCACATGATAAGTGCATTTGCTAGATGATTCTATATGTCAAAAATCAATGATGTGATTTAAACTTGATATGACATATGCTTGTTAAATTCGGAAGAGGATAATGTATCAAGAAAATCCAATTGTTAGGATCAAGAAAATCCGAAAATGAAATTTGACACTTTCATACATTCGGACAGGGTTTTACTAGAGATATTCAATTAAAATCATGAAGGTAAAACATGCTTATTATCATGAAAATTTTTGTATTCAAGCACATAATTTCCAACATGTAATCATGGCAAGTAATTGTGTAAAATCATTATGGCAATCAAGTGATTTGATTATTTAATCAAAAAAGTCCAAAAAATAATTTTAACAGGTTTAATCATTCGTACAGATTTTTGCCATAGTTTTTTAAATATAATCATGAAGATAAGGTATGCTCATCATCATGGTAGTATGATAGCAAATTTACCATATTCAAGCTAGCAAAAAATTTCTACATTTTAAGGCCCGCAAGCTAGCAATTTTGAGATGTTCAAGAAAGCAACTCTTGCTTCTTAAAATATAAGTTTTGCTAGATGTGCAAGTTAACTTTTTGCTTCTTGAGATAGGCAAGATATCATTCCTTGGTGATGTTCAAAACTGATTTGTTCAAAACTGTCCAGTTGTCTGTTGAATCTGATTTGTTCAAAACTGATTTCATTGGAAACTAGACTCGTAGACCTTTCTTTGATATATGGATTGAAAGATTTGGAATCCAAACACCTGTCCAGTTGTCTGTTGAATCTGACATTATGAATTCTGCCAACAGAGATTTTGTTCTACGACACTTGCTTACCAAATTATTTGTAACTCTCTCTGTTGGACAATTCAATTCATATGAAGCCTGTCTTATCTGAAAGTATTATCCAATGATTATTTCTGAGTAAATTGGAGCACGATTGATAGTTTGAATCATTTGTTCAATGTGCCTTCTGTATTCTGCCAGAAATCGAGCTTTGGTCGATTTCTCATATTCTGGTTTCATTCCTTTGGAGATTGATATCCTTTAGCTTTCTTATTCAATTGAGCTTTATATTACTGCTTGAATTCTTGTATGCTCTTGTCCTTAAAATTATTGCATTCTTGAAAACTGTTGTGTAACGTTTATGCTATATCGTATTGACTCATATAGGCACATGTATATCCTATTGTTCCGCATTTGCTTTCGATATGTGCCTATTCCAGTTTCATTCCTTTGGACATTGAATTCATCAAATCTTCTTATTGAATTGAGGTATAAGTGATTGCTTGGATTCCATACGTGCCCTTGCTTTCAATTCCTTTCAAGTCTGAATATACTTGTGAAAGATTATTGCTTACTTCGGATTGACTCGTAAAGGCACATGTACGTTTGTTGTTCCGCGTGTGCTTCCGATATATGCTACTTATTGTTGAAACTGTCCTTTTGTACTCTAGTGTGTGGGATTGTCTGGACCTTTGCCAGAAATGGTAAAGGGTATGCGCTATTTGCCCGCTATGTGGGGTCCCGCTATGAGGGATATTCTGTATGCGCTTGTTACCCGCTACGTGGGTATGTGATTAGAGCCTGCGATGCTCTACCGGCCCCCTTTGACTTCACCTAGACGTGGGTGGATGGAGCTCCCAGACGTGGGAGACTTTTGCAGGTGGTCATTCAGAAATGGATGAATCACATTCGGACTGAGATCCCACTACACCTTCTGTATGTTTGATATGATATCCAGAGCTTTGGTTATGTGTTTTTGTACATGCTTTGGATAAGATTGATATGTTTACAACGTCAAAGACGACGTTTGAGCTTCTGTACGGTATTTGTTATTGATATGCTCTGAAATGTTTCATCCACTGTTGATATGTTTCGAAATGTTCCATATGTCGTTGATATGCTCCGGAACATTTCATACGCCATTGATATGCTCCAATTACTTTGTGCTCCATTTGCTATGAACTGATATGTTCTGAAATGTCCTATCTACCATTGATATGCTCCAAATTACTCTGTGCTCCATTTGCTATGAACTGATATGTTCTGAAATGTCCTATCTACCATTGATATGCTCCAAATTACTCTGTGCTCCATTTGCTATGAACTGATATGTTCTGAAATGTCCTATCTACCATTGATATGCTCCAAATTACTCTGTGCTCCATTTGCTATGAGCTGATTTGTTCTGAAATGTCCTATCTGCCATTGATATGTTCCAATTACTCTATGCTCCATTCGTTATGGATCAAATATGTTATGAATGACATGATACGTATGATTTGGTATCTATTGAGATGGTATCCTTGAGAATTCTGGTATTCTACTTTGCATTACGATACCTTACTCGTTTCAAACTGTTCCTTTTGTTCTGAATATGCTTTGTCACTTGCTGAGCCGTTTTTGGCTCACTCCGTTGTTATATAAACCTTTCAGGTCAGCTTGTCACTCTTCGAGATGTTTGATTTGGGCTGAGGCAGTGGATAGCTATTCAGAATTATGGGCAAGTCCTTTTGGTTGTTATGCTATTGTTGTATAAGCATATTTTGTATGTAATGAATTGTTCTGATGATCGAAATGGATATACTGTGTAAAAGTGTTAGAAGATCTCTCTTATTTGGAATTTCGGAATGTTAAGTCTAATTTATAATGATATGAACTTGTGGTGAATAGTTGGAGTTCTGATTGTATAAATTATTTAGCTTGTGGATTTATAAATGTTGTTCATGTTTGTCAAGTTGGCTTGGGTTGCCATAAATGTGAATTATCGAGTGATGTGATATATGATTATAAACTGCACAGTTTTTATGGATGTGAATATGAATAGAATGTTTTCAGTGTCCTCAAACGTTAGTTTGGATCCTGGATTGGTCTGTGACGAAAATTTTAAAAATCATGGATATTTTGAGGGGCGTGACATGTCATTGGTCCCTCGACGCTTCGTCCGATTCTTCGGCGCATCGTCCTTTCCTGCAACCTATTGCCCAATCGGCCAGTTGACTCTGCAACTCGGATATCCTTGGCACAATACCCACTCTTCTTGGCCCGATGCCCGAGTCCACGGCCCGAAGCCTTCTGTCGATACGTCGACCGATCCACCGGCCCGACGTCCAATCTTCTGACATGTTTCTCCAGCACAACATGATTTTCATGCTTTAATTGTCTCATCCTGATCGAAGCACCCTGCGTCACTCAAAACGCAGATTAAATCATAAACATATATTAAGTAGTTTCATCATCAAAATACGAGATTCAACAGATCTCTCTTATTTGGAATTTCGGAATGTTAAGTCTAGTTTTTGATGATATGAACTTGTAGTGAATAATTGGAGTTCTGATTGTATAATTTATTTAGCTTGTGGATTTATAAATATTGTTCATGTTTGTCAAGTTGGCTTGGGTTGCCATAAATATGAATTATTGAGTGATGTGATATATAATTATAAACTACACAGGTTTTATAGATATGAATTTGATAGAATGTTTTTCAGTGTCCTTAAATGTTAATTTGGATCCTGGATTGGTTTGTGATGAAAATTTTAATATCATGGATATTTTGAGGGGCGTGACGTAGGTGGTATCAGAGCATGGTTTGAGGATAACTGAAATATTTGATATGTTGACATACAAAATATATATTTTTTTTGGTAAGTAAAAGTAAATTGATTATGTGTAAAGTTTCTACAAATAGCTTTATCTATACAAGTCATAGACAAAGCCAAGTAACTCATAGAGTGCGAATGCGATAGTTATGACTACACATGCTGTAGACTATAACTACCTGTGGGTACATTATTTGGCATCATTCCCAAGATCTTTAGCTAATAGCAAAATTAAATTTGATAAAAATATCTTTTTCTTTTTGGGTGAAGTGCTTGGTTTTGATATCATGCTCCATACAGGATCTTGAGTCTCTAATAATCTCTTTAAAGAGCTGAGCATTATTTGTGTGTTGACATTCAAAGATTCTATTACATCTCTCCTTCCGAATCCACCAAATAGCGCATCTGAAAGTAACCTTTGCCAGTTGTGTAAGAGGCCCTTTTCTTGAGAAACATTGCATAAGGTCGCCTAGTTCTTGGTGCAAGTTTGGTTGCGGCAGTCTATTGAGTTCAAATCGTTGGAGAATCTCCTTCCATATCCATTTTGTATAATCACAAGGAAAATAGAGGTGGTCAACAGTTTCTTCTTGTTGCAAACAAAGGGAGCATCGGTTAACATGATAGATACCTCTTCTTTTCATATTGTCTATTGTAGGTAGTTTATTGAGAAGGGCCTGCCATGTACATAAGGAGTGTCTTTGTGATCCCGATCGATCCCATGTCCAACTGCTTGGGACCCACTTGTTATTTCTTTGCCTAATTTGGTTCCATGCGGATGTGGCACTAAATTTGCCATTGTCATGAGGCCAAATAAGTATATCTGAAGAGTTGTTCCTGATTGGAATAGCTATGATAGTCGGCCAAAGTGATAGCATTTCTGGAGAAATAGGATTAGGGAGACACCAAGTACCGTTAGCAATGAACTCGGAAACCTTCCAATCTTTGGGAGCCCCAAGATCTTTTCGTATTCTGTCGCCATATAATTGAAATAAACTCTTCCCATTCACCCAAGGATCGTACCACATATTAGTACTAGTTCAAGAAGAGATTGCATACGAAATGTGTTTGATTAGCCAATTCCTAGCCTTTAAAATTCCTTTCCAAGCTGCAGAGTGGTATGTTCTTGTTGAAATTTCCCAGATTGATTCCTTTGAAAGATACCTAGCAGAAACCCATTGTGACCATAAGGAACATTTGTTTTGTAAAAGATCCCACAATTGTTGTACCAGGCATGCTTGATTCCAATCTCTAGTATTTCTCAAGTTTAGCCCCCCTTCATCTTTCGGTTTGCAAATGCTATCCCAATTTACCATATGCAAGAAGTTCATTAATAACCGTTCAATATCTTGGAGAAGTCCAGCAGGCAGAAGAAATGCATTACACCAATATATAGAGTAGGAGTGCAATACACCAATGTATACATACAAAATATATTGAGATCTAGTGAACTATAGTGATTGGTGGAAATTTTCTTTGATGCCTTTTAGGAATCTAGGATGATGAGGACATTTGATCCTCCTATTTCATTTGTTTATGATTAATTAAGGGGGGTGAAAGGGTTTATCGAAGATACTAAATCAGAGTAGCGCAATGAAAGCATGGTAGACCTAATTTCATTGGTGGTAGAAAAATGGATGATGCAAACGGAGAAGATATTTGATGTACAAAATTGTGCTGATGATCAAAATATTTCTTTTGCTACCTTATATTGGAAGTAGTGGCTAATTATTAATGGCAACAATGAAAAGAAATTTTTGGAGATTAGTGGCAAGAATAATAAGGACAAGTTTACCAATAAAAATATGATTGGAAATGAATCAGAAAGTAATAACAAGAGGGTTAAGACATTTGGATTTGAAATGGGAAGTCACCACAAAAGACTCAATCACGTGTGAATTGCAAGTTAAATTATGAAACAAGTTTGTGTTTTCGGGTGACCGAAGTCTATTTTGCTTGTGGAAAGTTGGATCATAAAATAAAAGACTACCCTTGAACAAGAAAAAAGAGTCACTGCTTCCTAAATCATCAGCCCAAGTCAGAGTGTATGCTATCATTGAATATGATTCTAAAACTTCTGAATTAGTAATCGAAGGTATTATGCATGTTTATGAAAGAATGTAAATATTTGTTTAACCATGGGTCCTATTTACGATTTGATTCGTAATATTTTGCTTATCACTTGGGTATTCAACCTAGACCACTACATTATGTGCTATATGTAAATACGATCATTGGAGATTCTCTGATAATGAACTTGAATCTGGTCCTCTTGTCTGATTTTTATTGGAGAACTTTAACTTTTTGCTGATTTTGTTCTCCTAGAGATTTGGAGTTTTGATATTATACTTGGTATGAATTGGCTATCTTCCTATCATACCAGTATGGATTGGTATATAACAAATGATCACTTTTTGCATATTTGATCAGCCGATCTTTTATTTTGAGAGTATTGGACATGATTTATCTCCTTGCCTAATGTATCACATGATGACTTACTTTGATTACCTTTAAACATGACTTTGCTTTTGATTTAGTCCTTGGGACAATCCCAATATCTAAGCCTCTACAAAATGATATCATTTAAGTAAGTGGAATTGAAAAAGCAACTACAAGGACTATTAAATAAAGATTTTATTTGGCTTAATATTTCATCATGGGGTGCTCCGGTGTTAGTTAAAAAGATGGATGAAACATTGAGGCTTTGTATTGATTATAAACAATTGAATCAGGTGACCATAAAAAACGAGTATTCTCTAAAGTGACGACTTGTTTGATTAACTGCAGAATGCACAAGTATTTTCAAAGATTCATTGAAGCTCGGGTTACCATCTATTGAGGATCAAGGAGGAGAATATTTTGGCCACTTTTGGAAAATTGTGTAATCGTATTGTATTGATAAAATTATTTGAGAGTAGGAGGAGGAAATAAAGAAATCATAATCCTCATCTTTTCATCGATTGAGCTATTACCAATTTAGAGAACTAAATTTTCTTTTAAGGGGGGTGGAGAGTGTAATATCCCTCACTTTTGAAAATTATTAATAAAGATTTATTTATAAATCGGAGGACCTATATGTAAATATAGAAATTTCAAGGACTAAACTGTTAAGTTACAAAAAGAAAAATAAAATCAAAAAATCAAAAATTTTGGTTTTATCCCACCGCCTCCCACGCTCTCTGTTCAATAGAGAGAGGAGTGGTGGGGTGTGGGGAGAAGAAGAAGAAGAAGAAGAAGAAGAAGAGAGGAGAATAGCTGCGGCAAGGCTGCAGCGAGGAGGTGTGTGGCGTTGGGGAGGAAAAGGGAAGAGGAGAAGAAGAGAAGGAGAAGAAGAGAAGAGGGAGAGGAGCGAGAGGTGGCAGCAGCTAGGGCTGTAGCGCCTTTGTTTCCTGTAGGTGGAAACAGAGGAGAGGTGTGGGGCGTTCGAAGAGGAGAAGAAGAAGAAGAGGAAGAGAAGAAGAAAAGAGGAGGTGGCTGCGGCAAGGGCTTCAGCGAGGAGCTATGGGGCGTTGGGGGGGAGAAAAAAAAGAAGAGGAGAAGAAGAAAGGAAGAAGAAGAGGAAGAGAAGAAGAAGTGGTTGTGATACCTCTGTTTCCTGCAGAGGAAACAGAGGAGAGGGTGTGTGTGACGCCGGGGAGGAGGAGGGAAGAAGAAGAGGAGAAGAAGAGAAGGGAAAGGAGGAGCTGCGGCTGCGGCAGTGGCAGCTGCAGCTGGAAGAGAAGGAAAAGAAAGAAAGGAGAAGGAAGAAGGAGAAGAAGAGGGAAAAGAGAGGGAAGAGGGAGAGGAGCGAGAGGTGGCAGCAGCTAGGGCTGCAGCACCTCTATTTCCGCAGGTGGAAACAGAGGAGACATGTGGGGCGTTCGAAGAGGAGAAGAAGAAGAAGAGGAAGAGAAGAAGAAGAGGAAGCAAGAGAAGAGGTTGTGATACCTCTGTTTCCTGCAGAGGAAACAGAGGAGAGGGTGTGTGTGTGACGCCGGGGAGGAGGAGGGAAGAAGAAGAGGAGAAGAAGAGAAGGGAAAGGAGGAGCTGCGGCTGCGGCGGTGGCAGCTACAGCTGGAAGAGAAGGTGAGGAAAAAGAGAAGAAGAAGAAAGGAAGGAGAAGGAAGAGAAGGGAAAGAAGCAGCTGCGGCTGCGGCTGTGGCAGGGACAGAGGAAGAGGAAGGAAGAAGGGAAGGAGAGGAAGAAGAGAAGGGAAAGAAGGGGCTGCGGCTACGGCGATGGCAACTACAGCTGGAAGAGAAGAAGGAGAGGAAGATAAGCAGGGAGGAAGAAGAGGCTGCGGTTGTGGTGGCCGCGGCCATGGCTGCGACTGCAACTGCGAAAGTTGCAGGTGGGAAAGAAAAGAAAGGAAAGGGGGAAAATAGGAGCTGCAGACGGGGTTGCGGCCGTGGCGGTAGCGACTGCGTATGCAGCAGCTGTGTCTTCGAAAGAAGAGGAGGAAGAAGAGGCTGCGGCTGTGGTGGCTGCGGCCGTGGCTGCGACTGTGGCTGCGGCTGCGACGTTGGCTGCGGTAGCTGCGACAGCAGTGTTGGCTGCAGCAACTGCTTTTGGGAAATAGAAAGAAAGGAAAGGGGGAAAAAAAGGGGCTGTGGCCGTGATTGCGGCTGCGGTGGTGGCGGTTGCGTCTACAGCAGCTGTGTTTGATAAAAAAAAAGTAGCAACGAGAGAAGGGAGGAAGGAAGTAGTGCAGAGGAAGGGGCTGCGGTTGTGACAGCAGCTGCGGTCGTGGATACGACTGTGGTAGTGGCAGTGGCGATGGCTGCGACAGCTGCGTTTGAAAAAGAAAACAAAAGAATGAGAGTAAGAGAGAGCAGGTGACTATGCCTCTATATTCTGCATGAGCTACAGTTGTGGAGGAAAAAGAGAAGACATATGTAGAAAACGAAACAGGCAGAGGACACGGAGGAAAAGTAGAAGGATTTGGGCTGACACCTTCTTTTGATCTTCAGATCAAAATATTTGAAAGGCAAGTGTTCCGATCCTTCCTAGTGTAAGCTTTCTAATCTTTTCTATTGCAAGTGTCCTGATCTTTCCTTACTGCAATTTTATCTCTATATTTGCTTTGAATATGAGGCATTTTAAATTGTTCTGGCCTTGCATTTGATATATCTCATGTTTAGATGTAACGATTCGAATCTGTGCAACTTCTGAGATTCTGACCTTTTGATACCGAGCTGCCTATAAGTATTTGTTTGAAACTCCGATTTGTTCAAAACTGATTTCATTGGAAACTAGACTCGTAGATCTTTCTTATGATATATTGATTGAAAGATTTGGAGTCCAAACACCTGCCCAATTATCTGTTGAATCTGACCTTATGAATTCTGCCAAAAAGAGATTTTGTTCTGCGACCCTTGTTTACCAAATTATTTGTAACTCTCTCTGTTGGACAATTCAATTCATATGAAGCTTGTTTTATCTAGAAGTAGATTGAAATATCTTTCCAATGATATATTTATGAGTAAATTGGAGCATGATTGATAGTTTGAATCATTTGTTCAATGTGCCTCTTAAATTCTGCCAGAAATCGAGCTTTGGTCAATTTCGCATATTCTGGTTTCATTCCTTTGGAAATTGATTTCATCTAACCTTCTTATTTGAAATGAGTTATATGTGATTGCTTAGAATCGTTGAATGCTCTTGCTTTCATTTCCTTTCAAATCTGAATACAATTGTGAAAGATTATTGTTTACTTCGTATTGACTCGTAAAGGCACATGTACGTTTTGTTGTTCCATGTGTGCTTCCGATATATGCTATTTATTGTTCATACTGTCCCTTTGTACTCTGGTGTTTGTGGGATATTGTGAACCTTTGCCAGAAATGGTGAAGAGAGTTATGCATAGAGCCTGTGATGCTCTACCGGCCCTTATGACTGCACTCAGACGTGGGTGGATGGAGCTCCCAGACGTGAGAGACCTCCCAGATGTGGGAGACTTATGTTTGGTGGTCATTCAGAAATGGATGTACCATATTATGTTATGGTCCCACTTCACCTTCTGTATGTTTGATATGATATCCAGAGCTTTGGTTATGTGTTTCTATACATGCTTTGGATAAGAATGAAATGAATGCAACGTCAATTCGACGTTTGAGCTTCTATTTCGTATTCGTTCTTTGAAATGCTCCGAAATGGTCCATATGCCATTGATATGTTCCGAAATGCTTCATTTATCATTGATATGCTCCGAAACATTTCATACGCCTTTGATATTCTCTATAATGTTTCATTTGCTATTGTTATGCTTCGAAATGTTCCATATGTAGTTGATATGCTCCGGAACATTTCATACGCTATTGATATGCTCCAATTACTCTATTCTCCATCTATTATGAACCAAATAGGTTTTGAATGACATGACACATATGATGTTGAATCTCGAATTTTGATGATAAAATCAATTGATGGGTTAATTGATCTAATCCATATTATTGAGTTAAGTGTGCAGGATTAACTTCGATAACCAGAAAACACAAAGCAAGAATACCGGAGTCAAGTTCGATGGACGTTTAAGAGTCCGAAGAATCGTCAGAGATACTGCCGGAACCAACCGAGAAGAAATCGGGAACCTGTCGGAATTTTCGGAAGTGCGCCGAAGAAATCGTCGGAGGTTCACGGTGATCACCGAGAAAGCTCAGCTACTCGTTAAAGTCATCACAAGATCGGGAGCTTGTTGGGAGTCCGTCGGAAGAAGTTCGTCGGAAAGCTCGCCGGAACAAGACTTAACGTTGGCGGTTGAAAACTTGCTTAGGATGTTTTTAGTTATGTAGTTCACTTGTAATTAGGATTAGGATTAAGAGATAATCCTATATCCAGATTAGGGGCCAATTGGGCCCAAAATTAGACTTGGTTTTGGCTAAATTTGAAGCCCAACTAGTGAACCGAAGGGTCTGGCGGTGGCACCGCCCAGCACCCGAGAGCTGGGCGGTGGCACTGCCTGGGCTGGGCGGTGTTAGACATTGATAGGCGGTGGCACCGCCATTGATAGGCGGTGGTACCGCTAGCATCGGGAACCAAAGAGAATTCAAATTTTGGAGCCCAAATTTGAATCCTCTTGAGGCCTATAAATACCCCTCAAATCTCAACTGAGATTACAACTTTTTGAGAAGCAATTGATTGAGGGAAATGTCTTAGAAAAGTCTTAGCTAGTCTTGTTTTCAATTTGCTAGTGTTCGCCTCCTTCTTTCTTGCTGAAAATCTGTAAGAGAGTGAACCGCTTGTATAAAGTTGTAAGAGGGGTATTTACCCTTCCCCTTCAAGAAATTGGCTAGTGGAAGGTGGGAGCCTCATCGAAGAGGGGCCTCACAAGTGGATGTAGGTCATTTGACCGAACCACTTTAAAATTGACGTAATCTCTGGTTTGCATTTCATTACTGCTATTTGCATTACTGCAAACCTTCTTACTTGCTTTATTTCCTCATTACCTTTGCTGCACAACTTTACGAATACACTTTCAAGTTAAGCACTTCCGAGTTCGATTTTTATCGTACGAAAGATTTATCAAAACCAACGTTTTAATCCGCTACACTAATTCACCCCCCCCTCTTATGCCGCTCCGATCCTAACAATTGGTATCAGAGCTAGGCTCACTCTCATATTTGGTTTGATACCCAAGAGAGATGGCTTACTCCGGCATACATGAGGGTCATTCTATCACACGTCCACCCTTGTTTAATGGGTCGGATTATACTTATTGGAAGACTCGTATGAGGATCTTCCTCATTTCCATGGATTTCAAGCTTTGGACTATTGTTGAAAACGGATTTCAAAAATCTTCTCTTCCGATGAGCGAATGGAATGAATCGGAGAAGAAGGTTTTTGCTTTAAACGCAAAGGCTATGAATGCCTTGTTTTGTGCACTAGACAAAAATGAATTTAATCGTGTTTCAATTTGTGATTCGGCTTTTGATATTTGGAGAACTCTTGAGGTCACTCATGAAGGCACTAGCCGAGTGAAAGAGTCCAAAATCAACATCCTTGTGCACTCTTACGAACTTTTCCGAATGAAACCAAGTGAGTCCATCGGAGACATGTACACCCGGTTCACGAATGTCATCAATGGACTCAAAGCTCTTAGTAAAGATTTTACTAACTTTGAACTAGTAACTAAAATCTTAAGGTCCCTCTCTAAAAGTTGGGATCCAAAAGTTACGGCCATTCAAGAGGCCAAAGACCTTAAAGCATTCCCTCTTGAAGAACTCATTGGGTCTCTAATGACCTACGAAATGACATGTCAAGCTCATGACGAGCTCGAGAACCCCCTTCCAAAGAACAGGAAGGATATGGCACTCAAATCACAAGAAGACCACTTGAAAGGAACATCAAGTGATGAGGACAGTGACAATGACATTGCACTTTTGACTCAAAAATTTAAAAAATATTTAAGAAAGAACAGATTTAAAAATAATACAAAAAATAAATTTGAACAAAAGAAGGACCAAGTGATTTGCTATGAATGCAAAAAACCGGGACACTATAAGAACGATTGTCCTCAAGCCAAAAAGAGAACATCAAAAAAGAAGGCATTCAAAGCAACGTGAGATGATTCAAGCGCATCCGAAGAAGAGGAGTCCAACACCGAGCAAGTTGCTCATTACGCGCTAATGGCGTTAGGAGAAGAGGTATGTGATTTATTTAATGAAGATTTATCTTTTGAAGAACTATCTATCGCTTTTCATGAATTATTTGATGAATGTAGAACTGTTAGCAAGAAGTTAAGTATCTTAAAGAAAGAGCATGCTTTGCTACAAGATAAGTTTGATAGTCTTCAAACTCCTCCATGCTCCAAGTGTGAGCACTTAGAAGCAATAAAAAATGAAAATATGCTTCTTAAGGAAACCTTAAACAAGTTTAAGGTTGGTAGCAAAGGATTAGATATGATCCTTGCACACAAGGGTCACATCGCAAATAGAAATGGAATTGGATTTGTAAAAGGATTACATCAAAATCCTACCACTTTCATAAAAGGACCTACATTACATGTTTCCTCTTATATGAAATGCAACTTTTGTTGCAAATCCGGACATATTGCCTACAAATGCCCATTTAGGAAAATTAGTTCACAAAAATTAATATGGGTTCCTAAAGGAACCATAAAGAATTCAATCATAAATAACAAAGCTAGTGGGTCAATTTTTTAGGCACCCAAAATCAAATGGGTACCTAAAAATCATCCTCTTTTGTAGACAAACCCACAAGCTAGGAGCAAGAGATGGTATCTCGATAGTGGATGCTCAAGACATATGTCCTTATAGTTGCTTTTTCAATTCCACTTACTCAAATGATATAATTATGTAGAGAGGCTTAAATATTGGGATTGTCCCAAGGACCAAATCAAAAGCAAAGTCACATTTGGAGGTAATCCAAGCAAGTCATCCTGGGATACATTAGGCAATGAGATAAATCATGTCCAATACTCTGAAAATAAAAGATTAGCTGATCAAATATGCACAAAGTAATCATTTGTTATATATCAATCCATACTGGTATGATAGGAACATAGCCAACCCATAATAAGTATGATATCAAAACTCCAAATCTCTAGGAGAACTAAATCAGCAAAAGTTCACGTTCTCCAATAAAATCAGATAAGAGGACCAGATTCAAGTTCATTATCAAAGAATCTCCAATGATCGTATTTACATATAGCACATAATGCAATGGTCTCGGTTGAATACCCAAGTGATAAGCAAATATTACGAATCAAATCGTAGATAGGACCCATGGTCAAACAAATATTTATATTCTTTCATAAACATGCATAATACCTTTGACCACTGATTCAGAAGTTTTAGAATCATATTCAGTAATAGCATACACTCTAACATGGGCTGATGACTTATGAGGCAGTAACTCTTTCTTCTTGTTCAAGGGGCAGTCTTTTATTTTATGATCCAACTTTCCACAAGCAAAATAGACTCTAGTCACCCGAAAGCACAAATATGTTTCATGATTTAACTTGCAATTCACACGTGATTGAGTCTTTTGTAGTGACTTCCCATTTCAAATCCAAATGTCTTGACCCTTTTGTTATTACTTTCTGATTCATTTCCAATCATATTTTTATTGGTAAACTTGTCCTTATTATTCTTGCCACATATCTCCAAAAATTATTTTCATTGTTGTCATTAATAATCAGCCTCTACTTCCAATATAAGGTGGCAAAAGAAATTTTTCGATCATCAGAACAATTTTGTATATCAAATATCTTCTCCATTTGCATCATCCATTTTTCTACCACCAATGAAATTAGGTTCACCATGCTTTCATTGCGCTACTCTGATTTGATATTTTCGATCAACCCTTTCATCCCACTTAATTAATCAGAAACAATTGAAATAGGAGGACCAAATTACCTCATCATCCTTGATTACTAAAATACATCAAAGAAAATTTCCACCAATCACTATAGTTCCCTAGACCTCAATATATTTTGTATGTCAACATATCAAATATTCCAGTGATCCTCAAACCATGCTCTGATACCACCTCTGTCACGCACCTCAAAATATCGACAATATTAAAATTTTTCAACATCACAAACCAATCCAGGATCCAAACACACATTTGAGGACACTGAAAAACATTCTATCAAATTCACATCTATAAAACCTGTGCAGTTTATAATCATATATCACATCACTCGATAATTCACATTTATGGCAACCCAAGCCAACTTGACAAACATGAACAACGTTTATAAATCCACAAGCCAAATAAATTATACAATCAGAACTCGAACTATACACCACAAGTTCATATCATCATAAATTAAACTTAACATTCTAAAATTCCAAATAAGAGAGATCTTCTAACACTGTTACAAGGTATATCCATTTTGATTCATCGACAACATTTCATTACATACAAAATATGCTCATACAACAATAATACAATAACCATCAAGACTTGCCCATAATTCTATATAGCTATCCACTACCTCAGCCCAAATCTAACATCTCAAAGGGTGACAAGCTGACCTGAAAGATTTATATAACAACGGGTGAGCTAAAAATAGATCAGCAAGTGACAAAGCATATTCAGAACAAAAGGAATGGTTTCAAACAAGTAAGGTATCATAATGCAAGGCAGAATACAAGAATTCTCAAGGATACCATCTCATTAGATACAAAATCATATGTATCATGTCATTCAAAACATATTTGATTCATAACAAATGGAGCACAGAGTAATTGGAGCATATCAATAGCGTACGAGATGTTCCGGAGCATATCAATGGCAAATTGTACATTTCGAAGCATATCAATTACAAATGAAACATATCGGAGCTTATCAATGGCGTATGAAATGTTCCGGAGCATATCAACGGCATATGGAACATTTCGAAGCATATCAATAACAAATGAAACATATCGGAGCTTATCAATGGCGTATGAAATGTTCCGGAGCATATCAACTGCATATGGAACATTTCGAAGCATATCAACAGTGAATGAAACTTCTTCCTTCCTCTTTCTCTTTCCCTGCCACAGCTGCAGCTGCCACAGCCGCAGCCGCAGCTGCTTCTTTTCCTTCTCCTCTTCCTTCTCCTTCCTTTCTTCTTCTTCTCTTCTTCCTCACCTTCTTTTCTTCCTCTCCTTCTCTTCCAGCTGCAGCTGCCACCGCCGCAGTTGCAGCTCCTCCTTCCCCTTCTCTTCTTCTCCTCTTCTTCTTCCCTCCTCCTCCCCGGCGTCACACACACCCTCTCCTCTGTTTCCTCTACAGGAAACAGAGGTATCACAACCTCTTCTCCTGCTTCTTCTTCGTCTTCTCTTCCTCTTCTTCTTCTTCTCCTCTTCGAACGCCCCACACCTCTCCTCTGTTTCCACCTGCAGGAAACAGAGGTGCTGCAGCCCTAGCTGCTGCCACCTCTCGCTCCTCTCCCTCTTCCCTCTCTTTTCCCCGTTCTTCTCCTTCTCTTCTTCTCCTCTTCCCTTTTCCTCCCCAACGCCACACACCTCCTCGCTGCAGCCTTGCCGCAGCTATCCTCCTCTCTTCTTCTTCTTCTTCTTCTTCCCTTCTCCTCCACAACGCCCCACACATCCTCTCCTCTGTTTCCACCTGCGGGAAACAGAGGTGCTACAGCCCTAGCTGCTGCAGCTGCCTCTCTCTCTCCTTTCCATCTTCCCTCTCTTCTTCTTTTTCTTCTTCTTCGTTTCTTCTCTTCTCCCTCTTCCTCCTCTCTTCTTTTCCCTCTTCTTCTTCTTTTCTTCTCTTCTCCCTCAACTTCTCTTCTTCTTCTCCCCACGCCCCACCGCTCCTCTCTGTTTCTCGAAGAAACAGAGAGTGCGTGGGAGGCGGTGGGATAAAACCGAAATTTTCGGTTTTCTTTATTATTTTTTTTTCGCAACTTAACAGTTTAGTCCTTGAAATTTCTATATTTACATATAGGTCCTCCAATTTACATATAAATCATTATTAATAATTTTCAAAAGTGAGGGATATTACACTCTCCCCTCCTTAAAAGAAAATATAGTCCTCTAAATTGATCATAGCTCAATCGATGAATAGATGAGGATTATGATTTCTTTATTTCCTCCTCCTACTATCAAATAATTTTATTAATACAATACAATTACACAATTATCCAAGAGTGACCAAAATATTCTCCTCCTTGATCCTTAATAGATGGTAACCCGACCTTCAATCAATCTTTCAAAATACCGGTGCACCCTGCAGTTAATCAAACAAGTCGTAACTTTAGAGTACTCGTTTTTTCATGGTTACCTAATTCAATTGTCTATAATCAATACAAAGCCTCAATGTTCCATCCATCTTTTTAACTAACACCGGAGCACCCCATGATGAAATATTAAGCCAAATAAAATCCTTATTTAATAGTCCTTATAGTTGCTTTTTCAATTCCACTTACTCAAATGATATAATTATGTAGAGAGGCTTAAATATTGGGATTGTCCCAAGGACCAAATCAAAAGCAAAGTCACATTTGGAGGTAATCCAAGCAAGTCATCCTGGGATACATTAGGCAATGAGATAAATCATGTCCAATACTCTGAAAATAAAAGATTAGCTGATCAAATATGCACAAAGTAATCATTTGTTATATATCAATCCATACTGGTATGATAGGAACATAGCCAACCCATAATAAGTATGATATCAAAACTCCAAATCTCTAGGAGAACTAAATCAGCAAAAGTTCACGTTCTCCAATAAAATCAGATAAGAGGACCAGATTCAAGTTCATTATCAAAGAATCTCCAATGATCGTATTTACATATAGCACATAATGCAATGGTCTCGGTTGAATACCCAAGTGATAAGCAAATATTACGAATCAAATCGTAGATAGGACCCATGGTCAAACAAATATTTATATTCTTTCATAAACATGCATAATACCTTTGACCACTGATTCAGAAGTTTTAGAATCATATTCAGTAATAGCATACACTCTAACATGGGCTGATGACTTATGAGGCAGTAACTCTTTCTTCTTGTTCAAGGGGCAGTCTTTTATTTTATGATCCAACTTTCCACAAGCAAAATAGACTCTAGTCACCCGAAAGCACAAATATGTTTCATGATTTAACTTGCAATTCACACGTGATTGAGTCTTTTGTAGTGACTTCCCATTTCAAATCCAAATGTCTTGACCCTTTTGTTATTACTTTCTGATTCATTTCCAATCATATTTTTATTGGTAAACTTGTCCTTATTATTCTTGCCACATATCTCCAAAAATTATTTTCATTGTTGTCATTAATAATCAGCCTCTACTTCCAATATAAGGTGGCAAAAGAAATTTTTCGATCATCAGAACAATTTTGTATATCAAATATCTTCTCCATTTGCATCATCCATTTTTCTACCACCAATGAAATTAGGTTCACCATGCTTTCATTGCGCTACTCTGATTTGATATTTTCGATCAACCCTTTCATCCCACTTAATTAATCAGAAACAATTGAAATAGGAGGACCAAATTACCTCATCATCCTTGATTACTAAAATACATCAAAGAAAATTTCCACCAATCACTATAGTTCCCTAGACCTCAATATATTTTGTATGTCAACATATCAAATATTCCAGTGATCCTCAAACCATGCTCTGATACCACCTCTGTCACGCACCTCAAAATATCGACAATATTAAAATTTTTCAACATCACAAACCAATCCAGGATCCAAACACACATTTGAGGACACTGAAAAACATTCTATCAAATTCACATCTATAAAACCTGTGCAGTTTATAATCATATATCACATCACTCGATAATTCACATTTATGGCAACCCAAGCCAACTTGACAAACATGAACAACGTTTATAAATCCACAAGCCAAATAAATTATACAATCAGAACTCGAACTATTCACCACAAGTTCATATCATCATAAATTAAACTTAACATTCTAAAATTCCAAATAAGAGAGATCTTCTAACACTTTTACAAGGTATATCTATTTTGATTCATCGACAACATTTCATTACATACAAAATATGCTCATACAACAATAATACAATAACCATCAAGACTTGCCCATAATTCTGTATAGCTATCCATTGCCTCAGCCCAAATCTAACATCTCAAAGGGTGACAAGCTGACCTGAAAGATTTATATAACAACGGAGTGAGCTAAAAACAGCTCAGCAAGTGACAAAGCATATTCAGAACAAAAGGAATGGTTTCAAACAAGTAAGGTATCATAATGCAAGGCAGAATACAAGAATTCTCAAGGATACCATCTCATTAGATACAAAATCATATGTATCATGTCATTCAAAACATATTTGATTCATAACAAATGGAGCACAGAGTAATTGGAGCATATCAATAGCGTACGAGATGTTACGGAGTATATCAATGGCAAATGGTACATTTCGAAGCATATCAATAACAAATTAAACATATCGGAGCTTATCAATGGCATATGAAATGTTCCGGAGCATATCAACGGCATATGGAACATTTCGAAGCATATCAATAACAAATGAAACATATCGGAGCTTATCAATGGCGTATGAAATGTTCCGGAGCATATCAACGGCATATGGAACATTTCGAAGCATATCAACAGTGAATGAAACTTTTCAGAGCATATTAATAACAAATACCGTACAGAAGCTCAAACGTCGTCTTTAACGTTGCAATCATATCATTCTTATCCAAAGCATGTACCGAAACACATAACCAAAGCTCTGGATATCATATCAAACATACAAAAGGTGTAGTGGGATCTCAATCAGAATGTGATTCATCCATTTCTGAATGACCACCTGACAAAGTCTCCCACGTCTGGGAGCTCCATCCACCCACGTCTAGGTGAAGCCAGAGGGGGCCGGCAGAGCATCGCAGGCTCTAAGCACATACCCTTTACCATTTCTGGCAAAGGTCCAGAATAACACCCTTTACCATTTCTGGCAAAGGTCCAGACAATCCCACAACACCAGAGTACTAGAGGGCAGTTTTAACAATAAGTAGCACATATCGGAAGCACACGCGGAACAACAAAACGTACATGTGCCTTTACGAGTCAATACGAAGTAAGCAATAATCTTTCACAATGATATTCGGATTTGAAAGGAAATGGAATAGGCACATATCGAAAGCAAATGAGGAACAATGGGATACACATGTGCCTAAATGAGTCAATACGATATAGCATAAACGTTACACAATAGTTTTCAAGAATGCAAATAACTTTAAGGACAAGAGCATACAAGAATTCAAAGCAGTAATATAAAGCTCAATTGAATAAGAAAGCTAAAGGATATCAATTTCCAAAGCTAATACAAGAGGCACATTGAACAAATGATTCAAACTATCAATCGTGCTCCAATTTACTCAGAAATATATCATTGAATTATACTTTTAGATAAGACAGATTTCATATGAATTGAACTATCCAATAGAGAGAGTTACAATTAATTTGGTAAACAAGGGTCGTAGAACAAAATCTCTGTTTGGCAGAATTCATAATGTCAGATTCAACAGATAACTGGGTAGGTGTTTGGATTCCAAATCTTTCAATCGATATATCAAAAGAAAGATCTACGAGTCTAGTTTCCAATGAAATAAGCTTTGAATAAATCAATGTTTGCAACAGGGACTTATAAGTAGTTCAGTATCAAAAGGTCAGAAATTACGATCCCTGTTTTGCAGAATCTGTAGGCTCATTTGAAACAGAAGTTTGGGCAGACAAACTTACTCCGAATTCTTAAAATAAGATATCAAAAGAAAGGTTTATGAGTCTATATTCTGATCAATAAGTTTTGTCCAAATCAGAGGTCAATACATGAAGTCATAGCCATAACAAGGTAGAAAGGTCAGAATATCAGAAGTTGCACAGATTCGAATCGTTACGTCTAAACAAGAGATATATCAAAAGAAAGGCTAGAGCAATTCAAAGTTCCTCATATTCAAAACAAATGTAGAGATAAAATTGCAGTAAGGAAAGATCAGGACACTTGCAATAGGAAAGATAGAAAGCTTGCAATAGGAAGGATAGGAACACTTGCCTTTCAAAGATTTTGATCCGAAGATCCAAAGAAGGTGTCAGCCCAAATCCTTCTACTTTTCCTCTGCGTCCTCTCCCTGTTTCGTTTTCTACATGTTTTCTCTTTTTCCTTCACAATTGTAGCTCATGCAGAACATAGAGGCATAGTCACCTACTCTCTCTTACTCTCATTCCTTCGTTTTCTTTTTCAAACACAGCTATCGCAGCCATCGCCGCTGCCACTACCACAGTCGTAGCCACGACCGTAGCTGCGGTCACAACCACAGCCCATTCCTCTGCACTGCCTTCTTCCTCCCCATCTTTTGCAGACACAGCTGCTGCATACACAGTCTCTGCCGCTACGGCCGTAATCCCGTCCGCAGCCCCTTTTTCCCCCTTTCCTTTCCTTTCTTTCCCAGCTGCAACTGCCGCAGTCGCCGTCGCAGCCATGGCCGCAGCCACCACAACCGTAGCCTCTTCTTCCTCCGCTACTCTATTTCCTCTCCTTCTTCTCTTCCAACTGCAGCTGCCACTACTGCAGCTGCCACCCCTTCTCTTCCTCTCTTCTTCCTCTCCTTCCCTTTCTCTTCTTCTTCCTTTCCTTCTCTTCTTTCCCAGCCCAGCTGCACTGCTGCAGTCGCAGCCTCAGCCATGGCCGCAGCCTCTTCTTCCTCCCCTGCTCATCTTCCTCTCCTTCCCTTCTTCCTTCCTCTTTCTCTTTCCCTGCCACAGCTGCAGCTGCCACAGCCGCAGCCGCAGTTGCTTCTTTTCCTTCTCCTTCCTTTCTTCTTCTTCTCTTCTCCCTCACCTTCTTTTCTTCCTCTCCTTCTCTTCCAGCTGCAGCTGCCACCGCCGCAGCCGCAGCTCCTCTTTCCCCTTCTCTTCTTCTCCTCTTCTTCTTCCCTCCTCCTCCCCGGCGTCACACACACCCTCTCCTCTATTTCCTCTACAGGAAACAGAGGTATCACAACCTCTTCTCCTGCTTCCTCTTCCTCTTCTCTTCCTCTTCTTCTTCTTCTCCTCTTCGAACGCCCCACACCTCTCCTCTGTTTCCACCTACAGGAAATAGAGGTGCTACAGCCCTAACTGCTGCCACCTCTCGCTCCTCTCCCTCTTCCCTCTCTTTTCCCCCTTCTTCTCCTTCTCTTCTTCTCCTCTTCCCTTTTCCTCCCCAACATCACACACCTCCTCGCTGCAGCCTTGCCGCAGCTATCCTCCTCTCTTCTTCTTCTTCTTCTTCTTCTTCTTCTTCTTCCCTTCTCCTCCCCAACGCCCCACACATCCTCTCCTCTGTTTCCACCTGCGGGAAACAGAGGTGCTGCAGCCCTAGCTGCTGCAGCTGCCTCTCTCTCTCCTTTCTATCTTCCCTCTCTTCTTCTTCTTCTTCTTCTTCTTCTTCTTCTTTTCTTCTCTTCTCCCTCTTCCTCCTCTCTTCTTTTCCCTCTTCTTCTTCTTTTCTTCTCTTCTCCCTCAACTTCTCTTCTTCTTCTCCCCACGCCCCACCGCTCCTCTCTGTTTCTCGGAGAAACAGAGAGTGCGTGGGAGGCGGTGGGATAAAACCGAAATTTTCGGTTTTCTTTATTTTTTTTTTCTTTTTTGTAACTTAATAGTTTAGTCCTTGAAATTTCTATATTTACATATAGGTCCTCCAATTTACGTATAAATCATTATTAATAATTTTCAAAAGTGAGGGATATTACACCATCGGAGAAGAGGTAACGGATTTAATTGATGTAGATGTACCTTATCATGAATTATTAAATGCCTTCCATGAGTTATTTGATGAATGTAAGACAATTAGTAGAAAATATAAATTGCTAAAAAAGGAGCATGATAGTCTCACTTGTAATGCCGATAAATTAAAGATTGAATATCATGATAGTTTAGCTCCATGTATAAAATGCCATGATCTAGAAACTCTCCAAAAGGAGAACTTGCTACTTAAGGACACTTTGAAGAAATTCGAGGTTGGTAGCAAGTCTTTGAACATGACCCTTACAAATAAGGGTCACGTTCCTAAAAGAAGTGGAATCGGATTTGTGAGAAGTCCTTACCAAAATCCAACCACCTTCATTAAAGGTCCTATCCTACATGTTGGGCACCAAAGCAATTGTAACTTTTGTTACAAATATGGACATAAAACTTATAAATGTCCATTCAAGAAAATTAGTCCGAACAAACTAATTTGGGTTCCTAAAGGAACCATGATCAATTTTATGCAATATGATGAACAAGTTAAATCAGTTTTTAAGGCACCCAAAAGAAAATGGGTACCTAAAAATAATCTCTTCTTGTAGAAACAAATACCATCACAAGCTAGGAGCTAGAGATGGTATCTAGATAGTGGATGCTCAAGACATATGACTGGCGATCCATCTCATTTCTCTATGCTCACTAGCAAAGAAGAAGGGTACGTCACCTTCAGAGACAACAACCAAGGCAAAATCATTAGCAAGGGAACCTTAGGTAACGAATTAAAATTTTCTATTGATGATGTCTTACTAGTTGATGGATTGAAACATAATCTCTTGAGTGTTAGTCAATTATGCGATAAAAGTTATATCGTTAGATTTGAATCAAATGTGTGTATTATTGAAAAACCACACCATAACATAACTATGATTGGATTAAAACAAAATAATGTCTACACCATCAACCTTGATGAACTAAGTAATGAAATGTGCTTCTCCACTTTAAATGATGATGCTTGGCTTTGGCATAGGAGACTAGGCCATGCAAGCATGAAACTAATATCTAAGATCTCATCTAGAGAATTAGTGCGAGGAATTCCAAATATAAAGTTTATTAAGGACAAAGTATGCGATGCATGTCAACTAGGTAAACAAATAAAAACTAGTTTCAAACCAAAAACTCAAATTAGCACCACTAGACCATTACAATTGATTCATTTGGACTTATTTGGACTAATTGACACGACAAGTCTAGGAGGAAGCAAATATGCGTTTGTAATTGTGGATGACTATACTAGAAACACTTGGACCTATTTCTTAGCTCACAAAAGTGATTGTTTCAAGTGTTTCTCTAAATTTTGTAAACTCACACAAAACGAAAAAGGTTTCATGATTTCATCAATTCGGAGTGATCACGGTGGCGAATTTCAAAACCATGACTTTCAAAATTTTTTGAAGTTAATGGATACAATCACAACTTCTCCACTCCGAGGAATCCCCAACAAAATGGAGTAGTTGAAAGAAAAAATAGAAATCTACAAGAAATGGCAAGAACGATGTTAAATGAACATAGTCTACCCAAGTATTTTTGGGCCGAAGCCATAAATACGGCTTGCTACATCATGAATAGAGTCCTAATAAGACCATCCCTATCAAAAACTCCCTATGAATTATGGAATAACAAAAAATCAAATATTTTATATTTTAAAGTTTTCGGTTGTAAATGCTTTATTTTGAATGAAAGGGATGCCTTAGGAAAATTTGATGCTAAATCCTCTGAAGGCATTTTTCTTGGTTACTCTTCCGTTTCTAAGGCTTTTCGGGTTTTTAACAAAAGAACCTTAGTGATGCCCTAGGTAAACCAAATATTTCTTATTTTAAAGTTTTTGGTTGTAAATGCTTCATTTTAAATGAAAAGGATGCCCTAGGTAAATTTGATGCTAAATTCGATGAAGGCATTTTTCTTGGTTACTCCTCCGTTTCTAAGGCCTTTCGTGTCTTTAACAAAAGGACCTTAGTAATAGAAGAGTCTATTCATGTAGTTTTTAATGAAATTTCTAATTTAAAGAAAAATGATTTTGATGATGATCTTGGTTTTGATAATTTGAATTTAAATGAACCCCCTCCTCAAAATAGCAACTTGGATGCACCTTCTCCCGAAATTTCCTTACCCAAGGAATGGAAGTATATAGATGCTCATCCAAAGGAGCTAATTATAGGAGATACATCAAAAGGGGTTCAAACTCGTTCCTCTTTCAAGAATTTTTGTCCTAACGCCGCCTTCCTTTCTCAAATCGAACCTAAATGCATTGACGAGGCCATAAAAGATGATATTTGGGTTATTGCAATGCAAGAGGAATTGAATCAATTTGAGAGGAATAAGATATGGAAGCTTGTTCCTAGACCTAGTGACCATTTAGTCATTGGTACTAAATGGGTCTCTAGAAACAAGCAAGACTAAAATGGTATCGTGGTTAGAAACAAGGCTAGATTAGTAGCCAAAGGTTTTAACCAAGAAGAAGGTATCGATTACGAAGAAACCTTCGCTCCTGTGGCTTGATTAGAAGCTATAAGAATGCTCCTTGCCTATGCTAATAGTAATAACTTTAAACTATTTCAAATGGACGTCAAAAGTGCCTTCTTGAATGGTTTTATTTCGGAAGAAGTATATGTTGAACAACCTCCCGGATTTGAAAATTCTCTTCTACCTAATCATGTATTCAAATTGACTAAGGCTCTGTATGGTTTAAAACAAGCTCCTAGAGCTTGGTACGAAAGGCTTAGTTCCTTTCTTATTTCAAATAATTTTACCAAAGGCAAGGTTGATACTACATTGTTTATCAAACACTTTGAAGATAATTTTCTTATTGTACAAATTTATGTTGACAATATTATTTTTGGCTCTTCGGATGAATCACTATGTGAATCATTTGCTAAATGTATGAGTCATGAATTTGAAATGAGTTTAATGGGTGAATTAACTTTCTTTTTAGGATTACAAATCAAACAACTTAGTGATGGCATATTTCTCAACCAATATAAATATACATTAGAATTGTTAAAACGATTTAACATGGATAATTCAAAAGCAACAAACACCCTGATGAGTACTTCGACTAAGTTAGATTTGGATGAAAATAGTAAAACTTTCGATCAAAAAACATATAGAGGAATGTTAGGTAGTCTACTCTACCTCACCGTGACCAGACCGGATATTATGTTTAGTGTAGGACTTTGCACTAGATTTCAATCCAATCCTAAATTATCTCATCTTAAGAGCGCTAAAAGAATATTTAGATATCTTAAAAGAACTCCAAATTTAGGATTGTGGTATCCAAAATCTGAAAAATTCAATTTAATAGCTTATGCAGATGCCGATTTTAGCGGATGCAGGATAGATAGAAAAAGTACATCCAGAACATGCCAATTTTTAGGACATGCACTTGTTTCTTGGACTTCCAAGAAACAAAATTCAGTTACACTATCTACGGCGGAAGCCGAATACATTGCTGCAAGTGCATGCTGTGCACAAGTTGTTTGGATGAAAAATACATTAGAAGACTATGGAATTCACTTTAAAAACATTCCCATAAAATGTGATAATACTAGTGTCATATGTCTTACTAAAAATCTAATTCAGCACTCTAGAACTAAGCACATCGACATTAGGCATCATTTCATACATGATCATGTCCTTAACAATAATGTTGTTCTAGAATTCATTGACACAAAGCATCAATTAGCAGATATATTTACAAAAGCTTTGAATGAAGACCAATTTGAATTCATTAGAAGGGAATTAGGTTTGTTAAATTATCCCTAAGAATAAACTTGTTTGAATGGATTTTCCGTAAAGTTTTTCATCCTCTCTCCGTTCCTCGGTGTATTTGATCCTTCTCTTTCGATTCTAAATGACATGTTAAATTACCTCATCCTATCTTGAGTCAAACACCGCTCCCATCTGATCAAGATTAATGATCTTATGATATTTTGTGAATCTCGAAATTGATTTTGATGGCTTGATTATGAGTTTCAAGTTGACGAATTAAATTTGAATGAGTTTGTATTCGAATTATGATCTTGACTTATTGGAGTTACTACTTGAAATTTTTTTTAAATCACAATCTCTTCTTTGTACACCTACAATTTTTGTTATTTATAGAAAGAAGAGATTTGATAAAATGGATGAATGCTGAATTTTCCTTTAAGATGAACTCTGCGTAAATATTTTATCATACATAATTTTGAATGATAAATTTTTGTATGATCAATGCTGAATTCCTGATGTTACAATCACAAGTTATATACTTCAAGTCTCATTCCCTTTTTGTTGATGACAAAGGGGGAGAAGTGATGACTAAGTGATGACTTATACCACTTCGATAGCATAACTTAATGAAAATGTCTTATGCGCATCGATAACATGAGTTATATGAATTACAAAAGCTTGTGTGATATGAATGTCTTATATGTCTTGTAAAATCTTTGAGAATATCGCAAGATTGATTGATCATATTGAAAGCATGCCTTACATCTATTCATGTTGAAAATCTTTATCTCCTGTCATAGTAAAAATCGTCACTTATCATTTGACTTGAAAATGATTTTCATCGAAGTTTCGTATTTACTATTGCTTAATGAGAATAATGATAAGTTCTACGGTTAGAACTTATCGATTTATGCTTGAATTCAATGGATAGAATTCAAGTGTCTTCATCTTCTCATAATATGGCATATAGATAGGGGGAGTTATGTTTAACTCCGTCATCAATTGATTGTCATCATAAAAAAGGGAGAGATTGTTGAATCTCGGATTTTGATGATAAAATCAAATGATGGGTTAATTGATCTAATCCATATTATTGAGTTAAGTGTGTAGGAATAACTTCGATAACCAGAAAACACAAAGCAAGAATACCAGAGTCAAGTTCGATGGACGTTTAAGAGTCCGAAGAATCGTCGGAGATGCTGCCGGAACCAATCGAGAAAAAATCGGTAACCTGTCAGAATTTTCGGAAGTTCGTCGAAGAGATCGTCGGAGGTTCACGGAGATCACCGAGAAGGCTCGGCTACTCGTTAAAGTCATCACAAGATCGGGAGCTTGCTGGGAGTCCGTCGGAAGAAGTTCGTCGGAAAGCTCGCCGGAACAAGACTTGACGTTGGCGGTTGAAAACTTACTTAGGATGTTTTTAGTTATGTAGTTCACTTGTAATTAGGATTAGGATTAAAAGATAATCCTATAAACTAGAAGAGACTGAACTCTGGTTTTTCGACCGTGTTCTGCAAGAGACTGAACTAGGAAATATATAGAGGGAGAGGTGAGAACCGGGTACTCATTGGGCCCCATCGCATTCTTATCCTTTCACCTGATATATTTCTAACTCTTCTTAGTGGCAAAGGAAAGCAGATTCCTTTGTACCATTACTACGAGTGGCTCCCCGAGGCTCAACTCGTCTTTACTTGGTGGCGAAGGAAAGCAGATTCCTTCATACCATTATTAGTGACACTACGAGTGGCTCCCCGAGGCTCAACTCGTCTTTTCTTGGCGGCGAAGAAAAGTAGATGCGCTCCAGCTATTGTAGGGGTCCGCCATGCTCCTAAAGGCTGAAGCCGGTTGTCCTTTGTGAAACATCTTTTGTTAACTCCAAAGCTCTTTCCAGCTGTTGTTGTTGCTGGAGGACAACTGGTAGCCAGTCTTTGTACCAGTTGTCTTTTCCTCCACTCCTTTTTTGATACTCTCTTGTCTTCATTGAGTGGATGTCCCTAAATTGTTGAAGTGCCTCACATGCTTGTCGGGCGGCTTCCTTTTGAATTGCTTCGAGTCTTCTTTCCGCGAGTCCCATCTCATTGAGTGGGAGTCCTCCTGGCCTTTGCATTCTGGATTTGAGCTTATCCAGTTCTTGTTGGTATTGTGTGAGGAGGTCACCTGGTTTATTAGTTGACTCAGGTGCATTGCTGCCCTTGGATTCGGTTGGGCTTGAACCTCTTGGGTGGCTTCTGTTAGTAGGAGTATTTGTTCGTTCGGCCATCCTGAAATCAAAATATTTATTAGTCGGGATAAAGAGTCGGCTAGAATATTACTGGTCCCTTCGATGTGCTCAAATTTGACTTCCATGTCACTTCAGGTAATGTAGTCCACAAAGGCCATCCACCTGACCCTTGAGGGTTTGTTTTGGGCAGATTTGTTGAAGAAGCTTATTATTGCTTGACAGTCCGTTCTGATGATGATCTCCTTTTTATCAAGAAAATAAATTTTTAACGCCTCCAGAGTTTTCATGACTGCATGCATTTTAGCGTCTATGGTGGACTTGATTGGACTATATTTTCCACTAGCGTAGGCACATATTTTTTCCGTATTTCTGGGGTCATGTTTCTGTTTTTTCTATTTACAGATTCCTCCCCATCCTTCCATACATCCGTCTGTTTCAAGTATTATGAAACAGTCTTCTGGGGGTACCTCTAGATCTGGGAGATTTTGTACCAGGTTTTTGATGTCTCTAATTAATTTCCAATCCTGTTCGTTTAGCCTTTTCTCTCCAGTTGGGCTTGTTTTTGAATATAACGGGCCTAAAAGCATGCCCAGGTTGGGTATATAGTTTCTTGCATAGTTTAGGATTCCTAATCACGATCTGAGGCCTTTCTTTGTAGTGAGATCTTCTTCTTGATAGCCAAAGATCCTTTTGATAATATGGGGTTGTAGCTTGATTCTAGAATTTCCCAAAACTGCCCCGAGAAATTCAATTTCTCTTACCGCAATTTTCATTTTTGAAGCGCTTAAGACTAAGCCGTTCTCCAGGCATATCTCCAACATTCGAGCTAGGTGCTATGCATGGTCTTTTTCATTCTCTGAGAAGACCAGAATATCGTCAATATATACTGCAATGAAATGTCCTGTGCCCTTGAAGCAGGTGTCCATTTTCCTTTGAAACACGGCAGGGGCATTTTTGAGACCAAAGGGCATTGCCAGCCATTCATATAGTCCTTCAGGGACCCAGAATGCGGTCCATTCTATAGAATCTAGGTGCATAGCAACCTGGTGAAAGTCAGATTTTAAATCAAATTTTGAGTAAATTTTACTATTGCTGACCTTCTTAAGGATGGTGTTGATGCCGGGAAGGCTGTATTGATCTTTTTCTGTGATGTCATTAAGCCTCCTATAGTTGAAAACCATCCTCTCTTTTCCTTTCTTTTCAATTCCTATTATGGGGTCAATAGTAGTTCCAGAATTGACAATTATGGCAGTGGTTCGGTGCTTACTTTTGCTTGGCCTGATGACCCCGATGTCCAATAACGCTTTCACATGCCTGGAGAAAGCCTCTTTTGCCTGTGGTGTTAGGTGTTTCAGTGGTTTGTCTTCTACCACAAAATCTTGGTTTTTGATCTCCAGTTTGCAAGTTATTTTATTCTTTCCCCAATGTTTTAGGGGATCCTCCCCTATGTATCCTTGGGCTTTCAGCTGGTCCAATAGGCCTCCGAACTTGGCCGTTATATATTTGTCACTTTGCTGAGCTTCTGTTGAATAAAATACTGCCTCTTGGATCTGGATATAATCGTCTTCCTCTAGGTCCAATTCTTCTATTGCTGCGGCTATTGGGATGTAAGGCAGGGTGTTGATAGTTGTTAGGTTTTTATAAAAAGTAACCATGTTACCTTCAATCCTAACTCCTCCTTGCATTGTCCTGATAAAGTTGCATCCGATTATCATCTGGATGTTGTCTCCTAATTCTATTGCGAAGGCATAAGTATAGGGGATTCTGAAGGTATTATCCCCTATTGTCATCTTACCTGCCTTTAATTTCTTGTTCGCAGTCGTCTTCGAGGAAATTTCGCTGAAATGTACTGTGTAGGGATTTGCCTCCATTGCATCGTCTGGTGCAGCGTTCTCGTCTATGCAGCAGGTTGTTGCTCCAGTATCTAATATAGCATTAACTTCAAATGACGGAATGTTTAGTATTTCTATTTGTACCTTCAGGTTGAACAACATATTTTTGGCCTTTCTTGGGCCGCTTGCCTCTTTTTTTTTTACTGATAGGACCTTCTGGGTTTCTTCTGCAAATAGAATGAATGCTTCTTCAGTTTCTTCTTTGTTTTTTAATTCCAGTATTTCTCTTTGCAAGTCAGCCTTTTCTAGTCTTAGCCTTTCGACCTCCATGGCTTCTTGCTCAAGCTGGCTGTATTTTTCCTTCCATTCCTGTACTTCCTGTTGCAGGCGTAGGTTTTCTTGTGCTGTGGTAATTGCTTGGATATGCATTTCTTCAAGTTCCTTGGCCTTTTCTTGTCCTGATTCTATGGCCATTTTAAGTTTCCTAATCTCTACTTCACAATGGTTAATATAATCTTGCTGTTGTTGAAGGAGATTTCTTGGTTCGTACCTGACTGGTTCTTCTTGTGCTACAGGAGTCCTTTTGTCAAAGTAATACATGCTGCACATCCCACATGAGGTGATTTTGCACAAGGGGCAGTGCCTCTTGTGTCTTCTTTGAGAGACTCGTTTGCAGCAGTTGCACTTTTCTAGGTTTGCTGGTAGGTCCCCGTTGATTTCCCACACATGGTGGCATTCGGCTTGGGTCTGGGAGACTTGGACCCTTGCTTTGTAGCCTGACTCGGGTCCTATCCACCAGGTCCTGCTATCTTCAATTAGTGCAAAAAATTTTTGAGTAAAAGAGTGGATACCATATTCTAGGGTTTCAACGTCTTCTCCTTCAGATATGGAGTAGACGACATCACTCTAGTTTTCTCCTTCCTGTACTGATAGAATCTCGTAGTCTTCAGGAAGCTCAAGTTGTTCAAACATCGCTACCCTTTTGATATTCTTTTTATCATTTGGGCATTCCCTTGCGAAATGTCCTTCTTCGCCACACAGGTAGCATTTGCACCTTTTATTTCTAATTAGGTGCTTTCTCTTCTTAATCCTGGCATGTGATGAGTGGGGTTTACCTTTATAAGTAGTGGATCTTCATACCCCAAATTTCCTTTCCAGTTTATTGTAGTATCCTGGGATTGGCATCTCACTACAGAAAGATAAGTCTTTTAATGCCCTTTTGAATGCAGCATCTTTGCATTCTGCTTCTAAGTATTTGTAGGAGAAAAGAATTCTTGGGATGACCCCTATCATATTTCCCCTGTATTTAGCTTCGAACGCTCCCTTTATCTTTCTTCCCAGCTCTCTAGGCATCTTTGACCATAATTTTTCCGAGAGCTCTGGGCTTGTGAATAACCGTCCTGTCTTGGATGCAAGCCTCATATAATCATTTAGGAATTGTATAATGTATTTCAGGTTAGTGCAGGATAACCTTTCGAGGTCTCTGTATGCTTCTTCTTGGGCGGTTGTTGATCCCTGAAATGGATCTTCTAAAATAAATATTGTTCTTAGTTGCGAGAGGATATTCTGAGTTCCTCCCGTGCCATCAGCGTTGGCCATCAGAAGTTGGTAATCCTTTGGATACGCCATTCGCCATTGTATCCAGGCTAATTTTTCAGATTCGCCCAGTAGGTTTTCAATAAATTCCATTTTAGCCTGTGGGTCAGTAAATCCTTGAAGGGAAACCAAATTCTTTATGATAGATTCCCACCTCATGAATACCTCGTCGAACATTCCCAACTGGGATGGGATTATAAACATGGCTCCTTGTTGCTGGAAGGCTGATGGAAGGTTCCAAGCTTCTGAAAAATCTTTTGCTTTGAACCTTGGTTGCCTTGTGTAGCCTTCAAAGGTTGGTCTCTGGCTTGTAGACTCAACATTTATTGCTGGGGGGTAATTTGCTGGCCCCATGGTAGTATCTGCCGGTGGTCTGTAGTTTGAGACAGCGGAGGATGAGTATATCTACTGAGATAGTCTTGCTAGTTGCAGATATTCTATTGCCAAGTCTTCCTCCAAGCTTGCTGCTACTACTTTTTTGAATTTTTGGGGGTATGGTAGTTCCCGTTCCCCACCACCTTCTGAAACGTGATTATCCTGAAACCAATAGTTAAGGTTATCACGTAATTCCTCTATTTCACCTTCGCTATCGTCGGATAGTTGGATTTTGACAGCAATTGTATGGCTTCGGATTTCCTCTTCATGGCTGAATGTTTCGTTATCAACGGTGTTGTAATTGATCCGGCTTGACATGGATGCTGCTTTGTAGTTGTCGAAACTTATGGATATTCTTCCATCTATCAGATTGCGGCTTCTCACTTCAGATGGCTGCATTGGTATTGAGACCTGGGTCGGTCGAATTACCCAGTCTCTGCCATGTATTTCTATTGTGGAGTACCTTCTTCCGAGGAGAGCCCGGACGCCATGGCTTGTTAGGTAGTCCACCACCCCTGAAACCTCATAAACAAAGGCGACATTCGGGGTATTTGAAAGTCGCCCTACCATCCCTCGGGTGACGAGCAAATTAGCTTCACCATTCCGCCATGTGTCATATCCTCTGGTGAGGATTGAGAGTTGAATATTACGGTAAAAGTCCCCTATTATCATCATGATGTCGGGGATTACGTAGACCAGCTGACTCCCTCGAGTCAAGTCTACTTCCATGGTGGCAATGATGGACCGATCATCCATCCATCTATTGTCCCTAAACACTAGTAGCGCTAGTGTTCCTTCTTCCTGTCGATGCAGGGTTTGCAGCCGTACCTATAGTATTCCTAGGTGGACATACTGCATTCTACTCCTCTGAAGCCTTTCGTAACTTTCCTCCATGATGAAGGATCTGTCCTCTTGGTTGTTTGTAACCAGCATGGCTTCTTCAGACCTGTGAACGTATACCCTGTGATGGATATCGTCCCTTCTTGAGTGGTATAGCACCTCAGCTGGTGCTATAATAGATCTTTCGCGCATAGATAACCTCAGTTGTGCCTGAGGGTCTATTTGTTGTTCTAGGATCTGTTGGGTGGAGATTGAACCTCCAAATAATCTTTGTCCTACTCGCCTCGTTGCTTGGCGAGCGTTAAAGATCCTACGTTGATTTCTCCTGTAATCTCGGATTTGGTCTTCGATCAAGGGGGCAGATGTGGAGACTTCCTGAGTCCTGGTTGTCATTTCTGAACTTGTTTCAGGATCTATATAGGATCTTTGAACACCAAAATTTTTCTTTTGGCCTCTTTAGGTCTTTCTGAGGGACCTTGGCTTAAATTGAAGAGCTTTGTTATCAGATCTTCTGGGATGCTCTGGGGTGGTCCTGTCTTAGCTTGCTGAAGCTCCCTTATGTTTTGTAGTTCCGTTCGTATCCCTTTTATATCCTCCGCGATTTGTGTGAGGAGTTGGATTTGTGTGTTGTGCTGTTTAATTACAGCTGCTTGGTGGCTAAGGGTCCCCAGGTAATCGTTTGTTTTGAGAAATCCTAAGGATGGGGGATCGATAGGCTCTGTGGCTTTGAGGGCTTCTTTGTAGGATTCGGTGTTTTTGGAGAACAGATAGTTCATCCAAAAATTTGCTTTTCTATCCTTGATAGAAGTTGTTCAACCCTTTGCAGCTTTTGATTTAAGCTTTGAGTTAGTCTAAGAGCTTCTTCTTCCACAAGTTTTGGTTGCTCGGAAATCTCTACAACCAAATTTCGCACTTCTTGTTTCGTGAGAGGTCTATTTTCCGAGAGTAAGGCAGTGAGGGTCTTTATGGAGTGCTTGAGTCCTTTGATTTCTCTTTCTAGACTATGATTTTTCTCAATAATGGCCTTGAAATTTTTCAAATGGACTCTACTAGACAGGCAGATTCTGTCGTAGATAACCGAAAGATTATGGGCTAGTTCTTTTCTTGTAGGATTTATGGTTTCAGCAAGATCAAGGTAGTCAAGCTTAGATGTATGGGAATTAGCATACCATTGTTGTATAGCTTCTTCCCATCTATCAGACATCTATTTCAAACTAGGGGATCATGAGCCTTTCTTCCCTGTTCTTTTTGTTTTGTTACTTCACCTTTTCAGTGTGCTTACGGGTCTCCTTGCCCTTTTGACACCTTACGTCTATTAGCAATTTCACACTTGGAACAAAAAGTACTAATTCATGACCCTCCCTCTTTCTATAGTCCCAATCCCCAAGCTCTGATACCAGTAACTAGAATAGCGCATAAATAAGTAGCGGAACTTCCAGAAATTTGTAAGAAATGATAAGCACAAAGAACTAGTGAAAGCTTAAAATGCTTACAAAAGACTGGAAGTTCCGCTACTTATTTATGCTTACAAAAGACTGGAAGTCCTGGTTAGGGGCCAATTGGGCCCAAAATTAGACTTGGTTTGGGCTAAATTTGAAGCCCAACCAGTGAACCGAAGGGTCTGGCAGTGGCACCGCCAGACTAGGCGGTTGCACCGCCCAGCACCCGAGAGCTGGGCGGTGGCACCGCCAGTCCACTGTCAGTGTCAGACACTGATAGGCGGTGGCACCGCCACTGACAGGCGGTGGCACCGCCAGCATCGGGAACCAAAGAGAATTCAAATTTTAGAGCCCAAATTTGAATCCTCTTGAGGCCTATAAATACCGCTCAAATCTCAACTGAGATTACAACTTTTTGAGAAGTAATTGATTGAGAGAAAGGTCTTAGAAATGTCTTAGCTAGTCTTGTTTTCAATTTGCTAGTGTTCACCTCCTTCTTTCTTGCTGAAAATCTGTAAGAGAGTGAACCGCTTGTAAAAAATTGTAAGAGGGGTATTTACCCTTCCCCTTCAAGAAATTGGCTAGTGGAAGGTGGGAGCCTCATCGAAGAGGGGCCTCGCAAGTGGATGTAGGTCATTTGACCGAACCACTTTAAAATCGGCGTAATCTCTGGTTTGCATTTCATTATTGCTATTTACATTACTGCAAACCTTTTTACTTGCTTTATTTCCTCATTACCTTTGCTACACAACTTTGTGAATATGCTTTCAAGTTAAGCACTTCCGAGTTCGATTTTTATCGTATGAAAGATTTGTCAAAACCAACGTTTTAATCCGCTGTACTATTTCACCCCCCCCCCTCTTAGTGCCGCTCCGATCCTAACATATGATTTTGTATCTAATGATATGGTATCTTGAAAATTCTTGTATTCTGCCTTGCATTATGATATCTTACTTGTTTGAAATCATTCCTTTTGTTCTGAATATGCTTTGTCACTTGCTGAGCTGTTTTTAGCTCACACCGTTGTTATATAAAATCTTTCAAGTTAGCTTATCACTCTTTGAGATGTTTGAATTGGGCTGAGGCAGTGGAAAGCTATTCAGAATTATGGGCAAGTCTTATTGGTTATTATGTTATTGTTGTATAAGCATGTTTTGTATATAATGAAATGTTGTCGATGAATCGAAATGGATATACTATGTAAAATTGTTGGAAGATCTCTCTTATTTGGAATTTCGGAATATTAAGTCTAGTTTATGATGATTTAAACTTGTGGTAAATAATTGGAGTTCTGATTGTATAATTTATTTAGCTTGTGGATTTATAAATATTGTTTATGTTTGTCAAGTTGGCTTAGGTTGCCATAAATGTGAATTATCGAGTGATGTGATATATGATTATAAACTGCATAGGTTTTATAGATGTGAATTTAATAGAATATTTTTCAGTGTCCTCAAATGTTAGTTTGGATCCTGGATTGGTCTATGATGAAAATTTTAATATCATGGATATTTTGAGGGGCGTGACACAACTCAGTTTGAATTCCGAGCTCCAAACTGTCAATTCCCAGAATTTCGGGGTCTGGCGGTTGCACCGCTTGACTGGGGCGGTTGCACCGCTTGGCAGAGCTCAAAGACTGAGCCTCTGGACGGTGCCACCTCCTGTTAGGGGCGGTTGCACCTCCTGCCAGAGCTCGGAGATCGAGCTCAAGCGGTGCCACCGCTTGACTAGGGTGGTTGCACCTCTATCAGAGGCGATTGCACCGCCCAGCCAGAGCTCGGAGACTGAGCCCTGGGCGGTGCGATCATCGACCCAGGCGGTGCCTCCTCTGGCCAAGTAATCTGGGTCCGAATGGGCTGATCCATTCGGCCCAATTTGGGTCTATCAAGGGCCCAATTGCCCCAAGATTAAGTTAATGGGATCACCTCCCATTTCTAACTTAATCATCGTGCTAACTACGAATTTCTTAAGGCATTTACTGCAACTTGCTCCGATGCGTCAATCGCTTCTTCCGGCGAGCTTCCGGCGAACATTCGATGAACCTTCGGCGATGCTCCGGCGGACTTCCGGCAAACTCCTAGACTTGCGATGATCCACTTGGCGAGTTCCAACGAGCTTCTTTGGCAAGCTCCTAGACTTCTTGGATTTGTTCTCGTAGAACCTCCGACGACCGTCCGAAATTCCGTTGAACTCTCGAACCCCCAACGTGATCATAGTCTTGACTCTGGCGTAACTTCTACTGCATGTCTTACTTTCATCGTAGTTAATCCTGCACACTTATCTCAACATATGGATTAGATAACAAATGACAATTGACGTCATCATCAAAATCCGAGATTCAACAATCTCTCCCTTTTTGATGATGACAATCAATTGATAACGGAGTTAAACTTAACTCCCCCTATCTATGTGCCATAATTGAGATAAGTCATTCTTGAATTCAAAGCCTTTGAATTCAAGAGACATATTGATAAGTTAAAATAATTTAACCTTATCAATACTCCCATTAGGATTCCCATCATGATGTATCTCTCTGAAAATGATGTATGATGTCAAGGCTCGACATCCATATTCAAATTTCAAATGTGAATGATGGTAATGATAGCAATTCATCATATGGTAAGATATCAACATGTAAAATTTTGAAGTAAGATTTTGATATCTTAACATGATGCACATATTTCAAGTATTTTAACAATCATAGTATTTCATCACATGGTAAGATATCAATACGTAGGACTACGATGCAAGTTCTTGATATCTTAACATGATGCAAACATGGCATATTGCTAATATGGCAATCATAGTCATCATTAATTCATATATTTTTGATGATGCAAGCATGACATAATCATATCATCAATACATATATATCTGCTTCTTTCAACATAATATGACATTTATAGCATCAATTCATATATTTCTCCCCCTTTGTCATCAACAAAAAGGAGAACGATATAAACAACTTTTAAATATACGTGCGATGCCATAAGTAGGTTCATGTCATTTATCTACATAGAGTGATAGGTTACAAACATCTCAAGAAACATGACATGGAGATTATTTACATAAAGTGAAAACTTCTTCCTTTTTATTTGTTATTATCTTTTTACATGAATTAGGAAAGCAATTTGTGTAGTTCAAATCGATAGGATATTAAGGCATGCTTTACAAGGATCAGGATATTTATGTGAATCACATCCTTGCACGTAAAAATATCTTGCTTTTATAAGAAGGAATCATCAAATCTATTTCTCAAGGAGAATATTTTTCACATGATAAGTCTAAAAGATATACATTTGCTAGATGATTCTATTTGTTAAAAATCAATGATGTGAATCAAACTATATGTGACATATGTTTATTAAGTCCGAAAGAGAATAATGTATTCATGAAATCCGATTGGAACTAAAAATTTAATTTAACACTTTCATGCAATCGAACAAGACAATACAATCATGAAGACATGCTTATTGTTATGGAAATTTTTGTATTAATTTTCAGTATGTCATTTTAGGCATGTAATTAAGTGATTTGATCATTCAATCAATAAAGTCCGAATAATAATTTTAATAAGTTTATGCATTCGGACACATCAACATTCCTAATTCTCTTCTTATGAAATCAAATTGTTCTTCACTTAGAGGTTTTGTAAAAATATCAGCTAGTTGATGCTTAGTATCTATGAACTCTATGATTACATCATGATTAGTAACATGATCTCGTATAAAGTGATGTCTTATATCAATATGTTTTGTTCCTGAGTGTTGAATGGGATTCTTTGTTAAACATATTGCACTCGTGTTATCACATTTAATGGGAATGTTTTTAAGATAGACTTTATAATCTTCTAAGGTGTTTTTCATCCACACAACTTGTGCACAGCATGCACTAGCTGCAATATATTCAGCTTCGGTTGTTGATAATGCAACCGAGTTTTGTTTCTTAGATGACCAGGAAACAAAGGAATGCACACAACTTGTGCACAGCAAGCACTAGCTGCAATATATTCAGCTTCGGTTGTTGATAGTGCAACCAAGTTTTGTTTCTTAGATGACCAGGAAACAAGGGAATGTCCCAAAAATTGTCATGTTCCTGATGTGCTTTTCCTATCTAGTCTACACCTAGCAAAATCCGCATCAGCATAAGCAATTAACTCAAAATTTTTGGATTTTGGATATCATAATCCTAGATTTGTGGTACCTTAAAGATATCTAAGTATTCTTTTAACCGCTTTGAGATGAGATATCTTAGGGTTCGATTGAAACCTAGCACAAAGTCCTACACTGAACATGATATATGGTCTAGTTGTAGTGAGGTAAAGTAAACTTCCTATCATACCCCTATAAGTTTTTTGATCGAAGCTTTCTCCACTCTCATCAACTTCTAACTTAGTGGAGGTGCTCATAGGGGTGTTAATAGCTTTTGAGCTATCCATATTAAATCTTTTCAGTAGATCTAAAGCATATTTAAATTGACTAATAAAGATGCCATTGCTTAGTTGCTTAATTTGTAAGCCTAAGAAAAAAGTTAATTCTCCCATCAAACTCATTTTAAATTCGAGACTCATGGTTTTAGCAAAAGATTCACAAAAAGATTCATTCATAGAACCGAAGATAATATCATCAATATAAATCTGAACAATGAGAAAATTATTTTCAAAGTTCTTTATAAACAATGTAGTATCGACCTTGCCTTTTGTGAAATTATTTTCAATAAGAAAAGTACTTAGTCTATCATACCAAGCCCTTGGTGCTTGTTTTAAACCACAGAGAGCTTTGGTTAATTTAAATATATGATTAGGGAGGCTATTATTTTCAAATCCAGGAGGTTGTTCAACATAAACTTCCTCAGAAATAAAGCCATTAAGAAAAGCGTTTTTAACATCCATTTGAAACAACTTAAAATTATTATTACTAGCATAGGTAAGGAGCATCCTTATGGCTTCTAATCTAGCCACAAGAGCGAAGGTTTCTTCGTAATCGATACTTTCTTCTTGGTTGAAACCTTTGGCCACTAATCTAGCCTTGTTTCTAACCACGATATTATATTCATCTTGTTTGTTTCTAAAGACCCATTTAGTACCAATAACTAAATGGTCATTTGGCCTAGGAACAAGCTTCCACACCTCATTTCTCTCAAATTGATTTAACTCATCTTGCATTGCGATAATCCATGAATCATCTTTCATGGCTTCGTCAATACATTTAGGTTCAATCTGGGAGAGAAAAGCGGTGTTGGCACAAAAATTTTTAAGAGATGAACGTGTTTGAACCCCCTTAGAGGTGTCTCATAGGATTAGCTCCTTAGGATGAGCATCTACATACTTCCAATCCTTGGGTAAGGATGTTTTGGAAGTGGATGCATCCAAGTTGCTAGTTGGAGAAGGGGTTTCATTTAAATTCAAAGAATCGAAATTAACATCATCATCAAAGTCATTTTTCTTGATTTCGGAAATCTCATTGAAAACAACATGAATGGATTCTTCTATAATTAAAGTCCTTTTATTGAAGATACAAAAAGCTTTAGAAACCGAAGAATAACCAAGAAAAATTCCTTCATCGGATTTAGCATCAAATTTTCCTAATTCATCTTTTTCATTCAAGATAAAACACTTACACCCAAAAACTTTAAAATATGAAACATTGGGTTTTTTATTATTCTACAACTCATAGGGAGTTTTGGTGAGTAAGGGTCTTACTAAAACTCTATTCAAAATATAGCATGCAGTGTTTACGGCTTCGGCCAAAAATATTTGGGTAGGCTATGTTCATTCAACATAGTTCTTGTCATTTCTTGTAAATTTCTATTCTTTCTTTCTACTACTCCATTTTGTTGAGGATTTCTTGGAGTAGAGAAGTTATGGTTGTATCCAATAGATTCACAAAATTCTTGGAAATCACGGTTTTGAAATTTACCATCGTGATCACTTCAAATTGATGAAATCATAAAACCCTTTTCATTTTGAACAAGTTTACAAAACTTAGTGAAATATCTAAAGCATTCATTTTTGTGTTTCAAGAAATAAGTTCATGTGTATCTACTATAGTCATCTACAATGACGAAGGCGTATTTACTACCTCCTAGGCTTGATGTAGAGATTGGTCCGAACAAGTCTATATGGATTAATTGTAAGGGCCTAGAGGTGCTTATTTGATTCTTAGATTTGAAACTACTCTTAATTTGTTTTCCTAATTGACAAGCATCACACACATTATCTTTGATGAACTTGATGTGAGGAATTCCTCGTACAAGTTCTTTGGATGATATTTGAGTAATTAGTTTCATGCTAGCATGACCTAATCTCCTATGCCAAAGCCAAGTATGCTCATTCAAAACTGAGAAACATCATTGCAAAGATCATTGATGTTAATGGTGTATACGTTATTCTATTTTAATGCAATCATAGATGTGTTTTTGTGTGGTTTTTCAATGATGCAAGCATTAGATTTGAATTTGACAATATATCCTTTATCAGACAAGTGACTAATACTCAAGAGGTTATGTTTTAAACCATCAACTAACAAAATATCTTCAATAAAGAAGTTGGATTTGTTACTTATGGTTCCTTTGCCAATGATTTGACCCTTGTTGTTGTCTCCGAAGGTGACATAGCCTTCTTCTATGCTAGTGAGCTTAGAGAATTGAGATTGATCTCCGGTCATATGTCTTGAGCATCCACTATCAAGGTATCATCTCTTGCTCCTAGCTTGTGATGGTGTGTCTCTACAAGAAAAGATAATTTTTAGGTACCCATTTTTTTTTTTGGTAAGTAAAAGTAAATTGATTATGTGTAAAGTTTCTACAAATAGCTTTATCTATACAAGTCATAGACAAAGCCAAGTAACTCATAGAGTGCGAATGCGATAGTTATGACTACACATGCTGTAGACTATAACTACCTGTGGGTATATTATTTGGCATCATTCCCAAGATCTTTAGCTAATAGCAAAATTAAATTTGATAAAAATATCTTTTTCTCTTCGAGTGAAGTGCTCGGTTTTGAGATCATGCTCCATACAGGATCGTGAGTCTCTAATAATCTCTTTCAAGAGCCGAGTATTGTTTGTGTGTTGACATTCAAATATTCTATTACATCTCTCCTTCCACATCCACCAAATAGCGCATCTGAAAGTAACCTTTGCCAGTTGTGTAAGAGGCCCTTTTCTTGAGAAACATTGCATGAGGTCGCCTAGTTCTTGGTGCAAGTTTAGTTGCGGTAGTCTATTGAGTTCAAATCGCTGAAGAATCTCCTTCCATATCCATTTTGTATAATCACAAGCAAAATAGAGGTGGTCAACAGTTTCTTCTTGTTGCAAACAAAGGGAGCATTGGTTAATATGATAGATACCTCTTCTTTTCATATTGTCTATTGTAGGTAGTTTATTGAGAAGGGCCTGCCATGTACATAAGGAGTGTCTTTGTGATCCCGGTCGATCCCATGTCCAATTGCTTGGGACTCACTTGTTATTTCTTTGCCTAATTTGATTCCATGCGGATGTGGCACTAAATTTGCCATTGTCATGAGGCCAAATAAGTATATCTGAAGAGTTGTTCCTGATTGGAATAGCTATGATAGTCGGCCAAAGTGATAACATTTCGGGAGAAATAGGATTAGGGAGACACCAGGTACCGTTAGCAATGAACTCGGAAACCTTCCGATCTTTGGGAGCCCCAAGATCTTTTCGTATTCTGTCACCATATAATTGAAATATACTCTTCCCATTCGCCCAAGGATCGTACCACATATTAGTACTAGTTCCAGAAGAGATTGCATAAGAAATGTGTTTGATTAGCCAATTTCTTGCCTTTAAAATTCCTTTCCAAGCTGCAGAGTGGTATGTTTTTGTTGAAATTTCCCAGATTGATTCCTTTGAAAGATACCTAGCAGAAACCCATTGTGACCATAAGGAACATTTGTTTTGCAAAAAATCCCACAATTGCTGTACCAGGCATGCTTGATTCCAATCTCTAGTATTTCTCAAGTTTAGCCCCTCTTCATCTTTCGGTTTGCAAATGCTATCCCAATTTACCATATGCATTGCCTTATCATTTGTGCCATTCCAGAAGAAGTTCATTAATAACCGTTCAATATCTTGGAGAAGTCCAGTAGGCAGAAGAAATGCATTACACCAATATATAGAGTAGGAGTGCAATACAGAACGGATGAGTTCGAGTCGTCCTGCTTTTGATAGAAGCCTATTTTTCCAAGAAGAAATTCTATTCTTTATTTTTTGCAGGATAGGCTGAGAGTGGGTTTTGTGAATGCCTGTGGATATGAGCGGGAGACCCAAATAAGGAACTAGTAGGCTTCCCTCACTAACCCCCAAAGTTTGTGCAATAAAGACCTTATCCTTAACGTAAGGGCTCATATATACTTTACTTTTCGCATGATTTAACTGAAGTCCAAAAACCATACCAAAGTCATTCATAATAGTAGCCAGGTTCTTTACTGAAGTTGGATCATTTTGGAGAAAGATAAGTAAATCATCTGCAAATGTTATATGTGATATATGAATAGAGCCAGCATTGGGTACCTTAATGCTGCCATTTAAGACTACATGTTCCAACATACAGCTAAGTCCTTCCATCGCAATAGTAAAGAGATACGGAGAGAGTGGATCACCTTGTCGGATGCCATTCGTGCTCCCAAAAAAACCAATAGGTGAGCCATTAAAGAGTATCGAAAACTTTGGAGTTTCCAAGCAAGATTGAATCCAATTAACCCATTGCTGTGGGAAGTTCATATCAAGGAGCATCTTATAGATAAATTTTCTATTAACTGAATCAAAGGCTTTCCGTAAATCAGCTTTAATACATATTTTTGTCCCTCTTGCTTTTGAATGCAAATCTTTGACCAAGTCATTAGCAAGCAAAATGTTATGATGTATACTTCTCCCTTTGATGAAAGCAGCTTGATTTGGGCTAATGATCTTGTGTATTACCTTTTGTATTCTATTTGCCAATACTTTAGAGATGATCTTGTAAATAAAGTTGCATAATGATATGGGTCGATAGTTCTCTAGTGAATCAGCCCCTGCATTCTTCGGAATTAAAGAAATAAAAGTGCAATTCATCTCTCTAAGAATATGACCTGAAGAGAAAAAATGTTGGCAAGCCTTGATCACATCATTTCCAATAATAGCCTAAGCAGTTTGGTAAAATTCAGTTGGAAATCCATCTGGACCTAGGCTTTTGTGCTTTGCTGACTTAAAGACAACACATACAATTTCGTCGTCTTTAATTGGGGCATTGAGGATTGAAATAGCTTCCGAATCAAGTTTTCTAGTTGGCTCCACATGAATGTTATTAGTTTTCCCAGCTTGATTGAGTAAGGAATAAAAAAATTGCTCTGTGTGTGCTTTAACCTCATCTAAATTCTCAATAAGATTATCATATTTGTCTCTGCATTTGTTGATATGGTTAATAGCCCTTCGAGTACCAATTGAAGCATAGAAAAATTTAGTATTGAAATCCCCTAGTGTAAGCCAATGCTGTCGAGACTTCTGCTTTGCAAAACTTTCCTCCTATTTTAAGGCTTGTATGAAGTTATTTCTGGCTTCTGTCTCTTTGTAGATAATCTTCTCATCATTTGGCTGAAGTTGCAGCTCATGTTGCAATGACATTAGTTCCTTCCTGCAAAATTGAACTCTGGTGGTAATATTGCCAAATGTATTTGTATTTCACTCCTTTAGTGCTGCTTTACAGGCTTTGAGCTTTTGACATAAGATGTAAGGGGGGGATCCATGCACATTAACATTCCAAGCAGATCTGATAACATCAAGAAATTGAGGATGAGTACTCCACATGTTAAAGAATCTAAATAGTTTCTTACCTCTTGGTGTCGCTTTGTCTGCGTGTATATACATTAAAGAATGGTCAGAAAACAAAGGAGCACCATACTCAAGAAGTGAATCTGGGTAAACTGTTAACCATTCATGATTAATCAAACACCTATCAAGTCGAGCCATTATTTTTTTGTTAGCAGCATCTTGATTACTCCAGGAGAGAGCCAATTACCCACAGATTTCATATCAAACAAAGCTGCAGTGTCAATGTAATCATTAAAACTTTGAAGCTGGCTTTCTGAAAGTTGTCTACCCCCCTCTTTTTCATTTGTGTACCGAATAGTATTAAAGTCTCCAAGAACAATCCAAGGTACATTGAGACAGCCATTTGCAATATTAGTCAGGTCAGACCAAAGAGTATTTCTTTCTTGCATACTATTTGAAGCATATATACCAGTGAAATTGAATTGACAACCATTCTTTTTGTCCTCTACCTTAAGATGAATGAATTGATCAGTAGCATAAATAAACCAAGCATTAATAGAGTTAGGATGCCATAAGACCCATATTCTACCAAAAGTTTCATTTGAGTCATTAGTAAATAGTTCTGCGTCCGGCCATATTAAATTCTTTTGAGCTTGAACGCGCGATTGTTTAATTTTTGTTTCTACTAGAATAACAATATCATATGCGACAGACTTGATTATTCTGTTGAGCTCCCGACATATTTCCGGCTTATTAAGCCCGCGAACATTCCAACATGTTATCTTCATCAGTAATAAACAAATGAAAAGGTGGTAAGGTATTCATCCTACGACTTTGGATGGACTGTACCATCCTTTTTCTTATCCTTCGGTTTTGTATTTTCCTCCTGCACAATATCCTTACCTTTTATGGCTTTATTCCTATATTTATCCACTTCATCTACAGCTTGCAGATTTTTAAACTTTAAAATACCTTGAATCATGTAGTCTTGATTGGTAGGGTTTGTTGAAGCACGATAAGATTGTTGCAGCACAATATCTTGGATAGTACTTGTTGGAGTAGCCTGGCTAGAGAGGTTTATTGGGGCATGAGTTTGTTGAGACAGAATATCCTTGTTGGCGATGTTTGTTGTGGCCTGAGTTTGTTGAGGAAGAATATCCTTGCTGGCGAGATTTGTTTGGGCCTAAGTTTGTTGAGTTATTGTGGACGGATCCAATGATATTGGAAGAGATGAAGTTCCTGACGTATATTTCTCCTGTCCACTAGTACCAAGGGAAGCCTTGGTTGTGGAAGGCTCCGACATTATAGGAAGAGATATAGTTTTGGATTTGTCCTTCTGTCCACGGTGCTGTCCTTGCGAGTCGGAATGCTCAATAGTCTTCGCCACCATCGGTGCTACTGCCATTAGAGAAGACTCGCTTTGTTGCTGAGGCGCTTGACGTGGTCAATAGACCTTTGTGATTTGTTTTGGAGTTTGCTGACAAGCTCCATTTGCATGACCAAAAGATAAGCAATGCTGACATCGTTGTGGCTTCCAGGAATATGAGACATGTACCTTCCGAGTGTTCCCGTCAAGATCACGATAGAAAACCTCATTTGGAAGATCTTCGTCGGAAGAAACCAGTACACATGCTCGTGCAAATGCTAATCTCGTCTGAGCAGCAGTTGCTTTGTCGATGTAGAGTGGCTGTCCTAGAGTGCTGCATAACTTTGCAATAAAACGTCGACTCCAAAGATGTAGAGGAAGACCTTGAAAGGATACCCATAATGGAATAGACTGTAGGCTATCTAACTCCAAACGGACATCAGGAGACCAGCATCGTAGAATCATTAGATGGCCACGAATAGTCCATAATCCTTCGAGGACCCGTTGTAAATCTTCTTCAGAGTATAGCTAGCAAACAAAGAATCCGTTCTCCAGCATATGAAGATCAAATGACGATATTGCCCATCGAGTTTTGATAAATGAGGATAGTGGGAAATAAGATGTTTTGGGTGCCTCAAAAATCTTATCCTCCATTCGAGGCACGAATGGAGGATAAGATTTGGACGCTCTTTACCAAACTCAGATTGGGCCGACCACTAAGCCCGAAGAAATCACATCAAGGAGAGAGCTTTGCCCAATCAGTATCGTGGGGCTCGGAAAGAGCTTTCCGGATTCGGGTCGCAATAGCGATTCCGAGATCGTTCGAGAAAGTGTCGATGGTTTCGGTGCGAGATTGCCGTGAACGATACGCAGTCGTTTCTACTAGAATAACAATATCACATGCGGCAGACTTGATTATTCTGTTGAGCTCCCGACATTTCTCCGGCTTATTAAGTCCGCGAACATTCCAACATGTTATCTTCATCAGTAATAAAGAAATGAAAAGGTGGTAAGGTATTCATCTTACGACTTTGGATGGGCTGTACCATCCTTTTTCTTATCCTTCGGTTTTGTATTTTCCTCCCGCACAATATCCTTACCTTTTATGGCTTTATTCCTATATTTATCCACTTCATCTACAGCTTGCAGATTTTTAAACTTTAAAATACCTTGAATCATGTGGTCTTGATTGGCAGGGTTCGTTGATGCACGATAAGATTGTTGCAGCACAATATCCTGGATAGTACTTGTTGGAGTAGCCTGGCTAGAGAGGTTTGTTGGGGCATGAGTTTGTTGAGATAGAATATCCTTGTTGACGATGTTTGTTGTCGCCTGAGTTTGTTGAGGAAGAATATCCTTGCTGGCAAGATTTGTTTGGGCCTGAGTTTGTTGAGTTATTGTGGACGGATCCAATGATATTGGAAGAGATGAAGTTCCTGACTTATGTTTCTCCTGTCCACTAGTACCAACGGAAACCTCTGTTGTGGAAGGCTCCGACATTATAGGAAGAGATATAGTTTTGGATTTGTCTTTCTGTCCGCGGTGCTGTCCTTGCGAGTCGGAATGCTCAATAGTCTTCGCCACCATCGGTGCTACTGCCATTAGAGAAGACTCGCTTTGTTGCTGAGGTGCTTGACGTGGTCGATAGACTTTTGTGATTTGTTTTGGAGTTTGCTGACAAGCTCCATTTGCATGACCAAAAGATAAGCAATGCTGACATCGTTGTGGCTTCCAGGAATATGAGACATGTACCTTCCGAGTGTTCCCGTCAAGATCACGATAGAAAACCTCATTTGGAAGATCTTCGTCGGAAGAAACCAGTACACATGCTCGTGCAAATGCTAATCTCGTCTGAGCAGCTGTTGCTTTGTCGATGTAGAGTGGCTGTCCCAGAGTGCTGCATAACTTTGCAATAAAACGTCGACTCCAAAGATGTAGAGGAAGACCTTGAAAGGATACCCATAATGGAATAGACTGTAGGCTATCTAACTCCAAACGGACATCAGGAGACCAGCGTCGTAGAATCATTGGATGGCCGCGAATAGTCCAGAATCCTTCGAGGACCCGTTGTAAATCTTCTTCAGAGTATAGCTTGCAAACAAAGAATCCGTTCTCCAGCATATGAAGATCAAATGACGATATTCCCCATCGAGTTTTGATAAATGAGGATAGTGGGAAATAAGATGTTTTGGGTGCCTCAAAAATCTTATCCTCCATTCGAGGCACGAATGGAGGATAAGATTTGGACGCTCTTTACCAAACTCAGATTGGGCCGACCACTAAGCCCGAAGAAATCACATCAAGGAGAGAGCTTTGCCCAATCGCACCAAGCCCGGAAGATATGACTTCCAAGAGAGGGGAAGCTCTATGACTGACCCCAACTATCCATGTATGAGGGTAAATTTCCCTAGATGGGATGAAGGTGACCCGATTGGTTGGATCTCGCGCGCGGAGCGATATTTTCGATTCCACAAAACCGCGAATGCATCTATGGTGAAAATTACAGCTATACATCTTGAAGGAGATGCCATACAATGGTTTGACTGGTTTGAACACACTTATGAAGTCCTTTCATGGTGACAACTCAAAGAAGGACTACTGATCCGCTTCAGACCAACGGATTATGAGAATATTGACGAACAACTAGCAAAGATCCGACAAACCTCCATCATTCAGGAGTACCAAACCAGGTTTGAAACGTTATCTAATCAAACTCATGATTTGTCACAAAAATATCTATTGATGACCTTCATTGAGGGCTTAAAGCCAGAGATCCGAGGAGAAGTTAAAGCGCGACAATCGTACATACTTATGGCAGCCATCTCTTTCGCACGACATCAAGAGGAGCAACTGAACCATGAAGCTCGGAGGACTAGGGTCGCTCCTCAACCAGAAATATTGAAGCCCTCAGCCCCCCCTACTGTCGACCAAGTCCCTACACCAAAGAGGTTAACAAGACAAGAGCTTCGGGAGCGATGTGCGAAAGGGTTATGTTGGCATTGTGACGAGCCGTGGAGCCGTGAGCATTGCTATAGTAAAGGGAGACTTCTTATAATTGAACCAATTGAAGAAGAGGTCATTGAACATCCAGAAGAGAGCCTTGAACATGAAGAAGAAGATGCAGAAGAAGAGCTACAACCGACCGAAGTTATGGTACATACACTAGCCGGCTACTCAAACCCACAAACGATGAAAGTTGGAGGCCTTCTCAAACAACAACCAATCACTGTTTTCATCGACACGGGTAGTACTAATAACTTTCTAAACAGTAAGGTTACTATCCAGATGGCCTTACCTATCGAGAATTGCAGTAGGTTTGATGTTAAGGTCGCCGATGGATGGATTTTGAAGTATGATCGTAGGCACCCGCAAGTGAAACTGTTGCTGATCATGAGGCCTTACCAAGAGATAATTGCATATTTCTTCCTTCTCCCTCTTGATGATCATGAGGCCATGCTCATAATTAAATGGTTGACGACATTATGTGATATTTCTTGAAATTTTATGCAACTAATTATGAAATTTTACAGTAAGGAGAAACAGGTGATACTGAACGGGAAACGTGGGGCGACGTAACAACGATTTGCACACAACAAATGGAAAATGTTTTGCATAAAGCATGCAGCAGATTTTTGATACAACGTGAGCAACAAACTAAGGGAGAGCCAATAGAATTTGAAGATCCAAACCTACTTCCTTTGCTTGCTGAATTTTCAGATATATTTGACGAACCGCACAACCTGCCTCTTACCCGTCGGCATGATCATTATATAATGATTCTTTCAGGAAAACCTCCAACAAATACTCGGCCATATCAATATCTATATCTCCAGAAGGATGAAATAGAAAGGATTGTAAAAGAGATGCTCGAAACAGGAGTTATATGGCCAAGTTGCAACCTCTACTTTTCACCGGTGCTACTTGTACGCAAGAAGGACGGAACATGGCGAATATACGTTGATTACCGAGCTCTCAATGGCATAACCATCAAGGACAAATACCTTATTCCAATAGAAGATGAATTGCTAGATGAAAGGGAGTACAAATCTTCACAAAGCTGGACCTTTGATCCTGGTATCATCAAATATGAGTGTGCGAAGGAGACATACCGAAAACCACCTTTTGAACACACAACAACCACTACGAATTTTTGCTTTCTTCAACAAAAGGTGGAATATCTTGGGCATATCATATCAGAGGAAGGTGTGACGATAGACCCCTTCAAAATTAAAGCAATGCAAAACTAGCCTACCCCGAGGAATATAAAATTGCTACATGGCTTTCTAGGTTTAACAGGCTACTACCGTAAGTTTGTGAAAAACTATGGAAAGATCAATGCACCACATACTTTCTTACTAGAAAAAGATGTCTTATAATGGTTGGACAGAGCCTCCGCTGCCTTTGACAAACTTAAGGCAGCCATGACGACGACGCCGGTGCTAACACTACCAGATTTCAACCAACCCTTCATTATTGAGGAGGACACATCTGGAGTCAGAATTTGAGCCATTCTCATGCAAGATGGTCGACCACTCGCATACACTAGCAAGGTATTATCTCCCTCCTATCAAAATAAGTCAACATATGATAAGGAGATGCTCGCCATTGTGCGTGCAACAACGAGGTAGAGACTCTACTTGATTGGTCGACGATTTCAAATTAAAACCGACCATAAAAGCCTCAATTACTTTTTGGAGCGAAAGATATCATCCCCTAAGCAGCAAAAATGGGTAACAAAACTTCTTGGATTTGATTATGAAATAACTTACAAAAAGGGGAAAGAGAATGTTCTTGTAGATGTGCTTTCGCAGCTACCTGAGCAAGCTGAATTTTCGGTCGTTTTACTTCCAACCAGCGACTTCCTTGAGGATATTAAGATGGAATGGCAGGGAGATTCGGAGACCAGTAAGATAAAAAAAAAATTAGAGGAAGCACCAAGCTCCGTGGCTCATTACAATCGGGACTCAAAAGAATTATGCTATAAGGGACGCATTGTGCTTGTGACAAATTCTACTTGCATCTTCAAGAGCAGATTTTGGACAAAGTTATTCCATATGCAGGGTACTAAATTGAAATGGAGTACGACATATCACCCACAAATCAACAGCCAGACGAAAGTTTTAAATAGGTGCTTGGAGACAACCCAAAGCCACCCACCAAATATGACTACACAAAGAGAATCTACAAGGGTTCTAACAACAATCACCTCATATTTATCGTAATATAAGAGAATATGCTCTTTGTTGCCCGACATGACTCTCACATCTATGAAGAACTTCTTCATCCAAACTCCCTCCTGTGCTACCTCTATCGTAGCAATGTACTCCATCTCTATGGCCGAGTCAGTAGTAATATCTTATTTGGAACTCTTACAGTATACTGTATTAGAACCCTTGCAGATTCTAAACTTGGGGTTGATCTCTTTAGGGGATCGGCCTCCTTGGAACTCTATAGGGGTTCCTCCCTCCAAGTTGCTGCTCAAAGGCTGCAGAAAAGATTCATCTATTGCTTAAGAAAAGAGAAGGAATACATGGCTATTTATAGGGCTTCTAAACCCTAACTCCTAATAGGACTCCTACTTAAGACTCTTACTTCTAACCAACTCCTAATATTACTCCTACTCAAGACTCCTATTCCCTTACAACTCCTAATTCTTCTCTTAAGAAAAAACCTCCTAACAGAATGTCCCTTTCAATTAGGACTCTCCTAGTTAGAGTCCTAACAGAGTGTCCCTCTCAATTAGGACTCTCCTAGCTAGAGTCCTAACAAAATGTCCCTCTCAATTAGGACTCTCCTAGCTAGAGTCCTAACAGACCCGCCCTCTTCAAATTAGCCTTGTCCTCAAGGCTGAGATTCCATGAACTCAGGGAACCGGGTCTTCAGCTCCTCATATGGTTCCCATGTGGCGTCTTCAAGTGGTAGATTATTCCAATGCACTAGTACTTCAGTAGAGGGATGTCGGCGACGCATCACGATCCTGCGATCGAGGATGGCCTGTGGTTGGGCTTGAATAACTCCATCCTCAGTTGTGTTGGGCAGTTGGATCTGGGGTGACTCGTGTTCTCCCAACTTGGGCTTTAGGCACGATACGTGGAAGACAGGGTGAATTTTGGCATCCTCAGGTAATTTAAGTCTGTACGCCACGGCTCCAATACGCTCTGTGATTTGATAGGGCCCATAAAAACGTGGGGATAGCTTCATGGAGGCTCGAGTGTTGATAGAGAGTTGCTTGTATGGTTGTAGGCGAAGATAAACCCAATCTCCCACGGAAAATTCTCTTTCACTTCATCGTGTGTCGGCTTGCTGCTTCATTCTGGCTTGAGCGGTAGAGAGATTATCTTTTAACAGTTGTAAGAGTTTGTCCCTATCAATCAATTCTTGGTCAACCTGATCTACCCTGGCCGAGCCAATTACATACTTTGGAATCACAGGTGCTGGTCGACCATACAATGCTTCATAAGGGGCACATTTTGTAGATGAATGATATGTAGTATTATACCACCATTCGGCCCAGGGAAGCCATTTCGCCCACTCTTTTGGTCGATCGCTAGCGAAACACCGGAGGTACGTCTCTAAGCACCTATTTACCACCTCTATTTGGCCGTTAGTTTGTGGATGATACGCTGTGCTCATCTTGAGTTTGGTGCCTTGTAACTGAAATAACTCGGTCCAAAATTTACTAGTGAAGATCCTGTCACGATCACTTACGATGGACTTTGGCATCCCATGCAGTTTAACAATATTTTCTATGAAAATCTGGGCAATACTAGCAATAGTGTAGGGATTTCTCACCGCACAAAAATGAACATATTTCGTAAGTCGATCAACCACCACGAGAATCGTGCTTTTACAAAGATGGCAGCCCTTCAATGAAGTCCATGGAGATGTCAGTCCACACTGAGTCTGGTATGGGTAGTGGTTGTAGCTTCCCTGGATTTGCCACAGTTTCACCCTTGTGCTGTTGACATATATCACATTGTGCCACATATTCAGCAATAATTTTTTTCATCCCTTTCGAATAAAAATTTTGCTTCACTCTTTTGTAGGTTCTTAGGAATCCAGAGTGCCCTGCTGAAGGTATAGAGTGCATTTCATGCAAGATGATTGCGATGCAAGGGGAGTCAGGTATAAGCACAATGCGACCTTTGTAGCGTAAATCCCTCGAATCCCAAGTGTAGTGGGCTATTGCACTTGGAACCTCCTCCAATTTTTTTATGATCTTGCTGATCTCTGGATCCTTCTTCCATTCTTCCCTAATGTCCTCGAGGAGACCGATGGTAGGAAGGGAGATGGCTGAAACCTTAGCTTGTTCAGGTAGCCATGAGAGTGCATCTGCAACAACGTTTTCTTTCCCCTTTTTGTAAATAATTTCATAATCAAATCCAAGAAGTTTGGTTACCCATTTTTGCTGCTCAGGGGAAGATATCTTTTGCTCCAAAAAGTACTTGAGGCTTTTATGGTCAGTTTTAATTTGAAATCGCCGGCCGATCAGGTAGGGTCTCCACCTCGTTACTGCGTGTACAATGGCAAGCATCTCCTTATCATATACTGACATATTTTGATGGGAGGGAGATAATGCCTTGCTAGTGTATGCGAGTGGTCGACCATTTTGCATGAGAACGGCTCCAATTCTGACTCCAGATGCGTCGGCCTCAATGATGAAGGGTCTATTAAAATCTGGTAGCGCAAGCACTAGCGTTGTTGTCATGGCTGCTTTAAGTTTGTCGAAGGCAGCATATGCTTTGTCCGACCATTGGAAAGCATCTTTTTTCAGTAAAGAAGTGAGTGGTGCACTGATCTTCCCATAGTCCTTAACAAATTTTCGGTAGTAGCCCGTTAGTCCAAGGAACCCCCGCAGTAATTTCACGTTTGTAGGTTTCGGCCAGCCTTGCATTGCCTCAATTTTTGTTGGGTCTACCACCACTCCTTCTTCTGATATTATATGCCCAAGATACTCTACTTTTTGCTGGAGAAAGCTGCACTTTAGTTGCTTAACAAAAACGGTATTCTCCCGAAGGATCGTCAAAACAATCCGTAAATGCTGAAAGTGAGTCTCAAGAGAAGGGCTGTAAACGAGAATATCATCGAAAAATACCAGCACAAATTTACGAAGAAATCTCTGAAATATATTATTCATGAGACTTTGAAAGGTTGAAGGAGCATTAGTGAGTCCAAAAGGCATTACCAAGAATTCATAATGGCCATCATGTGTGCGAAATGCAGTTTTTGGAATGTCATCGTCACATACCCGAATTTGGTGGTAACCGGATCGGAGGTCCAACTTCATGAAGACTCGAGCTCCTTTCAATTCATCAAGAAGTTCATCCACCACTGGTATTGGGTATTTGTCCTTGACGGTGATGCCATTTAAAGCTCGGTAGTCGATGCACATCCGCCAAGTTCCATCCTTCTTGCGTACAAGTAGCACCGGTGAGGAATAGGGGCTGCAACTTGGTCGAATCACCCTCGTTTCAAGCATCTCCTTTACGATCTTTTCAATTTCATCTTTCTGGAGGTGAGGATATCGGTATGGTCGAGTGTTCGCTGGTGGCTTGCCCGGAAGGATTGGAATTCGATGGTCATGTTGCCGAGAAGGAGGAAGACCACGCGGTTCAGCAAATATGTCGGCAAATTCAGTAAGCAATTGGGCAAGATTTTGATCTTCAAATTCTATTTTCTTCCCCTCTGGTTGCTGCTGGAGGTGCATAAAAAAGGCACAATTTACCTTATGTAAAACTTTCTCCATTCGTTGGGTCGAAACAGTGGTAACGTTGCTTCTGCGCTTCCCGCGTAGGATGATCTGTTTGCCCTTACAGTAGAATTTCATAATTAATTTAGAAAAGTTCCAAGAGACATCACCTAGTGTAGTCAGCCATTCTATACCAAGCACTGCCTCATAGTCATCGATTGGTAGGAGGAAGAAATCGGTGATAATTTCTTGGTCTTGCAGTAATAGTTTCACCTGCGGGCATCTTTGGTCGCACTTTAGGATTCTGCCGTCGGCAACCTTTACATCGAACTTGCTGCAACCTTCAATATGCAGTGCCATCCGAGCAGCAACCTTACTATTCAGGAAGTTATTAGTGCTACCCGTGTCGATGAGAACAGTGATCGGCTGTTGTTTGAGAAGGCCTCCAACTTTCATCGTTTGCGGATTTGAGTAGCCGGCTAGTGCGTGTACCGTAATGTCGGTCGGCTGTGGCTCTTCTTCCATATCTTCTTCTTCATGTTCAAGGCTCTCTTCTAGATGTTCAATGACCTCTTCTTCTATTGGTTCAATCATAAGAAGTTACCTTTTTTACAGCGATGCTCGCGGCTCCACGGCTCGTCGCAATGCCAACATAACCCCTTCGCAGATCGCTCCCGAAGTTCTTCTCTTGTTAACCTTTTCGGTGCAAGGACTCGGTTGATAGTAGGGGGAGCTGAGGGCTTTAGTATTGTAGGTTGTGGAGTGATCCTAGTCCTCCGGGCTTCATGGTTCAATCGCTCCTCTTGAAGTCGTGCGAAAGAGATGGCTGCCATAAGCGTGTATGGTTGTCGCGCCTTAACTTCTCCCCGGATCTCCAGCTTTAGGCCCTCAATAAAAGTCCCCAATAACTATTTTTCAAACCAATCACGAGTTTGATTAGATAACCTTTCAAACCTGGTTTGGTACTCTTGAATGGTGGAGGTTTGTCGGATCTTTGCTAGTTGTCCGTCAATGTTCTCGTAATAAGTTGGTCCGAAGCGGATCAGTAGTCCTTCTTTGAATTGTTGCCATGAAAGGGCTCCATAAGTGTGCTCAAACCAGTCAAACCATTGTATGGCATCCCCTTCAAGATGTATAGCTGCAATTTCCACCATGGATGCATCCGCAGTTTTATGGTACCGAAAATATCGCTCCGCGCGCGAGATCCAACCAATTGGGTCTCCTTCTTCCCATCTAGGGAAGTCCACTCTCATGCGCGAATAGTTGGGGTCGGTCATAGAGCATCCCCTCTCTTGGAAGTCATCTCTTTGGGCATGATGTGATTGGTTAGAGCTCTCTCCTTGATGTGATTTCTTCGGGCTTGGTGGTCGGCCCAAACTGAATTCGGTAAGGAGAGTCCGAATCTTATCCTCCATTCGTGCCTCAAAGGCGTCAAATTTAGCATTGATTGCCTCCTCAGATGCCATAGTATATGACTCCAAATCTGTGATGTTAAGATCTCTCTTTTGTTGACAGGTTAAAGGCATGTATAGGTTTGATAGAAATCAGTGAAAGTTTGCTGTAGAATTGTGTTGTCTTATAAGAGCAGAATTATCGTCGAAGAAACAGTGGTTTCTTGACGAAATCTCCACAAAAAATTTGAGAGATTTGAGGAGAGAGTTGACAGCAATATCTCAGTTTATATGATAGCAAGGATGTCTATCAAGAAAATTTCGGTAGTAACAGCAAGAAAATTGGTGTAAGTTGCGATAGCAGAATTCTCGTCGAAAAATTTCAGCAACTTACGATGAAAATTTGCAGCAATATAGGAACAAAATTTTTTTTTTTTTTGGATTTTCGGATAGGGATAAAAAAATTGCAGCAGCAGTAAGGTAGGAAACCAGAACCTGTTGCAATTCACGGGGAGATCAAAGGATGATCTGCGGTGGTGGAGATGATGGTGGAATTCGGTGATGATCTTTTAAGCAATTGTGGGAATTGCTTTGGATGGTTGTGGAAGGGCAGCGAGACGCCAAGAACGCTGCTCTGATACCAGGTGTTAGAACCCTTGCAGATTCTAAACTTGGGGTTGATCTCTTTAGGGGATCGGCCTCCTTGGAGGTGCAACCGCCTCAGTCAAAAGGTGCAACCGCCTAATCCCGGAATTTCGGGAATCGACAGTTTTGAGCTCCAAATTTGAACTGGGTTGGGGCCTATAAATAACCCACCCATTCAGTACTGAAAGAGCATGAACTTACACCAAAATCTTGATCTTTTTCTGTGATTCTTAGAGCTCAAAATTGTTGTAAAGGCCAAAAGTTCTTCTCCCTCTTTTCTTCCAAGTTCTAAGTTGTAAAGAGAGGAGAGAAAATTCTATAAGGGTTGTCTCCTAAGCCCGTCAAAAGGAGTGAAACTGTAAAAGGGTGGTTGGCCTTCGCCTATTGAAGGAAGGCCTCTAGTTGACGTCGGTGACCTCGTCGGTGGAAGAAGCCAAAAGTGGAGTAGGTCAAGATTGACCGAACCATTCTAAATCTCGGTTTGCATTTACTTTGAGCATCTTATCTTTACTGCAAACCTCCTCAATAGCTTACTGCCTTCTGTGTTTTTACGAACATGTTTCAAAGTTTAGTGCTTTCCGAATCGGGGTTTAAGACGCAAATCAGTTTTATTGTACGAATGTCGTATTTCAGTTTGCGCTTACGTTCTAATTTCCATTATAACTGTAAACTGCCTTTATATCTTTGCTTTAACTGCATCTCACCTTATCTCAAGTTAAAGTGGCTTACGAATCAGCTTTTATACCAAAATCGCTTTTATCGTACGAACGTCGTATTTCAGTTTACGCTTATATTCTAATTTCCATCATAACTGCAAACTGTGTTTATATCTTTGCTGCATCTCTCCTAGTCAAAAGTTGAAGTGATTTACGAATCGGCTTTCTTACCAAAATCACTTCTATCGAACGAACGCAGTTTTCGATTTTAATCGCAGAAGGTTTTCCGCTGCATTAATTCACCCCCCCCCTCTTAGTGCTCTTGATCCTAACAATTGGTATCAGAGCGGGGTTAACTCTCAAACGGATTAAAACCCAAGAGAGATGGAATACGCCGGAAACCAAGAGGGCTTATCGGTTGTTCGTCCACCGTTGTTTAACGGATTGGACTACACTTATTGGAAAACTCGAATGAGAGTTTTCTTGATTTCTATGAATTTGGTTTTTTGGAATATCGTTGAAAACGGTTTTCAACTTCCCTCTAAACCGATGAACGAATGGTCGGATTTGGAGTAGAAGTATTTTTCTTTAAACGCAAAGGCTATGAATGCCTTATTTTGTGCTTTGGACAAAAATGAGTTCAATCGGATTTCTACGTGCGAAACGGCTTTTGACATTTGTCGAACACTTGAAATCACGCACGAGGGAACTAGTAAAGTCAACGACTCGAAAGTTAACATTTTATTGCATGATTTTGAGCTTTTTCGAATGCAACCAAGCGAGACTATAGGCGACATGTACACCCGTTTCACGGATGTCGTCAATAGTTTAAGAGCTCTTGGAAAATGTTTTTCGGATTTTGAACTCGTAAACAACATTTTGCGTTCTCTTTCTAAGAAGTGGGATTAAAAAATAACTGCAATACAAGAAGCTAAAAACCTAAACAACTTACCACTTGAAGAACTAATTGGTTCGTTGATGACATATGAAATGGTGCACAATGCACATGATGAACATGATGAACAAAATCACCTTCCAAAGAACAGGAAGGATTTGGAACTCCGGACAAATGAATACCACTTGAGCGATGACTCAAGTGATGAGGACAATGATGAACTCGAACTTCAAACACTAAATCTTAATAAATTTATTAAACAAAAATCTAAAATAAATAATAAACTTGAACAAAGAAAGAGGCCAAAGAAGAAAAATATAAAGTGGGATGAATCGAGCTCCTCCGAAGACGAGGAGAAAATCAAGAAAGGCAAGGTGGCAAACTACGCCTTAACGATATTCAACGATGAGGTAATCAAAACCCCCTTAATTTATTTTGAAATTACATGATGCTTTTCATAATACATTTTCTTTTTTAGTATAGAATTAATTTTCTTGAAAATTACATGTCTAAAATATATATATATATATATGTATATATATATATATATGTATATATATATATATATATATATGATGAAAATGAAAAATTTATGATCATGCTAGTAGTTCTGAAAATAATCATGAAAAATACATATTTTATAATAAACAAACAAAATGATTTTGATTGAAAATATGAAATCATGCTTGATGATATAATGATGTTTTGATACCATGATTTTATTCTATGCATGAGATTTTAAAAATCATGTTTATTGGTTTTATAATTATGGATGATGAATCTTGCGATTTTCAATTTTCATGGTAATGAAAGTGCCTTATTGATATTTGTCATAATAAAACTTGCACTTTCGATTTTAAAACATGCTACATGTTTGGCATAGATGAAATAAAATCATATGAATTAAAACAACTAAAAAGAGAAAAGTATTTTTCTTGAAAATTTATTTTTCTCTACCTTATTGACTTTTTCACTAAAAGATTAATAAAATTATCTATGCCATTTTGAATCTCTTGAAAGTAATGTTGAGATTTTGATGATTTGAATTTAATGGGTTTTTATCGAAATCATGATCTTAATTTCCCATGATTTATAACTTGAAATCATTTATGAATCAAGATCACCTACTTTGTATTCTTATTGAAATTTATTGAAATGAATCGTGATTTCTTGGAATTATAACTTGAGAATTCTTTTTATAAATCAAAATAACTTACTATGATTCTTTCTTTTTGCTATTTGAGTTATCTAAAAAGAATCATAATATGTCTCTTAATATTCATAATTTGTCTACATGATTCGTAAATCGCATTACCAATTCTTCTTGATATTCCTTTTGTGATGATATGAATACATGAAATATTCATTAATTTATTTTGATGTATACAAATGAAAAGTTATGATCATGCATGGTAGGATATAATTTGACAAAATTGATACCATCATGATATGAAGCATTTATGATTTGCAATGATGTATGCAATACTTGAGCTTTTTAATTATGATGTGATGTATTACATATGATGTAAATCATGATTTAAAATGCTATGAGTTGTTACTAAAATGATGTATTATAAATGTTGATTTAATGTCATGAATACTCTAAATGATGAATGTTTGGTATCATGATCAAAATGTTGATAAATAGTTAAAAATTTAAGTATCATGTATAATATGCTCATAATATTGATTGATTTAATAAGTATCATGCATGAATGAAATATAAGGTCTTTGAAATTGTGCATGTTCGAATTTGAAAATATAATGATGCACAAATAAGATTGAAACCTACCTTTGTCATGATTTAGAAATTAATGTAAAGGGTCTTCCCTTCATTTTGCCAATGACATAGGGGGAGAAAGAGTTGCTAATGTGCATATCTCAAAGAGAAAATTGCTAGCTTGCGTGTCTTAAAATGTTGAAAAATTTTTGCTAGCTTGTATATTGTAAACTTGCTATCGTACTACCATGATGATGAGCATGTCTTATCTTCATGATTGTATTTGAAAAACTATGGCAAAAATATGTCCGAGTGATTGAACGTGTTAAAATTAATTTTCGGACTTTCTTAATTGAATGATCAAATCACTCGATTGCCATGATGATTTTACACAATTACATGCCCTAATAATAGGTTGGAAATTATGTGCTTTGGATATAAAAATTTCCATGATAATAAGCATCTTTTGTCCTCATGATTGTATTTGAAAATCAATAGCACAACCTTGTCCGAATGCATGAAAGTGTTAATTTCATTTTTGGATTCTCTTAACTATTGGTATCCTAACAATTGGATTTTCGAATTATCCTCTTCCAGACTTAATAAGCATATGTCATATCAAGTTTAATTCATATCATTGATTTTTTACATATGGAATCAACTAGCAAATACATCTCTCGTACACTTATTATGTGAACAATATTTTGTTTTGAGAAATGGATTTGATGAAATGATTCCTACTTATAAATTCCTTCTTGAAAAAGGAAGTCATTTTTACGTACGAGGATTTGATTCACATACAAATCTTGATACTTGTAAAAATGAAACGTGCTTTAATATCTTATCAATTTTAACTTCATTTGAGTAAGCTGAGAAATAGCTTTCCTCCTTCATGTAAAAAGAAAATAACAAATAAAATGGATGAAGTTTTCAAAGCTATCTCCATGTCATGTTTTCCTTGAGATGTTTGAATATTTGGTATCTTATCACTCTCTGTTGAAAAATGACATGAACCTGCTTATGGCATCGCACTTATATTTAAAATTTGCTTATATCGTTCTCCTTTTTGTTGACAACAAAGGGGGAGAAATAAATGAATTGATGCTATGATTGCCATATTTGCTCTATGCCATGGTTGCATTATAATAATATATCAAGAACTAGCATCGCAACTTTATTTATTGATATCTTGCCATGTGATGAAATGCTACAATTGATAAACACTTGAAATGTTTGCGTTACGACATCAAAAGCTTACATTGCAATCTTACATGTTGATATCATACCATTTGATAATAGCAAACTTGCATGATGGTAAAAATGGATATTATGTTTTTCATGCAATGAGTTGAACTTATATCACAAACACTTGATTGTGATACTTCTTCTTTTTGTTGATGACAAAGGGGGAGAAGTATGTTGATGACATGACATGTTATGCATAAGTTTATGCTTATGTTCATGATGACTTGTTGCAAGTATTCATGATGAATATTGCAATGACTTGAATTCAGTTTGAATTCAAGGTTCTATCAATATGGCATATTGATAGGAGGAGTTTGTTTAAACTCCGGGAGTTAAATTTAACTCCGTCATCAAGTGGTTGTCATCATAAAAAAGGGGAAGATTGTTGAATCTTGTATTTTGATGATGAAACTACTTGATATATGTTTATGATTTAATCTGCATTTTGAGTGACGTAGGATGCTTCGATCAAGATGAGACAATTAAAGCAGGAAAATCGTGTTGTGCAGGAGGAACATGTCAGAAGATTGGACGTCGGGCTGGTAGATCGGTTGACGTATCGACAGAAGGCTTCGGGCCGTGGACTCAGGCATCGGGCCAAGAAGAGCGGGTATTGTGCCAAGTATATCAGAGTTACGGAGTCAACTGGCCGGTTGGGCAATAGGCTGCAGGAGAGGACGATGCACCGAAGAATCGGACGAAGCATCGAGGGACCAATGACATGCCGGACAACTTGGTTAATTGCTTAGGATTAATTGCCTCGATCGAAGTTTTGTTTTAAGTGTGCAGGATTAACTACGATGGAAGAAAGACATGCAGCAGGAGTTGCGCCGGAGTCAAGACAATGATCACGTTGGGAGTTCGAGAGTTCGACGGAAGTTCGGACAATCGTCCGAGGTTATGCGGGAACAAATCCAAGAAGTCCATGAGCTTGCCAAAGAAGCTCGTCGGAACTCGCCAAGTGAATCGTCGCAAGTCCAGGAGTTTGCCGGAAGTCCGCAGGAGCATCACCGAGGGTTCATCGGATGATCGACGGAAGTTCGCCGGAAGCTCGCTAGAAGAAGTGATTGACACACCGGAGCAAGTTGCAGTAAATGTCTTAGGAAATATCGTAGTTAGCACAATGATTACGTTGGAAATGGGAGGTGATCCCATTAACTTGATCTTGGGGCAATTGGGCCCCTAAAAAACCCAAATTGGGCCGAATGGATCAACCCATTTGGACCTTGATTTCTGCCAGGCGGTTGAACCGCCCAAGGCAGGAGGTTGCACCGCCTGGGCTCAGTCTCCGAGCAAGACTGGGCGGTGTAACCTCCTCTGACAAGAGGTGGCACCACTTGAGCTCGGTCTTCGAGCTCTGCCAAGCGGTGCAACCGCCTTAGTCAGGAGGTGCAACCGCCTGAGCTCAGTCTTCGAGCTCTGGCAGGAGGTGCAACCGCCCCTAACAGGAGGTAGCACCGCCCAGAGGCTCAGTCTTCGAGCTCTGCCAGGCGGTGCAACCGCCTCAGTCAGGAGGTGCAACCGCCTGATCCCGGAATTCCGGGAATTGATAGTTTTGAGCTCCAAATTTGAACTGGGTTGGGGCCTATAAATACCCCACCATTCAGCACTAAAAGAGCATGAACTTACACCGAAATCTTAATCTTTTTCTGTGATTCTTAGAGCTCAAAATTGTTGTAAAGGCCAAAAGTTCTTCTCCCTCTTTTCTTCCAAGTTCTAAGTTGTAAAGAGAGGAGAGAAAATTCTGTAAGGGTTGTCTCCTAAGCCCGTCAAAAGGAGTGAAACTGTAAAAGGGTGGTTGGCCTTCGCCTATTGAAGGAAGGCCTCTAGTTGACGTCGGTGACCTCGTCGGTGGAGGAAGCCAAAAGTGGAGTAGTTCAAGATTGACCGAACCACTCTAAATCTCGGTTTGCATTTACTTTGAGCATCTTATCTTTACTACAAACCTCCTCAATAGCTTAGTGCCTTCTATGTTTTTACGAACGTGTTTCAAAGTTCAGTGCTTTCCGAATCGGGGTTTAAGACGCAAATCAGTTTTATCGTACGAACGTCGTATTTCAGTTTGCTCTTACGTTCTGATTTCCATTATAACTGCAAACTGCCTTTATATCTTTGCTTTAACTGCATCTCGCCTTATCTCAAGTTAAAGTGGTTTACGAATCAGCTTTTATACTGAAATCGCTTTTATCGTTCGAACGTCGTATTTCAGTTTGCGCTTATATTCTAATTTCCATCATAACTACAAACTGCGTTTATATCTTTGTTGCATCTCTCCTAGTCAAAAGTTGAAGTGATTTATGAATAGGCTTTCTTACCAAAATCACTTCTATCGAACGAACGCAGTTTTTGATTTTAATCGCAGAAGGTTTTCCGCTGCACTAATTCACCCCCCCCCCTCTTAGTGCTCTTGATCCTAATAGTTTATATTAAGAATTTTTTGACAAAACTGATAAGACCCTAAAGGTCTTATCGTCACTCTGATATCAAATGATAAGAACCTAAAGTCTTATCGTGGAAGAAAGGGGAGAAATGTGGATGATAATGATCGCTTCGAGGGGATCGGCCCTCCTTGATCATTTCGAGGGGATCAGCCTCCTAGGGTTTGTCAAAAGACAAAATAGTATTTTTCATAGATAGCTGAAAAGAAGCAGTTACATCCCTATTTATAGAGTTCCACCCAGAGTCTATCAGGACTTGAACTCTAAAATAAATAAATATGAAATAAACCTCTACTTGACTTTAACTGAACCAAACCGACTCAATAAACAACTGGACTAAACAGACGCAGTAAACATTATTCAAAAGCTCAGAAAAAGGGTCCTAATAGTTCCTCCCTCTTCAAATCAGCCTTGTCCTGAAGGCTGAGCAGCATCAATCTCGGGGAGCTTCTCTTTCAGCACTTTAGCTATAGACTATCTGCAACGCATCACAACCCATTGATCAAGTAAGTATGGTCTCCACTTTTTGATAGTGTAAGCAACAGGTCGGTCTTTCAATGTAGTAATCGTTGCATGAAACTTCTGGCCCTGTATAATCAATTTTATATTTGAACCATTGCTATCACAAGTGAAAATCCGTCCATCAACGATCTTTACTTCGAATCTATCATAGTCTTCAATGTGGTGGGCCAATCGATCAACAATCTCACTGTCCATAAAATTATTAGTGCTACTAGTATCAATCAAAACTATAATAGGCTGATGCTCTAGAGTTTTGGCAACTTCCATACTTTGCCGGTTAGAGTAGTCGGCTAATGTTTGCATTGTATGTACGGTAGGTTCAACGTCTTCATTAGAATTTATACCTTCATGATCGAAGTCCACATTCTTAGCTTTCGGCTCCTCTCCAATTGGTTCAATCATCAGAAGTTGCCCTTGTTTACATCGGTGCTCCATACTCCATTTTTCATCATAGTACAAACCCTTTGCTAATCTTTCCTTAAGTTCTTCCTGGGTTAGTCTTCGGGTGTCAAGGCTTTAGTTGGGAATAGATAGGGCTGGTGGCTTACTGATCATCTGGTTATTATCATTTCTGTTTCCATGATTTTCCCTATTGATTTTTTTCTCATGTAGATGTGCGAATGAGATCGCAGCTATCATAGTGCGAGGTTGACGAGCCTTAACTTCACACCGGATCTCTAGAATAAGACCTTCAATAAATGTATCCAGAAGTTATCGTTCCGACCAATCTCTAGCTTGATTTGATAATCTTTCAAACCTACTATGATATTCCAACACTGTAGAAGTTTGACAAATTTTTTAGAGCTGTCCATCCACCTTCATGTATGAGTAGATTGTGTCACAATCTTGGGGCCCTTTTCTAGTATTTCCAGATCTGTGCAATGTAGACCTTGAGCTCCCACCTTGTTGAAATTTACTAAGGCTCCCCAATAAGTCTCTTTTGAAATCATTAAGTACTTCTTGTAACCGGTTCTCAATTCTAATTTCCAACGCTTCCATTTGTGCTTTCACAGAGTTATCGGTGGCCATTTCATAAGACTGCAAATCTGTAATCTCAACTCCTATTTTTAGTGTTGGTCAAGGGCATCAATCACTGCCCTATTCGGTGCTGCTGTTGTGACGCAGTCGGTGGCAACACTATGGGAATGAAGGGTTGCTGCGAGGATGCGGGGATGTAGCTGTGGTCGCCGCGTGGGAGGCAGCGATGCTTGTTGCGGTCGCTGCGTAGAGGGATCGCTGTTGTTGAGGGCTTGGAGGCAGCGATGATGGTGCAGCTGGGGCAGCACCGCCAAGGGCTCACCGCTGTGATGGCTGCGACGGCGCGGATGGAAGGCAGAGTTGCTATGTTTCTGTCACACTACGGAAGGAGACGCTGGTGAGAGGCAACGATGCTTGTTGCAGTCGCTGCGTGGAGGGATCGCTGCTACTGAGGGCTGGGAGGCAACGATGGTGGTGTGGTTGGGGGCAGCACCGGCAAGGACTCGCCGCTACGGTGGCTGCGATGGAGGAAGAGTTGCTGCCCTGTGTTTTTGTCACTATGTGAGATGAGAGCACCGAGGCTGAAAGGCAACGGTTGTGACTGCTGTGACCCAAGAAAGCAATCGCCGAGCAGCCGAGTTGAGGCTGCGGTGATGGCAACCAACAACTGTAGCAGCGGAGGCAGAACAAGACGGAGGTGGTGTTGAAGCGACCAGGATCGCTGCTACTGAGGGCTGGGAGGCAACGATGGTGGTGTGGTTGGGGGCAGCACCGGCAAGGACTCGCCGCTACGGTGGCTGCGATGGAGGAAGAGTTGCTGCCCTGTGTTTTTGTCACTATGTGAGATGAGAGCACCGAGGCTGAAAGGCAACGGTTGTGACTGCTGTGACCCAAGAAAGCAATCGCCGAGCAGCCGAGTTGAGGCTGCGGTGATGGCAACCAACAACTGTAGCAGCGGAGGCAGAACAAGACGGAGGTGGTGTTGAAGCGGATGGAAGGCAGAGTTGCTATGTTTCTGTCACACTACGGAAGGAGACGCTGGTGAGAGGCAACGATGCTTGTTGCAGTCGCTGCGTGGAGGGATCGCTGCTACTGAGGGCTGGGAGGCAACGATGGTGGTGTGGTTGGGGGCAGCACCGGCAAGGACTCGCCGCTACGGTGGCTGCGATGGAGGAAGAGTTGCTGCCCTGTGTTTTTGTCACTATGTGAGATGAGAGCACCGAGGCTGAAAGGCAACGGTTGTGACTGCTGTGACCCAAGAAAGCAATCGCCGAGCAACCGAGTTGAGGCTGCGGTGATGGCAACCAACAACTGTAGCAGCGGAGGCAGAACAAGACGGAGGTGGTGTTGAAGCGACCAGGGTTAAGGCTATAGTGGTGGCAACCGACGGCAGCGGCAAAGATGCAGAGCAAGGGGGCTGCAGCAACGGTGCAAATCGAGGGGGTTGAGTGAAGGCTACGGTGGCTAGCAGCAGCAGTCATTGCTGGCCGGAGCATAGCGGCGGCGGTGGAGAAGGAGGCAGCGAGGGTCGTGACAGGCTGGGCGGCGAGCGGCGTCGTTGTTGGCTGGGCAGCATTGGCGACGGTGTTGGCAACCGTTTCACCTGCAGGCACTTATGATCACACTTCAAAATTCATCCCTTGACGTCAAACATGCTACAATTCTTGATAGGTAAGGTCATCCGAATAGCAACCTTGCTATTTATAAAATTATTAGTGCTCCTAGTGTCAAGAAGAATGGTGATAGGTTGTTGCTTCAGAAGTCCTCCCACTTTTATCGTTTGCTAGTTCGCGTAACTGGCATGGGGATGCATCGTAATATCAACCGGCTACTGTTCTTCATCTGTGACCTCTTCCTCATGCTCTTGGACCTCCTCCTCCATGTCTTTAAGAGGTTCAATCAGTAGGAGGTGGCCCCTTTTGCAGCGATAATCGTGGTTCCACGGCTTGTCCCAATGCCAACAAAAACCCTTTACTGGTCAGTCACGTAGTTCTTCTCTTGTAAAATTTTTTAGCAGCGAAGGATGGCTGAGAGTAGAAGGATGCTTATATGCCATGTGACTAGGAGAGTTTCTTATCCTTTGAGCATCTTGGTTTTGCCATTCTTCTTGTATTCGGGCGAAAGAAATCATAGCTGTCACAGTACGGTGCTGTCGCTCCTTAGCCTCCCCTTTTATCTCTGGTTTAAGTCCTATGATAAATGTTCCTAACAATTGATAGTCAGTCCAATCATGATCAAGGTAGGATATCTTCTTAAACTAGGTATGGTACTCTTGAATCATTGAGGTTTGTTGAATCTTTATGAGTTGGCCATCGATATTTTCATACTTCATAGGTCCAAAACGATTCAACAGTGCATTCTTAAATTGATTCCATGTCGGAGCCTCATGATTGTATTCCAGCCAATTGTACCATTGAATAGCATCTCCTTCAAGGTAGATGATAGCAATTTCCACCACAGCATCATCTAACGTTCAGTAGTAGCAAAAGTAACGTTCGGTGCGTGAAATCCACCCTGTCGGGTCTCCTTCTTCCCATCGCGAGAAGACCACCCTGTTAGGACTCTAGCTTGGAGAGTCCTAATTAAGAGGGACATTCTGTTAGGACTCTAGCTAGGAGAGTCCTAATTGAGAGGGGCATTCATATAGGAGGTTTTTTCTTAGAGAAGAATTAGGAGTTGTAAGGGAATAGGAGTCTTAAGTAGGAGTCCTATTAGGAGTTGGTTAGAAATAAGAGTCTTAAGTATGAGTCCTATTAGGAGTTAGGGTTTAGAAGCCCTATAAATAGCCATGTATTCCTTTTCTTTTCTTAAGCAATAGATGAATCTTTTCTACAGCCTTTAAGCAGCAATTTGGAGGGAGGAACCCCTATAGAGTTCCAAGGAGGCCGATCCCCTAAAGAGATCAACCCCAAGTTTAGAATCTGCAAGGGTTCTATCACACCCTCATGCATGGCTGAGGCATGTCCGAGGGCTGTCCCTCCTTCTCTGGAGGCCTCTCTGAACTCTCTCCTAGCAGAAATTTGGTTGGACTTAGTAGTTGTCCAATTTTGAATTCTGCAAATAAACCACGCAATTTGTCCTCCAAGCACGATTCAAGCCGCGATTCAATTCGAGATTCCAATGCTTCAAATTCGGCATCAATTGGATCTTGAGAAGCCATAGCATATGCTTATAGATCAGAGATGTCCCTATCTTTTTTCTGTTGATGGGTTAATGGCATGGGGTGGTGGAAGGTTAGGAAAAATTGAGGATCACGGAAAGGTACTATAGCAGATTTTTACGTCTAAAGTGTAGCAGTTTGAACATAAAAGGTCAGTGGTTTATATTGAGAATTTTTTGATGAAACTAAAGGAAAATCTGTTGTTAGGAAGTGTCAAAGCTATCATAAAACTTTCGTAGAGATTTGGAAAGAAAAAATGCAGTAGCAAGATCAAACAATCTGTGCTATGCGACTCGAATTCTACAGTGCATCTTTCATCGTTAAGATGAAAACTTTGCGATGAAAAGTTTATGCAGCAATATAGGAACAAATTTTTTTTTTTGAATAATGATAACTACATTGCAGTAGTAGTAAGGTAAGAAACTAGAATCTATTGTAATTCACGGGGAGATCAAACGATGCTCCGTAGTGGTGGAGATGATGGCGGAATTCGGTGACAATCTATTAAGCAATTGTGGGAATTGCATTCGGCGATTACGGAGGGCTGATGGATGACTATGGAAGGGTAGCAAGACACCAAAAATGCTCTCTAATACCAAGTGTTAGTGTTAGGATTGGAGCGGCACTAAGAGGGGGGGGTGAATTAGTGCAGCGGATTAAAACGTCGATTTTGACAAATCTTAAGTACGATAAAAGTCGAACTCGGAAGTGCTTAACTTGAAAGCATATTCGCAAAGTTGTGCAGTAAAGGTAATGAGGAAATAAAGCAAGTAAGAAGGTTTGCAGTAATGTAAATAGCAGTAATGAAATGCAAACTAGAGATTACGTCGATTTTAAAGTGGTTCGATCAAATGACCTACATCCACTTACGAGGCCCCTCTTCGATGAGGCTCCCACCTTCCACTAGCAAATCTCTTGAAGGGGAAGGGTAAATACCCCTCTTACAACTTTTTACAAGCGGTTCTCTCTCTTACAGATTTTCAGCAAGAAAGAAGGAGGTGAACACTAGCAAATTGAAAACAAGACTAGTTAAGACTTTGTTAGAACCCTTGCAGATTCTAAACTTGGGGTTGATCACTTTAGGGGATCTGCCTCCTTGGAACTCTATAGGGGTTCCTCCCTCCAAGTTGCTGCTCAAAGACTGCAGAAAAGATTCATCTATTGCTTATCAAAAGAGGAAGAATACATGATTATTTATAGGACTTCTAAACCCTAACTCCTAATAGGACTCCTACTCAAGACTCCTACTTCTAACAAACTCCTAATAGGACTCCTACTCAAGACTCCTATTCCTTTACAACTCCTAATTCTTCTCTAAGAAATAACCTCCTAACCCTAGTCGGCCTCTTCACCTCTTTAATAGGGGTCGGCTTAGGTAGGTTTTACATGAATGTCTCTCTTTATTAGGACTCTTCTAGCTAGAGTCCTAACAAACCCGCCCTCTTCAAATCAGCCTTGTCCTCGAGGCTGACGATTCATGAATTTTGGGAATTTGATCTTCAAGTCGTCATAGTTCTCCCAAGTGGTATCTTCTGTTGGTAGGTTCGCCCATTGTATTAGCATTTCAATTGTGGGTTGTCGTCGTCGAGTCACAATCCGTCGATCAATAATGACACTTGGTTGGGTTTGGAGTTCTCCTTGAGTGGCTTTGGGCTGTCTCCAAGCACCTATTTACAACTTCCGTTTAGCTGTCGGTTTGTGGGTGATATACCATACTCCTTTTCAATTTAATTCCCTGTATATGGAATAACTTTGTCCAAAATCTGCTCATGAAGATGCAAGTAGAATTTGTCACAAGCACAATGTTACTAGCATGATTATAATTTTTGCATTTCCATTTCTAAACATGTAATTTTCAAGAAAAAAATATTCTAAACAAAAAAATAAATACATCATGAAAAGCATCATGTAATTTCGAAATAAATTAAGGGAGTTTCGATTACCTCATCGTTGAAAGCCGTTAAGGCGTAGTTTGCCACCTCGCCTTTGCTGATGTTCTCCTCGTCTTCGGAGGAGCTCGATTCATCCCAATTTGTGTTCTTCTTCTTGCATTTAAAGCAAGTAGTTGCATTCTTTTTGTTCTTTAATTTTTGTTTCATTAACTTTTTAAATTTCTTTATGAGTTCAAGTTCACCATCACTTGAGCTTATGCTCGAGTAGTCTTCAATTGTTCTAAGTACCAAATCCTTTGGACGGTAGTTTTGTTCATTATGTTCATCATATGCATTGTGCACCATTTCATATATCATCAATGAACCGATAAGTTCTTCAAGTGAAAAAATATTTAAATCTTTTGTTTCTTATATTGTCATTACTTTCGATTCCCAAGTTTTAGAAAGTGATCTTAAGATCTTGTTAACGAGTTCAAAATTCGAAAAGCTTTTATCAAGTTCTTTTAGACTATTGACGACATCCGTAAAACGAATGTACATGTCTCCAATAGTCTCGCTTGGTTTCATATGAAAAAGTTCAAAATCGTACATTAAAAGGTTGATTTTTGAATATTTTAATCTACTTGTGCCTTCGTGAGTGATTTCAAGAATATGCCAAATGTCGAAAGTCGTTTCGCACAAAGAAACTCGATTAAACTCGTTTTTGTCTAAGGCGCAAAATAGAGCATTCATAGCTCTAGCATTTAAAGAAAAAGTTTTCTTCTCCAAATCATTCCAATCTTTCATTGGAAGAGAAGACCTTTTAAAACCAGATTCAATAATGTTCCATAAGTTCAAATCCAAAGAAAGCAAGAAAACTCTCATTCGAGTTTTCAAATATGTGTAGTCCATCCCATTGAAAAAGGGAGGACGAATGAGAGAGTGACCCTCTTGAAAGCCGAAAAGAGCCATTTCTTTTGAGTGTTAAACCAACTGAGAAATCATGAGGCTCTGATACCAATTGTTAGGATCAAGAGCGAGGTCGGTACTAAGAGGGGGGGTGAATTAGTGCAGCGGATAAAATCTCATCTTCAAAAACTTTCATACGATAAAACCCGAACTCGGAAATGCTTAACTTGAAACACGTGTTCGTAAATGTATTGAAGGCAGTAAGCTATTAAAGAGGTTTCAGTAAAAATAAATTGCTCAAAGTAAAATGCAAACCAGATTTTAGAGTGGTTCAGTCATCATGACCTACATCCACTTCGCTGATTCCTCTTCCGTCGAGGCCACCGGCATCCACTATCGATCTTCTTTTAATAGGCGAAGATCAATCTCCTTCTTACACCTGTCTTCTCCTTTTCACAGGTTTAGGAGACAACCCTTATAAGCGCTCACTCCTCTCTTATAGAATTATAAACTTAGAGTGGAGGAGGGAATTTCTAAAGAGATTGCAACAGCGTTTCTTCACTTTTAAACTCTTTGTGCTTGTGTGCTTTAACCAAGGATGAGAGGGGTATTTATAGGCTTCAAGTTGATTCAAACTCGGAGCTCAAAACTTTCCCATCCCGGGTTCCCCAAGCACGAGCGATACCACCGCCTACGTTGGGCGGTACCACCGCCCAGTGTCAGTCTGACACTAACACTGCCCTAGGCAATACCATTGCTTGGGGCGCAGTGCTGGGTGGTACCACAGCCCAGACTGGTGGTACCACCGCCTGGCACCCTGCTAGGGGCAGTACAACCGCCCAAACTAGCGATATCACCGCCTGACAGTCTCAAAGACTATGCCACAATGGTGAGACTTTTTGGGGTACTGTTTGGGCCTTTTATTAGGCCCAACAAAGTCCTTACATGGGCCTAGTTGGCCCTTAATTGAGTTGACCCAAATCCAAACCCAATTACATGCTAACTATGAAATCGAAGACATAATTTGAGCTAAACAAGTCCGTAAGTCTATTCTTTCGGCGAGCTTCCGGCGATCTTTCGGTGAACTTCCGACAATCTCTCGGCGATGTTCCGATGGACTCCTGGCAAGCTCCTAGACGTCACGACGATCTTTTTGATGAGTTCTGATGAGCTTTTCTGGCAAGCTCTTAGACTTCTCGGTTGATTCCGTCAGAACTTCCGACGAACTGTCACGGACAAACTTCTAAACAGGATGTTTGATGTAATGGTTATGTATGTCCGTGTCTTTTGGTATGTTCATGCTTTGCACAGCATATAGAGGGACGGCCGAAGGCGTAATAGTCCCATTTTAGTTGGGTTGGTGGCCGCTTTAGGCTTATAAATAAAGGTTGTCATGTGGACACTTGTGAGAGATTCTCGGTTTGTAGTGGACCATTTTGACCCTTTATTGTACAACTGTTCAGAGCTTGTAAAGTCTTTTTATAATTTACATTATCTATGAAGTGTTTGCTAGTCATAGGTGCCCAGCAAGCCAATCACGTGAGTGATGGCATGTGTGACTTGATACAGAAACTTTTTTCTTATTATATTTTGTCATATATCACTTTATAACTATTGCATATATGCATATATGCATATATATATTGTGATGTCCTTGAATTTGTGTAATGGGAATCGGATCATGATGAGATCACGAAAATGAGATCGATTCACCTTTAAACATATATCCTAAATAATCCCGGTCATAGGTTACTTGAGAGGGACATCGTGATAACCGGACAAATTGGTGTGCTGTATACCCGTCCATATGATGGATGCAACGGGTCTCATAGCTGCTCGTATAGGGACACTAGGGATACAGTATAGGTGCTCATTGGAGAATGAGTTCACTGATTGATCCGCTTACGGAATGCTGGATGGTTGATGATGCCTTATTGTTAGACAGCGATTCCGTAGTCCTAGTGGTATATCTGGTCCTTAGACTTAAGACACCAAGGATGTCCTGCATGAGTACTCTACTCTTTGATACCAGACTTATAGGTTTGGCTGTCCCAGATCTAGTACAACTGTTCATTGGGAGTGGTAGTCGACCTTACAAGGGCTATTAAGTGTCGATAGAGGATCATCCACTCTCGGCGTCATAAGAGGAATATCCCATGTGTTCTTGCTCAGACAAATCCTTGGCCAGGGTCATTGGGGTTGAGAGAGAAAGAGTACTCCAGGAGAATCCGATTAGAGCAAGACTCGAGTAGAAACCATATGAGTTTGACAGCACCATGCTCGATATATGATCTCTAGGATATTAGATGTTGAATCTCATATTTTGATGATGAAACTAATTGATTGTGTTTAGATGTTTAATTGCATTTTGAGTGATGCAGGTCTACTCGATCAGGATTAGACAGTTAATGCAGGAGGAATTGACGTTGCGCCGGAGGAGATCACGTTAGGATATTGGATGGCAGAAGTCTTCGGACGTCGGGCATCGGGCCAAGAGTGGAATTGCTCCAAGGATATTGGGGTTGCAGAGGTCAACCACCGATTGGGCAACAAGCTACAAGAGAGGACGATGCGCCGAAGAATCGGACGAAGCACCAACCAATGACGTGCCGGGCAACAGAATGTCAATTCGCATTGTAATAATTGTCTAAATCGGAGTAGAGTTTTGGCTTGTGTGTGCAGGATTAACTATGATAATGATGAAGACATAAAGCGAAACAAAGTGTCGGAGTCAAGTGTGAAGGATTTGTTATGAGTTCGAGAGTTCGACGGAAGTCTGAAGGTTCGTCGGGAATGCTGTCGGAACTAGCCGAGAATGAGTAGGGAGCTTGCTGAAGGGTTTTTCGGAAGCTCGCCGGAAGGTTCGTTGGAAGTTCGCGGAGCTCGCCGAGAAAGATTGGAACTTGCCGAAGAAGCTCATTGGAACTCGCCAAGATCAAATCATGAAGTCTAGGAGCTTGTTGGGAGTCCGCAGAATGGTTTCCGAGAGTTCGTCGGAAGACCGTCGGAAGTTCGCCGGAAGCTCGTCGGAAAAAGTCTTGAATTGCGAACTTTGTAATAGCTTAGAAAATGTCTTTAAATTCGTAGTTAGCATGTTAATTAGGGTTAGGATTAAGTGTTAATCCTATAACCCAAGTAAGGGCCAATTGGGCCCGAGTTCGGACTGGTTTGGGCCAAGTTTGAAGCCCAACCAATGAGCTGAAATAGTGTAGGCAGTAGCACCACTAGATTAGGCGGTGGCACCGCCCAGAACTCGAGAACTGAGCGGTGGCACCGCCCAGCACCCGAGAGGTCGGGCGGTGGCACCGCCAGCCTCGGGAACCTAAGAGAATTCAAAATTTGGAGCCCAAATTTGAATCCTCTTGGGGCCTATAAATACCCCTCAATTCTCAATAGAGAAAACAACCTTTGAGAAGCAAGAGATTGAGATAAAAGTCTTAGCAAAGTCTTTAGCAAGTTTTTATTTTCAATTGCTTGAGTGTTCACCTCCTTCCTTTTCGTTGAAAATTTGTAAGAGAGTGAACCACTTGTAAAAGGTTGTAAGAGGGGTATTTATCCTTCCCCTTCAAAGTGATTTGCTAGTGGAAGTTGGGAGCCTCAACGAAGAAGGCTTCGTAAGTGGATGTAGGTTGCATGACCGAACTACTATAAATCGGTTTGCGTATATCTTATTGTCATTTATATTACTGCAAACCATCTTTACTTTGATGCTCTACTTCTTTGTCTCCTTATTACGTATGCCTTCAAGTTAAAACACAATCGAAACAGTTTCAAACGGAAACGTTGCTTTTATCGTAAGAGGTTTCCAAAAGTGTTTAAATCGTCAAAAGTTTATCGTACTTTACCACTGCACTAATTCACCCCCCCCTCTTAGTGCCGCTCCGATCCTAACAATTGGGATCAGAGCCACGGTTTTCTACTTTGGTTTAACACCCAAATAGAAATGGCTCTTTACGACTTTCAAGTGGGTCACTCTCTCATTCGTCCTCCCTTTTTCAATGGGACGGACTACACTTATTGGAAAACTCGAATGAGAGTTTTCTTACTTTCTTTGGATTTGAATTTATGCCACATAGTCGAAAATGGATTTGAAATGTCTTCTCTTCCATTGAACCATTGGAATGATTTGGAGAAGAAGATATTTTCTCTAAATGCAAAGGCTATGAATGCCTTATATTGTGCACTTAACAAAAATGAATTTAATCGTGTTTCGATGTGTGACTCGGCTTTTGATATTTGGAGAACTCTAGAGGTCACTCATGAAGGCACTAGCCGATTGAAAGAGTTCAAAATCAACATTTTTGTGCATTCTTATGAACTTTTTCGGATGAAACCAAGTGAGTCCATCGGAGACATGTACACCCGTTTCACGGATGTCATCAATGGACTCAAAGCTCTTGGTAAAAGTTTTTCTAATTTTGAACTAGTCACTAAAATCTTAAGAACCCTTCCAAAAAGTTGGGATCCAAAAGTTACGGCTATTCAAGAGGCCAAGGACATTAAAACATTCCCTCTCGAAGAATTTATTGGGTCTCTAATGACTTACGAAATGAACAATGTGACAAAAAGGAAACTCGAGAACAACCTTCCAAAGGACAGGAAAGATTTGGGGCATAGAACATTTGAAGACCACTCGAGCATAAGCTCAAGTGATGATAAACTTGAACTCACTAAGAAATTTAAAAAGTTAATGAAACAAATATTTAAGAACGAAAAGAACAGAACTGCTTGCTTTGAATGCAAGAAAAAGTGCAAGAATTGGGATAAATCGAGCTCCTCCAAAGATAAGGAGAAAATCAAGAAAGGCGAGGTGGCAAACTACGCCTTAACCACTTTCAACGATGAGGTAATCAAAATCCCCTCAATTTATTTTGAAATTACTTGATGCTTTCCATGATGCATTTTCTTTTTATTAGTTTAGAAAAATTATTTTTAATTACTTAATGTACTGAAAAAAAAAATTAGGAATCATGCTTATCATTCTAGTAATTTTGAAAATAATCATGAAAATTGTATGTTTATGATAAACAAAATGATTTTGATTAAAAATGCCCTATATGATATCGTGCCTAATAAATTTATTTTTTGAAACTATGCAAGATGATGATGAGTTTTGGGTAATTTATAATTTATTGATTTTGATGATTTCCATGATGATCTTTTGTGATTTATAGATTATCAATTTTTACCGTGATGAAAGTTGCTTTTAAAAATGATGCACGGCTTGTGTATGCAAACTAAGCATGAAAAGATAGATTCACCTAAAAAGAAAAATGCATGACTATAACAAATAACAAAATGATTTTGTTTGTAAATGCCTTATGCCCAATGAAACCATCATTGATGAATATGCTTTATATTTAATAGTTTCTTTGGCTTATATGCCTTATCATGATAAACATTTTGAAAAGTTTGTATCATACTTTATGATTGTTATACATGATGATTTTGATTAAATGAAATCACGTTTGACTTGAAGTAATAAGTTGAAATAATTTTTTTTGAATTAAGTGTTGCACTTTTCTTTATCTTGATGATTTTTGATCTTTTCGTTTTAAACGATGATGCATGGATTTGAAAAAAAAAAAAAGACATGCATGTATGGAATCAATCAATAAGTTGAAACAAAAGGAGGAAAGAATTTTTTATTAAAAATTTTCTTTTTCTCTATCTTATTGATTTCTACCTAAGAGACCAATAAAATTATTTATGCCATTTTGAATCTCTTGAAAGAAATGTTGAGATTTTGATGATTTGGACGATTTGAATTTGAATGAGTTTTATCCAAAATCATGATCTTGATTCCATGATATTTTCAAATTAAGATTTATTATGAATCAAGATTTTTTTCATTAATTGATCTCCTAAGATTTTCTTTTGATTATTTATGAGTAGGTTTTACAAAAAGAAATCATGCCTTTTGGTATTCACATGTTCTAATCTTTCATGATATGATTTTTATGCAATTCCTTGTATTCATGAAATGTTTATCGCATCACTCGATTACTTTCTTCTTGATATTCCTTATGTGGTGATATAAAATTATGCATGAAATACTTTTGATATTATTTTGATGCATACAAATGAAAAGTTATGATCATGATTGGTAGGATGAAATTTGACAACTTAATACCATCATGATTTGAAATATTTATGATTTGAAATTATGCATGCAATTGCTTTTCATTATGATGATATATGCATATAATGTATATCATGAACAATTTATTATCATACATGAAAATAGTGATAAATATTTTGAAAATAAATGTTTGTATCATGTTAGATGATTTTACATTTTGTGCATGATGAGTTATAGTGATGATTGAAACAATGATTGAAATAATATGAATGATGATTTGGAATCATGCATATAATGATGAGTTTATATGTTTTAAAAATATATATAATGATTTGGTATTATGTATACAATACTTTAACGTATGATAATGATGCACGCAATGATGAAATATTCATGATAAAATTATTATTTTGATATTCATGACTTGAATCTTCCCTTCTTTTTGCCAATGACAAAGGGGGAGAAAGAGTTACTAATGTGCTATCTTAAATTGATGTAAAGGGTCATCTCAAAAAGAAATTAGCTAGCTTGCACAAGTCAAGAATATGCTAACTTGCAAATCTTTAAATTTGCTAGCTTGTATGTAGTAAAATTTGCATATCGTAAAAATTGCTAGCTTGTAGAGAAGCAAACAGTTGCTATCTCAAGAAAAGCAAAAATGCTAAACTTGCACATCTTTAATTGCTACATTGTATGATGATAAAACTTGATATTATATTTTTTTCATATAATGTATTGAACTTTTTTATCTCTAAACACTTGATACTTGGAATATTTTTAAATGTGATCTTGATAAGAATGTTTCAAGTTGCTCTTTGTGCTATATCTTTTCAAATGAATCATGAGCCTTGATATCATATATTTCATAACATAGAAATAACAAGATTTCTTTGCCTTGTATGCCTTATGTGATGATTGTACATCAATTTGCTTTATTATGAATTATATGAATCTTGATTGTGAACTTGTTAAGAAGAATTTTGATGAACCATGAATCATATCTTTAGTATTCATGAATTGATCCTTATTGATATATTTCATGAATTCTTTGCATATTTAGCTTGTTGAATGGTTAAAATTTTTAGTCATTGAGTCCTCCCTTTCTTTTTGACTTTGATAAAGGGGGAGAAGGTTTTGCTAGCTTGTGCATTGAAAATGAAAGTAAACTTCCTAGCATGCCAAGGAAGTAAAACTTGCAAGCTTGCACTTCTGAAAAAGAGAAGAAAGATCTTGCCTATCGAAAGAAGCAAAAAGTGCAAAACTTCGAAAACTTGCAACAAAATTGCTCTTGCCATGCTTTGTATCAAAAATAGGTTGATATCCTTAAAAGCATCGCATTAAATTTTTTAGTATCGCAATGTATCATATGTATCGCAAATTGAAATTTTTGAGACTATTATCATATCATGTTTAACAATTGATGTCTTTCATGACATGATATGTTTGCATTTTTGTCTTGTATATATCATGTGATGATTGAAATATTGATTGATGTAAATTCATAATTTATGTAAAAGTCTAAATCATTGGTTCCTTTCCTTCTTTTCGGCAATGACATAGGGGGAGAAAAATTGCTAGCTCAAGGCAAATGCTGGCTAGCTTGTACTCTTCCCTTCTTTTCGACAAAAACAAAGGGGAGAAAGCTTTTGCTAGTTAGAACATGCAAAGAAAAGCAAAGTGCAATCTTGCACAAAAAGCAAGTGTTGAATTGCCATGATTGAACTTAAGAATCTTACTATGCTTTTGTGCTTATATGTTGTGATGAAAATCTAGCTTCATGTTAAAAAAACTTGAATATCTTTTAAAATAGCTAGAGCTACTTCTCCTTTTTGTTTATGACATAGGGGAAGAAGTATATTGATGACTTTATGCATTGAATTGAATATTTTATATATATTTGCATGATGGTTTAAATGTTTTTCATAACATGTGATGAATGTTACTTGGATTTGGGATAATCCAAGTGTTCTATCAATGGCGTATTGATAGGGGAGTTTGGTTAAACTCCGGGAAGTTACGGTTAACTCCGTTAGTCATCAATTAGTTGTCATCATCAAAAAGGGGGAGATTATTGAATCTCGGATTTTGATGATGATACTAATTAATTGTGTTTAGATGTTTAACTGCATTTTGAGTGATGCAGGTCTACTCGATCAGGATTAGACAGTTAACGCAGGAGGAATTGACGTTGCGCCGGAGGAGATCACGTTAGGATATTGGATGGCAGAAGGCTTCGGACGTCGGGCATCGGGCCAAGAGCGGAATTCCTCCAAGGATATCGGGGATGCGGAGGTCAACCGCCGATTGGGCAACAAGCCACAAGAGAGTACGATGCGCCGAAGAATCGGACGAAGCACCAACCAATGATGTGTCGGGCAACAGAATGTCAATTCGCATTGTAATAATTGTCTAGATCGGAGTAGAGCTTTGGCTTGTGTGTGCAGGATTAACTATGATGATGATGAAGACATAAAGAGAAATAAAGTGTCGGAGTCAAGCGTGAAGGATTTGTTATGAGTTCGAGAGTTCGATGGAAGTCTGAAGGTTCGTCGGGAATGCTGTCGGAACTAGCCGAGAATGAGTAGGGAGCTTGCCGAAGGGTTTTTCGGAAGCTCGCCAGAAGGTTCGTTGGAAGTTCGCAGAGCTCGCCGAGAAAGATCGGAGCTTGCCGAAGAAGCTCATTAGAACTCGCCAAGATCAAATCATGAAGTCTAGGAGCTTGTTGGGAGTCCGCAAAATGGTTTCCGAGAGTTCGTCGGAAGACCGTCGGAAGTTCGCCGGAAGCTCGCCGGAAAAAGTCTTGACTTGCGGACTTTGTAATAGCTTAGAAAATGTCTTTAAATTCGTAGTTAGTATGTTAATTAGGGTTAGGATTAAGTGTTAATCCTATAACCCAAGTAGGGGCCAATTGGGCCCGAGTTCGGACTGTTTTGGGTCAAGTTTGAAGCCCAACCAGTGAGCTGAAATATTGTAGGCGGTGGCACCGCCAGATTAGGCAGTGGCACTGCCCAGAACCCGAGAACTGAGTGGTGGCACCGCTGGACTGAGCGGTGGCACCGCCCAGCACCCGAGAGGTCAGGCGGTGGCATCGCCACCGATAGGCAATGGCACCGCCAGCCTTGGGAACCTAAGAGAATTCAAAATTTGGAGCCCAAATTTGAATCCTCTTGGGGCCTATAAATACCCCTCAATTCTCAGTAGAGAAAACAACCTTTGAGAAGCAAGAGATTGAGATAAAAGTCTTAGCAAAGTCTTTAGCAAGTTTTTGTTTTCAATTGCTTAAGTGTTCACCTCCTTCCTTTTCGTTGAAAATTTGTAAGAGAGTGAACCACTTGTAAAAGGTTGTAAGAAGGGTATTTATCCTTCCCCTTCAAAGTGATTTGCTAGTGGAAGTTGGGAGCCTCATCGAAGAAGGCTTCGCAAGTGGATATAGGTTGCATGACCGAACCACTATAAATCGGTTTGCGTTTATCTTATTGTCATTTATATTACTGCAAACCATCTTCACTTTGATGCTCTACTTCTTTGTCTCCTTCTTATGTATGCCTTCAAGTTAAAATGCAATCGAAACAGTTTCAAACGAAACGTTGCTTTTATCGTACGAGGTTTCCAAAAGTGTTTAAATCGTCAAAAGTTTATCGTACTTTACCACTGCACTAATTCACCCCCCCTCTTAGTGCTGCTCCGATCCTAACATTAGATGGATGAGGGACTATAGGTAATGGTAACTGAGGATAGATATGTCCAATGGATTGGATTCCCCTGTATCGTTTGGGGACTACGGCATAGTGGCCTAGTACGTCCGTAGTCGATGAGTCAAGTGAATTATTACATGGATAATAATTCACTGAGTTAGAAGTTGTTCTGACAGGTATGACTCACGGCCAGCTCGATATTGGGCCTAGAGGGTCACATACATATGGTAGGTATTGCGATGAGTAGAGGTTCGGATATGAGATATCTGACGGAGACCTTGTCTTATTGGATATCCAATAAGCCCCTAAATTATTGGATATCCAATAAGCCCCTGAATTATTGGATCCCATGGTCGAGATCCAATAAGAGCCCATGAGAGATTATTGGATAGAGATCCACTAATCTAAATGGCTTGGGTTATTAGATGCAAATCCAATACCCACTAGGCGAGGATCCATTAGGGTTTGATAGGGGACCTCTATAAATAGGAGGGATTCAGAGCCTCATAGGCTAGAGCCTTTGCTTGTCTCTCCTATTCTCCTTCCCCTCTCCACCTCAGAGCAGGCCTGGAGTTTTTGAGTGTCGTCGCAGCCTTGCTGTGTGGATCACCGCTAGAGAGGAGGACACTTATCCTCCTTCACCCTCTCCTAAGGATCTGCAAGGAAACAGGGATATACAATCTCCCTAGGTAACACAATCTACTCTATATGCAGTTTTTCAGTTTCACAGATTTTGCGCACCAATCTTTACACGATGACGAATATCTCTTTGGGAATCGGGGATTTTGTTTTCTTGTTTTTCCGCTGCGCATGTGATGTCGCCCCCAAAGATTTTCCTAATAGTGTTTTTAGAAATATTTGCTTGTGGATCCTGAGTAAGGCATTTTCTCTAACCTGTTTTCTCTTTTGTGGGTCCTAAGGGATCATGAGAGGATTCGGGAAGGCTGACCTTTGCGGACGGACACGCAAGGGTGCCGCACGACTTAGGCAAAACCAGCTAAGTCCATGACAGATGGTATCAGAGTGAGACATGCACTCATAGGAACACTTAGCATGCAAATGTAGGGGACCTAGCAGGGCTACATTGAGGGTAGTCAGCACACGCGCGATTGTTTGGGGGAAAACGAGTATGGAGATGTAGGGAAAATGAGTTACTCGGAGGAGTGGGCATCTGAGATTGGCATTCAGAGGAATGGCCAACCCTTCGCGTAAGAGGCACCACGAGAACAGGCAATCTTGGAAGAATGTGAAGCGTATAAAGGTTGGGATGGCTGAGTTTGAGCTACGGCTCAACGTTGACAACTATACTTGATGGTGCTCAAAGCAAGCGAGGCGCTTGGTAAACGATGAGACCATGCAAAGTGGAATGAGTTGCTCAGCGACCGAAAGAGTTATGCAAAGCTCACAGAGGTGAGGGAAATTGCTAACTCGAAGAATTCGGTACTTATGCATGGGCTTGTATGCAGACAATGAAATGTTCGCGGCCATCCTAAGGTGACCGAAACTCGGCACCATGGTGCATTGAAACTTTCTCTTTGGCATGTGAAGGATACGTCCATAGGAGGCTAAAGTATGCAGTGAGTTTAGCATGATACTAGGCCTTGAGTGGTGCAGTGGGGTCTATATTGACGTGGAGTCACAATCTAACAAGTGCGTTTGCAGGAGGTAGAACAATGTGCCATTTGTTTAGCAAATCGGAGTAGTCCAAGGGGATGGTGGTCTCCGAAACGAAAAGAGATGTTGCTCTAATGGGATAGTTATCCAGGAGGGATAGATCCTGGTTTCTCTAGAGGGAGAATTATGTGTAATAGACCGCACATGTTGAGGAGGAGTACCTCAACAAACAACAACTCCATGAAGCTCAATGGACCGAGCAAACGGCGAGGAGTTATCGTATGATCTCGCTTGAGAGAATGCATTGGTGGATGCATTGCGAGATCAAGTGGGGTAGCGACCCAAAGCAACACAAATGAAGGTACACTTAGAGTCAATATGGAGATCGGACTCAAGGGAGGGCTGACCCGTGGAATGGTGGGCGTGAGGGCCACCATCAACTCAATGCAAAAACGAGGACCGGAGCAACCTGGGTGTAACTTGGCGAAGTACCCAAGTTGCATGAAAGGAGCCAGCATAGAAGATGGAACATGGAGTGGAGGCACAGTGCTTTCCTTGAACAGAGGTCAAGGACATGAACTCTTGTAGAGGCAAGAGCAAGATCATGTTGTTCTATGAGTCCTTCATTCTGACGGAGCAGAATCATCTTGCATGGTGCCAAAGACGAAGGGAGCTTCTGGGCACATGCACCTTATCTCAGAGAAGCATTTGATGGAGGAACTAAGGTAACTCAACTTGCGGAGGTGAAGTTGGGTTCAAAAGGACATGGCACGGGGCAAGAGGACACAGAGGCGGGTACTCTTGAAGAATATGCCATAATGTTGCTAGTCAAGTTGTTAGGCAGGAAGCGGTGCACAGCGGAGATTGTGCTGGTAGGGGCAGAGGCTCAGGATTCAGACAATGATGCACCATTTTCAGCGAAGTTGGAGCTACTAGGCAACGGACTATCCTAGAGTGGTGCTTCATCTAAGTGTGACCTAAGAGTAGGTGGATGAAGGTCGATTGCCCAAGGAGTGAACAAAATCGAAGGTGGAAGAGACCCTGCGATGTATTGGCAAAGACCACACATGGAGGGATCCAAATTCAAGTTTATCCCACAAGGATCAAAATGCAATGGAGATGTCACCAGGAGGCGACATGGTGCAGCGGATCGTGGTGGAACAGTTCTGTTAGAACCCTTGCAGATTCTAAACTTGGGGTTGATCTCTTTAGGGGATTGGCCTCCTTGGAACTCTATAGGGGTTCCTCCCTCCAAGTTGCTGCTCAAAGGCTGCAGAAAAGATTCATCTCTTGCTTATCCAAAGAGAAGGAATACATGGCTATTTATAGGGCTTCTAAACCCTAACTCCTAATAGGACTCCTACTTAAGACTCTTACTTCTAACCAACTCCTAATAGGACTCCTATTCAAGACTCCTATTCCCTTACAACTCCTAATTCTTCTCTAAGAAAACACCTCCTACATGAATGCCCCTCTCAATTAGGACTCTCCTAGCTAGAGTCCTAACAGAATGCCCCTCTCAATTAGGACTCTCTTAGCTAGAGTCCTAACAGTTTTACATGAATGTCCCTCTCAATTAGGACTCTCCAAGCTAGAGTCCTAACAGACCCGCCCTCTTCAAATCAGCCTTGTCCTCGAGGCTGATGATTCATGAATTCTGGGAATTTGATCTTCAAGTCGTCATAGTTCTCCCAAGTGGCATCTTCTATTGGTAGGTTCGCCCACTGTATTAGAACTTCATTAGTGGGTCGTCGTCGTCGAGTCACGATCCATCGATCAATAATGGCACTTCGCTGGGTCTGGAGTTCTCTTTGGGTAGTCATATTTGGTGGGTGGCTTTGGGCTGTCTCCAAGCACCTATTTACAACTGTCTCGTCGTCGATTTGTGGGTGATATGCCATACTCCTTTTCAATTTAGTACCCTACATATAGAATAACTTGGTCCAAAATCTACCCGTGAAGATGCAAGTAGAATTTATCATAAGCACAATGCGTCCCTTATAGTGTAATTCTTTTGAGTCCCAATTGTAATGAGCCACGGAGCTTGGTGCTTCCTCCAATTTTTTTATAAACTTACTAGTCTCTGAATCTTCCTGCCATTCCATCTTAATATCCTTAAGAAAGTTGCTGGTCGGAAGTGAAATGGCCGAAACTTCAGCTTGCTCGGGTAGCCATTTTTGCTGCTCAGGGGATGATATCTTTCGCTGCAAAAAGTACTCGAGGCTTTTATGGTCAGTTTTAATTTGAAATTGTCCACCAATCAAGTAGGGTCTCCACCTCGTTGCTGCGCGCACAATGGCAAGCATCTCCTTATCATATGTTGACTTATTTTGATGGGAGGGAGATAATGCCTTGCTAGTGTATGTGAGTGGTTGACCATCTTGCATGAGAATGGCTCCAATTCCGACTCCAGATGCGTCGGCCTCAATAATGAAGGGTCGGTTGAAATCTGGTAGTGTTAGCACCGGCGTCGTCGTCATGGCTGTCTTAAGTTTGTCGAAGGCAGCGGAGGCTCTGTCCGACCATTGGAAGACATCTTTTTTCAGTAAGGAAGTAACTGGTCCACTAATCTTTCCATAGTTTTTCACGAACTTGCAGTAGTAGCCTGTTAAACCCAGAAAGTCATGTAGCAATTTTATGTTCCTCGAGGTCAGCCAGTTTTGCAATACTCCAATTTTGAAGGGGTCTACTGCCACACCTTCCTCTGATATGATATGCCCAAGATATTCCACCTTCTTTTGAAGAAAGCAAAAATTCATAGTGGTTATTGTGTGTTCAAAAGGTGGTTTTCGGTATGTCTTCTTCGCATACTCGTATTTGATGATACCCGGATCGAAGGTCCAGCTATGTAAAGATTTGTGCTCTCTTTCATCTAGTAATTCATCTGCTATTGGAATAGGGTATTTATCCTTGATGGTTATTCCATTGAGAGCTCTGTAATCAACACATAATCGCCATATTCTATCCTTCTTTCGTATGAGGAGCACCGGTGAAGAATAGAGGTTGCAACTTGGCCGAATAACTCCTGTTTTGAGCATTTCTTTTACAATCCTTTCTATATCATCCTTCGGGAGATATTGATATGGCCGAGTATTTGCTGGAGGTTTGTCTGAAAGAGTCATTATATAATGATCATGCCGACGGGTAAGAGGTAGGTTGTACGGTTCATCAAATATATCTGAAAATTCAGCAAGCAAAGGAAGTAGGTTTGGATCTTCAAATTGTATTGGCTCTCCCTTAGTTTGCTGCTCAAGTTGTATAAAAAATCTGCTGCATGCTTTATGCAAAACCTTCTTCATTTGTTGTGTGCAAATCATCGTTATGTCGCCCCCACGTTTCCCGTTCAGTATCACCTGTTTCTATTTACTGTAAAATTTCATAATTAGTTGCATAAAATTCCAAGAAATATCACCTAATGTCGTCAACCATTTAATTATGAACATAGCCTTATGATCATCAGGAGGGAGAAGGAAGAAATATGCAATTATCTCTTGGTCCTGCAGTAATAGTTTCTCCTGTGGGCGCCTACGATCACAATTCAAAATCCGTCCGTCGACGACCTTAACGTCAAACCTGCTGCAATTCTCAATAGGTAAGTTCATATGGACAGCAACCTTACTGTTTAGGAAGTTATTAGTGCTGCCCGTCTCGATGAGAACAGTGATCGGTTGTTGTTTGAGAAGGCCTCCAACTTTCATCATTTGCGAGTTTGAGTAGCCAACTAGTGTTTGTACCGTAACTTCGGTCGGTTGTGGTTCTTCTTCTGCATCTTTTTCTTCATGTTCAAGGCTCTCTTCTGAATGTTCAATGACCTCTTCTTCTATCGGTTCAATCATAAGAAGTCCTCCTTTAATACAGCGATGATCACGGCTCCACGGCTCGTCACAATGCCAACATAACCCCTTCGCATATCGCTCCCGAAGCTCTTCTCCTGTTAACCTCTTTGGTGCAGGGACTTGGTCGACGGTAGGGGGGCTGAGGGCTTCAATATTACTGGTTGAGGAGCGACCCTATTCCTCCGAGCTTTATGGTTCAATTGCTCCTCTTGATGTCGTGCGAAAGAGATGGCTGCCATAAGCGTGTACGGTTGTCGCGCTTTAACTTCTCCTCGGATCTCCGGCTTCAAGCCCTCAATGAAGGTCCTCAATAGCTATTTTTGAGACCAATCATGATTTTGATTAGATAACCTTTCAAACCTGGTTTGGTACTCCTGAATGGTGGAGGTTTGTCGGATCTTTGCTAGTTGTTCATCAATATTCTCGTAAGCAGTTGGTCTGAAGGGGATCAGCAGTCCTTCTTTGAATTGTTGCCATGAAAGGACTCCATAAGTATGTTCAAACTGTTTAAACCACTGTAGAGCATCCCCTTCAAGATGTATAGCTGCAATTTTCACCATAGATACATCCGCGGTTTTGTGGTACCGAAAATATCGCTCCGCGCGCGAGATCCAACCAATCGGGTCTCCTTCTTCCCATCTAGGGAAGTCCACTCTCATGCATGGATAGTTGGGGTTGGTCATAGAGCCTACCCTCCCTTGGAAGTCATCACTTTGGGCTTGGTGTGATTGGGCAAAGCTCTCTCCTTGATATGATTTCTTCGGGCTTAGTGGTCGGCCCAATCTGAGTTCGGTAAAGAGCATCCGAATCTTATCCTCCATTCGCGCCTCCAAGGCTTCGAATTTAGCATTGATTGCCTCCTTAGATGCCATAGTATATGGCCCCAAATCAATGATGTTAAGATCTCTCTTTTGCTGTTGGGTTAAAGGCATGTATAGGTTGAGAGAAGTGATGGTCGAAAGTGTTGGTGGATTGGTGGATGTAAGTTTTGGATCTATGGTAGATGGTAGCAAAGGTTTGACAGAAATCCGTGGAAGTTGCAGCAAGTATGTGCTGTCTTGTAAGAGTAGAATTGTCGTCGAAGAAACAACGGTTTCTCGACGTAATTTCCACCAAAAACTTGAGAGAATTGAGGAGGGAATTGATAGCAAAATCACAGTTTATATGACAGCAAGGATATCTAATTTAATCAAGAAAATTTTGGCAATATAACAGCAAGGAAATTGGTGCAAGTTGCAATTGCAGAATTGTCGTCGAAAAATTTCAACGGGATACGATGAAAATTTGCAGCAACATAAAATCGTTTTTAGAGATTAATTTCTTAATAGATCAATCTTAGATGGAAGCCAAGATGATCTATGAAGTGTATAAGAAATTTCATTCAAAAAAGATTGCAAATAGATGGGTTAAGGCAACGATATGCAGCTGAAACTTTCTGCAACATAGATTTTCAAGTGCAGCAGATTGGACATAAAAGATCAGTAGTTTATATTGAGAATTTTTTGATGAAACCAAAGGGAAATCTACTATTAGGAAGTGTCAAAGATGTCATAAAAATTTCGTAGAAATTTGGATAGAAAAAGCATAGTAGCAAGATCAAACAGATGGTGCTATGCGGCTTGAATTCTGCAATTCAAGTGCAGCAGATTGGACATAAAAGATCAGTAGTTTATATTGAGAATTTTTTGATGAAACCAAAGGGAAATCCACTGTTAGGAAGTGTCAAAGATGTAATAAAAATTTCGTAGAAATTTGGATAGAAAAAGCACAGTAGCAAGATCAAACAGATGGTGCTATGCGGTTGGAATTCTGCAATGTATCTTTCGTCGTAGAGATGAAAACTTTGTGACGAAAAGTTTATGCAGCAATATAGGAACAATTTTTTTTTTTTTGGATTTTCGAATAAGGATAACTAAATTGCAGCAGCAGTAAGGTAGGAAACCAGAACCTGTTGCAATTCACGGGGAGATCAAAGGATGATCCGCGGTGGTGGAGATGATGGCGGAATTCGGTGACGATCTTTTAAGCAATTGTGGGAATTGCTTTGGGCGGTTGTGGAGGGTTGATGGATGGCTGTGGAAGGGCAGCGAGATGCCAAGAATGCTGCTCTGATACCAGGTGTTAGAACCCTTGCAGATTCTAAACTTGGGGTTGATCTCTTTAGGGGATCGGCCTCCTTGGAACTCTATAGGGGTTCCTCCCTCCAAGTTGCTGCTCAAAGGCTGCAGAAAAGATTCATCTTTTGCTTATCCAAAGAGAAGGAATACATGGCTATTTATAGGGCTTCTAAACCCTAACTCCTAATAGGACTCCTACTTAAGACTCTTACTTCTAACCAACTCCTAATAGGACTCCTATTCCCTTACAACTCATAATTCTTCTCTAAGAAAACACCTCCTACATGAATGCCCCTCTCAATTAGGACTCTCCTAGCTAGAGTCCTAATAGAATGCCCCTCTCAATTAGGACTCTCTTAGCTAGAGTCCTAACAGTTTTACATGAATATCCCTCTCAATTAGGACTCTCCAAGCTAGAGTCCTAACAAGTTCGTGGTAATGCGATACACACGACAAAGTCCCGTGAGGGACTAGATCATACAGAGATATGATAAGGAGCTACTGGAAGCTCTACTTCGGTGAACAACACGACGACAAGAAGGGCTATGGATTCAAGGAGTGAAGGCCATGGTATCGCAGAGGTGGGTCTTTCATGCGTGCATCGAATTTTGCATCAGATGAAAGCTTAGGTCATCAGCATATGGGGGCTGTGTTCCACCAAAGGAAAAGTTCGAATGCAAGTACTAGTGAGTACCATGGGAGGGACTTGATCATGTAGAGGTATAATCAAAGTAGTTGGAGAGTTGGACTGCTCCAGAAACCATATTTGCTTAAGGGAGCCCAACAAGTCAGAGGACAAGGTCGAATAAGCGAACGATGCTACAAAGGAAGCTAAGGAGAATAGAATCGGTGCAAATCCTATAACGTGATGGCAGAGGCTATGCATGGGAGTTGTAGTCTGTCTTTTCATCGACCAAAGGGAGCTGCTTGGAGAACACAGAGGTATTGAAGCAAGGGGTTGAAAGGGGCGAGGAAGCGACGATGAGTCCAAAGGAACTTAGCTACCCAAAATCAAGCATCAGTTAGAATGGAGGTGGACTCGGAGGAGTGCCACAGAGACATATCTACTGATTGCGAAGAAAAGGGATGCAGAAGTTTGCAAGACGATGGATAGTAGGGCCATGGGCATGGCAGCGCGATGGTACCGTAGAGACGGGACTTCCATAAAAGTCATTGATCCCTTGCTCTCATGGAGGGAGAGCGCTTGGTCATGAAAGGGGTCGAGGAGGTGGAGCATGCAGAGGCAATCTCCAAGTACCGAGACAAGGCTGAAGGGCAGAGGCCAAGGAATTTCGTAAGACTAGTGTCAACGAGCTTCTCATCAAGATAGCCAAAAGTGAAGGACTTTGGGTCATGCAAGAGTGCACGACCAAGGAACGAAGCAGGCAGTACACTGTCACGGACAAACTTCTAAACAAGATGTTTGATGTAATGCTTATGTATGTCCATATCTTTTGGCATGTTCATGCCTTGTACAGCATGTAGAGGGGCGGCCGAAGGCTTAATAATCCCACTTTAGTTAGGTTGGTGGCCTCTTTAGGCTTGTAAATAAAGGTTGTGTCATGTGGACACGTGTGAGAGATTTTTGGTCTGTAATGGACCATTTTACCTTTTGTTGTGCAACTATTCAGAGCTTGAAAAGTCTGTTTGTAATTTGCATTGTCTATGAAGTGTTTTTCGGAGATGTTTGCTTATGGATCCCGATTGAGGCATTTTCTCTAACCCGTTCTCTCTTTCGTGGGTCCTAAGGGACATGGGAGACTTCGGGGAGGCTGACCTTTACGGATGGACACGCAAGGGTCCCGCACGACTTAGGCAAAACCAGCTAAGTCCGTGACAGATGGTATCAGAGCCAGCATTCATAGAAACACTTAGCATGCAAACGTGGGGGACCTAGCGGGGCTGCGTTAAGGGCAGTCAGCACACGCGCGACCATTTGGGGGAAAACGGGCATGGAGATGTAGGGAAAAGGAGTTACTTGGAGGAGCGGGCATCTGACATTGGCATTCAGAGAAATGGCCAACCGGTCGCGCAATAGGCACCACAAGAACAGGTAAGCTTGGAAGAATGCGGAGCGCACAAAGGTTGGGATGGTTGAGTTTGAGCTACGGCTCAACGTTGACAACCATACTTGATGGTGCTCAAGACAAGCGAGGCGCTTGGTAAAGGATGAGACCATGCAAGGTGGAATGAGTTGCTTAGCGATCGAAAGAGTTGTGCAAAGCTCATAGAGGTGAGGGGAATTGCTAACTCAAAGAATTTGGTACTCATGCATGGGCTTGTATACGGACGATGGAATGTTCGTGGCCATCCCAAGGCGACCGAAACTTGGCACCATGGAGCATTGAAACTTTCTCTTCGGCATGTGAAGGATACGTCCGTAGGAGGCTGAAGTGTGCAACGAGTTTAGCATGTTGCTAGGCCTTGAGAGGTGCAGCGGGGGCTGTATTGACGTGGAGTCATAATCTACCAAGTGAGTTTGTAGGAGGCAGAACAACGCACAGTTTGCTCAGTAGATCGGAGTAGTCCAAGGGGATGGTGGTCTCCAAAACGAAGAGAGATGTTGCTCCAACGGGACAGTTATCCAGGAGGGATAAGTCTTGGCTCTCCAGAGGGAGAATCATGTGGGATGGACCTCACATGTTGAGGAGGAGTACCTCGACAAACAACAACTCCACGAAGCTCAATAGACTGAGCAAGCGGCGAGGAGTCGTTGCATGATCTCGCTCGAGAGAATGCATTGGTGGATACATTGCGAGATCAAGTGGGGGAGCGACCCAAAGCAACCCAAATGAAGGCACACTTGGAGTCGATATGGAGATCGGACTCAAGGGAGGGTTGACCCGTGGAATGGTGGGTGTGAGGGCCACCATCGACTCAATGCAAAAACGAGGAGCAGAGCAACTTGGGTGTAACTTGGCGAAGTACCCAAGCTGCATGAAGGGAGCCAGAATAGAAGTTAGAACATGGAGTGGAGGCACAGTGCTTTCCTTAGACAGAGGTCAAGGACATGAACTCTTACAGAGGCAAGAGTAGAATCATGTTGTTCCACGGGTCCTTCATTCTAACGGAGCGGACTCATCTTACATAGTGCCAAAGACGAAAGGAGCTTCTAGGCACATGCACCTTATCTCGGAGAAGCATTTGATGGAGGAACTTGTTAGGATCGGAGCGGCACTAAGAGGGGGGGGTGAATTAGTGCAGCGGATTAAAACTTCGATTTTAACAAAATCTTTCGTACGTTAAGAATGAAACTTGAGAAATTTAACTTGAAGGCGTATTCTTAAAGTTGCGCAGCAAGAGTAATAAGGAACTAAAGCAGTAAGAAGATTTGCAGTAATGTAAATGACAATAATAAAAAGCAAACCAGAGATTACGCCGATTTTTAGAGTGGTTCGGTCAAATGACCTACTCCACTTGCGAGGCCCCTCTTCGATGAGGCTCCCACCTTCCACTAGCAAGTCTCTTGAAATGGAAGGGTAAACACCCCTCTTACAACCTTTTACAAGCAGCTCAACCTCTTACAAATTTTCAATAAGAAAGAAGGAGGAGAACTCTCTAGCAAATTGAAAACAAGACTTGCTAAGACTTTCTAAGACTTTTCTCTCAATCAAAATGCTTCTCAAAAGTTGTAACCTCAGCTGAGATTTGAGGGGTATTTATAGGCCTCAAGAGGATTCAAATTTTGGGCTCCAAAATTTGAATTCTCTTAGGGTTCCCGGTGCTGGCGGTTCCACCGCCCAGCCAGGCGGTGCCACCGCCCAGCCAGGCGGTGCCACCGCCCAGGGCTCGGGTGCTGGGCGGTGCCACCGCCCAGCCAGGAGGTGTCACCGCTTGGCTCTCGGGTGGTGGGCGGTGCCACCGCCCAGCTAGGCGGTGCCACCGCCTACAGTGTTTTCAGCCCGACTACAGTGTTTTCAGCCCGACTACAGTGTTTTCAGCCACTAGTTGGGCTTCAATCTTGGCTCTCTAGTTCGCTGGTTTAGCCTAAACCAACTCTGACTTTGGGCCCAGTTGGCCCCTAACCAGGATATAGGATTATCTCTTAATCCTAATCCTAATTACAAGTGGACTACATAACCAAAACACATCCTAAGCAAATTTTCAACCGCGAACGTCGAGTCTTGTTCTGGCGAGCTTTCCGACGAACTTTCTGCCGACGGGCTTCTAGCAAGCTCCCGAACTTGTGATGACTTTAATGAGTAGCCGAGCCTTCTCGGTGATCTCCGTGAACCTCCGACGATCTCTTCGGCGAACTTCCGAAAATTCCGACAGGTTCCCGATTTCTTCTCGGTTGGTTCTGGCAGCATCTCCGACGATTCTTCGGACTCTTAAACGTCCATCGAACTTGACTCCGGTATTCTCGCTTTGTGTTTTTTGGTTATCGTAGTTAATCCTGCACACACAAGCAAACACTCTACTCCGATCTAGACAATTATTATAACGCAAATTGACATTCTGTTGCCCGGCACGTCATTGGTTGGCGCTTCATCCGATTCTTCGGTGCATCGTCCTCTCTTGCAGCTTGTTGCCCAATCGGCGGTTGACCTCCGCAACCCCGATATCCTTGGCGCAATTTCGCTCTCCTTGGCCCGATGCCCGACGCCCGAAGCCTTCTGCCATCCAATATCCTGACGTGATCTCCTCCGACGCAACGTCAATTCCTCCTGCGTTAATTGTCTAATCCTGATCGAGTAGACCTGTATCACTCAAAATGTAGTCAAACATTTAAACACAATCAATTAGTTTCATCATCAAAATCCGAGATTCAACAATCTCCCCCTTTTTGATGATGACAACTAATTGATGACTAACGGAGTTAACCTTAACTCCCCGGAGTTTAACTAAACTCCCCCTATCAATATGCCATTGATAGAACACTTGGATTATCCCAAATCCAAGTAACATTCATCACATGTTATGAAAAACATTTAAACTATCATGCAAATATATAAAATATTTAATTCAATGCATGAAGTCATCAATATACTTCTCCCCCTATGTCATCAACAAAAAGGAGAAGTAGCTACTCTTATGTGTTTATTATATGGGTTCAAACCATTGCATGAAAAACATAATATTAAATTTTTATCATCATGCAATTTTGAAGATAGAAAATTTAGCAAGTAATGCATCATGCTTGGGACATTCAAGCTATCAAGTTTTAGATATCAAAGTTTTACAGCATATAAGATAGCACTTTTGGTAATGTTCAAGATAGCAAGTTCTACATCATGCAAGCTAGCAATATTGAGATGTTCAAGAAAGCAACTCTTGCTTCTTGAAATATGCAAATTGTAAGCTAGCAAATTTTTGCTTCCTTTGCAATGTTTGAGCTAGCAATTTTGCTTCCGTTGCAAAGTGCAAGTTAGTATGTTTTGCATCTTGAGATAAACAAGATTGTATTTTTGGTATGCAAATTTATAGTATACAAGCTATCAACTTTTGCACATAAAAAGTTAGCAAAATTTTACATCTTTTGAGATGTGCAAGATGGACTATTTTGCCTCTTTTCAAATTGTGCAAGCTAGCAAATTTGCTATCTAGCAAGTTTTGCTCCCCCTTTGTCAGTGTCAAATAGAAGGGAATAACAATACAATCATGTAATTCATTTCTCTTTACTATAATATTCAAATCATGATAAGGGTAAATAATAAAGATGAAAAATGAATGTCAAAAGACATATAACATTTTTGACAAATTTCTTCTTTTGTAGATAGAAAACATGATAGGAAACAATCTTGATTCAAAAAGAAAACTCAAGTTATAAATTATCAAGATGTCAAGTAGCATGTCATGGTTTACAAAAACAAGTTTCTTGCTAGTTAATAGCAAAAAGAATCTCAATTCATGCATATAAAATCTTATGATTCACATAGAACATCTCCTCTTTTATAAAACGAGAGAATCATGATGAAGAATCTTGATTTACATAGAGTTTCAAAATATAATTATCAATATCATGAATACTAAAAGACCATGAAAATTTTGATAAATATCCTTTTAAATAGAAAACAAACTTGATTCATTCAATAGAAAATTGTGAGAAATCAAGATCATGATTTCAATAAAATCCATTAAATTCAAATCATTTTCATAATCTATGAGATTCATAAAAATAATACAAATAGATTCATCAAAATCAATAATATAGAAAAAAATAATTTTCAAGAAGAAAAATGTTCTTCTCTTTTAGTTGCTTCAATTCATGTAATTTATTTCATTCAAGCATGCCTCCCTTTTTTTTTATGTCAAATAAAAACATGTATCATGTTTAAAACCGAAAGTGCTAGATTTATTATGACAAGGATCAATAAGGCACTTTCATTATGGTAAAAAGAAAATCGATAATCTGTAAATTACAAGATTCATTATGCATAATTTTAAAAATCTTATGCATAGAACAAAATCATCAATCATGATATCAAGACATTTATCATTTAAAGCATTCATGATTCACATCATATGCAATACATCACATATATTATCATAATAAAAGGCATAAGTATTGCATGCATCATTCCAAATTATAAATATTTCAAATCATAATGGTATTAATTTGTCAAATTGCATCCTACCATGCATGATCATAACTTTTCATTTGTATGCATCAAAATAATCTCAAGAGTATTTCATGCATGATTTTATATCACCAAAAAAGGAATATCAAGAAGAAAATAATTGGTGATGCGATAAACATTTCATGAATTTAAGGAATTACATAAAAATTTTATCATGAAGGATTAGAACATGTGAATACTAGAAGACATGATTTCTTTTTGAAAAACCTACTCATTAATAATCAAAAGAAAATCTTAGGAGATCGATTAATGAAAAATCTTGATTCATAATAAATCTTCATTTGTAAATATCACGGAATCAAGATCATGATTTTAGATAAAACTCATTCAAATTCAAATCGTCTAAATCATCAAAATCTCAACATTTCTTTCAAGAGATTCAAAATGACATAAATAATTTTATTGGTCTCTTAGGTATAAATCAATAAGATAGAGAAAAAGAAAATTTTCAATAAAAAATCTTTCCTCCTTTTGTTTCAACTTATTGATTGATTCCATGCATGCATCTCCTTTTCTTTCAAATCCATGCATCATCGTTTTAAAACAAAAAAAAATCAAAGATCATCAAGATAAAAAAGTGCAACACATAATTCCAAAAAAAAATGATTTCAACTCATTACTTCAAGTCAAATCAATATCATGATTTTGATATAACTCATTTGTAATTCAAATCATCAAACCAAAATCATTTTCAAGGGATTCATATAAATCAACAAGATAGAGAAAAATAATTTTCAAGAACAATGCTTTTCTCTTTTTAGTTATTTAAATTCATGTCATTTATGCTAGATAAAAATGTGCATCAACATTTAGGATCGAAAAATGAATTTTGTCATAAAAACCATCAAGACCAAAAAATCATCATGTATAACTTTACAATCTCATGCATAAAATCATCAAATCATAGCATCAAAACTTTCAATAGTTTCATTACAACATCAAGTAAGGTTTTATTGAACATAATTTTGAATGATTCTTATAGATATTTAAAATTTCTTTAGTTTTACTTTATATGATTGACTTTATATTAGCATGCTTCAAATTTTTGTTCTTATGTCAAAACTATACATCATGTTTGAAAACCAAAGATAAGGTTCATAAAAAAATCATAAAACCTTCCATTCAAAAGTCATGCATCGACATTGAAAATCAATATGGAAATCGTCAAAGTACAAATTCTTGCTTCTCAAGCACATATATAAGATTAATCTTACTAGGTGTATAAGCATTATATTTATATCTAACATTTTATTGCATTAACATAACACAAGCAATTTTCAAGAAAATTAATCCTAAACTAAATTAAAAATAACTCAAGAAAGTATTATGTAATTTCGAAATGAATTAGTGGGATTTTGATTACCTCATTGTTGAAAGAGGGTGAGGCATAGTTTGCCACCTCGCCTTTCTTGATTTTCTCCTCGTCTTCGGAAGAGCTCAATTCATCCCAACTTTTGTTCTTCTTGCGTTCAAAGCAAGTAGTTCCATTCTTTTTGCTTTTTAATTTTTGTTTCATTTGTAGTTTAAGTTCACCATCACTTGAGCTTATGCTCGAGTGGTATTCATGTGTTCTATGTCCCAAATCCTTCCTATCATTTGGAAGGTTGTTCTCGAGTTTCTTTTTTTCCACATTGTTCATTTCGTAGGTCATTAGAGACCCAATAAGTTCTTCGAGAGGGAATGTTTTAAGGTCCTTGGCCTCTTGAATGGCCGTAACTTTTGGATCCCAACTTTTTGGAAGGGATCTTAAGATTTTAGTGACTAGTTCAAAATTAGAAAAACTTTTACCAAGAGCTTTGAGTCCATTGATGACATCCGTGAACCGGGTGTACATGTCTCCGATGGACTCACTTGGTTTCATCCGGAAAAGTTCATAAGAATGCACAAGAATATTGATTTTGGACTCTTTCACTCGGCTAGTGCCTTCATGAGTGACCTCTAGAGTTCTCCAAATATCAAAAGCCGAGTCACACATCGAAACGCGATTAAATTCACTTTTGTCAAGTGCACAATATAAGGCATTCATAGCCTTTGCATTTAAAGAAAACATCTTCTTCTCCAAATCATTCCAATGGTTCATTGGGAGAGAAGACATTTCAAATCCATTTTCGACTATGTCCCATAAATTCAAATCCAAAGAAAGTAAGAAAACTCTCATTCGAGTTTTCCAACAAGTGTAGTCCGTCCCATTGAAAAAGGGAGGACGAATGAGAGAGTGACCCTCTTGAAAGCCATAAAGAGCCATTTCTATTTGGGTGTTAAACCAAAGTAGAAAACCGTGGCTCTGATACCACTTGTTAGGATCGGAGCGGCACTAAGAGGGGGGGGTGAATTAGTGCAGCGGATTAAAACTTCGATTTTAACAAAATCTTTCGTACGTTAAGAATGAAACTTGAGAAATTTAACTTGAAGGCGTATTCTTAAAGTTGCGCAGCAAGAGTAATAAGGAACTAAAGCAGTAAGAAGATTTGCAGTAATGTAAATGACAATAATAAAAAGCAAACCAGAGATTACGCCGATTTTTAGAGTGGTTCGGTCAAATGACCTACTCCACTTGCGAGGCCCCTCTTCGATGAGGCTCCCACCTTCCACTAGCAAGTCTCTTGAAATGGAAGGGTAAACACCCCTCTTACAACCTTTTACAAGCAGCTCAACCTCTTACAAATTTTCAATAAGAAAGAAGGAGGAGAACTCTCTAGCAAATTGAAAACAAGACTTGCTAAGACTTTCTAAGACTTTTCTCTCAATCAAAATGCTTCTCAAAAGTTGTAACCTCAGCTGAGATTTGAGGGGTATTTATAGGCCTCAAGAGGATTCAAATTTTGGGCTCCAAAATTTGAATTCTCTTAGGGTTCCCGGTGCTGGCGGTTCCACCGCCCAGCCAGGCGGTGCCACCGCCCAGCCAGGCGGTGCCACCGCCCAGGGCTCGGGTGCTGGGCGGTGCCACCGCCCAGCCAGGAGGTGTCACCGCTTGGCTCTCGGGTGGTGGGCGGTGCCACCGCCCAGCTAGGCGGTGCCACCGCCTACAGTGTTTTCAGCCCGACTACAGTGTTTTCAGCCCGACTACAGTGTTTTCAGCCACTAGTTGGGCTTCAATCTTGGCTCTCTAGTTCGCTGGTTTAGCCTAAACCAACTCTGACTTTGGGCCCAGTTGGCCCCTAACCAGGATATAGGATTATCTCTTAATCCTAATCCTAATTACAAGTGGACTACATAACCAAAACACATCCTAAGCAAATTTTCAACCGCGAACGTCGAGTCTTGTTCTGGCGAGCTTTCCGACGAACTTTCTGCCGACGGGCTTCTAGCAAGCTCCCGAACTTGTGATGACTTTAATGAGTAGCCGAGCCTTCTCGGTGATCTCCGTGAACCTCCGACGATCTCTTCGGCGAACTTCCGAAAATTCCGACAGGTTCCCGATTTCTTCTCGGTTGGTTCTGGCAGCATCTCCGACGATTCTTCGGACTCTTAAACGTCCATCGAACTTGACTCCGGTATTCTCGCTTTGTGTTTTTTGGTTATCGTAGTTAATCCTGCACACACAAGCAAACACTCTACTCCGATCTAGACAATTATTATAACGCAAATTGACATTCTGTTGCCCGGCACGTCATTGGTTGGCGCTTCATCCGATTCTTCGGTGCATCGTCCTCTCTTGCAGCTTGTTGCCCAATCGGCGGTTGACCTCCGCAACCCCGATATCCTTGGCGCAATTTCGCTCTCCTTGGCCCGATGCCCGACGCCCGAAGCCTTCTGCCATCCAATATCCTGACGTGATCTCCTCCGACGCAACGTCAATTCCTCCTGCGTTAATTGTCTAATCCTGATCGAGTAGACCTGTATCACTCAAAATGTAGTCAAACATTTAAACACAATCAATTAGTTTCATCATCAAAATCCGAGATTCAACAGAACTAAGACGACTCAATTTGCGGAGGTGAAATTGGGTTCAGAAGGCCTTAACATGGGGCAAGAGGACTTAGAGGTGGGTACTCTTGAAGAATATGCCACAGTGTTGCCATTCAAGTTGCCATGAAGGAAGCGGTGCGCAGCGGAGATTATGCTGGTAGGGGTAGAGGCCCAGGATCCAGACAATGGTGCACAAATTACAGTGAAGTCGGTGGACTTCGGGAGCTACTGGGCGACGGACTGTCCTAGAGCGGTGCTTCATCTAGGTGTGACCCAAGAGTGGGTGGATGAAGGTCGATTGCCAAAGGAGTGAACAAAATCAAAGGTGGAAGAGACCCTGCGATGTATTGGCAGAGGCCACACATGGAGGGTTCACAATTCGAGTTTATTCCACAAGGATCAAAATGCAATGGAGATGTCACCAGGAGGCGACATGGTGCAGCGGATCGTGGTGGAACAGTTCGTGGCAATGCGATACACACGACATAGTCCCGTGAGGGACTAGATCATATGGAGGTATGATCGGGAGCTAATGGAAGCTCCACTTCAGTGAACAACACGACGGCAAGAAGGGCTATGGATTCAAGGACTGAAGGCCATGGTACCATAGAGGCGGGTCTTCCATGCGTGCATCGAATTTTGCATCGGATGAAAGCCTTGGTCAACAGCATATGGGGGCTATGTTCCACCAAGGGAAAAGTTCGAATGCAAGTACCAGTGAGTTACATGAGAGGGATTTGATCATGCAGAGGTATGATCGAAGCAACTGGAGAGTTGGACTACTCCAGAGCTCATATTCACTTAAGGGAGCTCGGCAAGTTAGAGGACAAGGTCGAGTAAGCGAACGTTGCTACCAAGGAAGCTAAGGAGAACAGAATCGGTGCAAACCCTACAATGTGGTGGCAGAGGCCATGCATGGGAGTTGCAGTCTGTCTTTCCATCGACCAAACAGACTGCGTGAAGAATACAGAGATGTTGAAGTAGGGGGTCGAAAGGGGCGAGGAAGCGACGACGAGTCCAGAGGGACTTAGCTACCCAAAATCAATCATCAGTTAGAATGGAGGTGGACTCAGAGGAGTGTCACGGAGACATATCTACTGATTGTGAAGAAAAGGGATGCAGATGCGAGGCGACGGATAGTAGTGCCATGGGCATGGCAGCGCCATGGTACCGCAGAGGCGGGACTTCCATGAAAGTCATTGATCCCTTGCTCTCATGGAGGGAGAGCACTTGGTCATGAAAGGGGCCGAGGAGGTGGAGCATGCAGAGGCAATCTCCAAGTACCGAGACAAGGCTGAAGGGCAGAGGCCGAGGAACATCGTAAGATCGATATAAATGAGCTTCTCATCAAGATAGCCAAAAGTGAAGGACTTCGGGTCATGCAAGAGGGCATAACCAAGGAATGAAGTAGGCAGTACGCGATGTTGTACCTTTGCTACTCAGTGGAGTAGGCGGTAGGGTTGATGGAGAAGACGGTACAATCCCAGAGGCGACCAAACCTATGAGAGAATTACTCCAAATTGGGGTGAAAACTTCCTGCATTCCAGAAGTTCGATGGCATTGAGAAGGTGAATCATAGTAACTAACTCAACGCAAGGAGTGCAAACACTTCAAGTGCTTCAAACGTGTGAGCAAAGAGCAGGCGAAGGCTAGTAACCAGCTCGATGCATGGAGTACAACCTCGAGGAGGCGGGTGAAGTCAAGTAACCTTTGCCTTCTCAACCCTTAAGAGAATGGGCGAAACCGAGTACCCCAATTCTCTTATCTATCCAACAGAGGAGCTTTGCACAAGTTCAAAGACCCTTTGAAGACAATGGAAGACAATAGTTGTCAAATCCTCACCAACGGTAATCAGTGCTACTAAGAGTAGATTGTCCGCTTCATTTCCCAACGAAATGCCAATCGAAAGCGGAAGTGATGTGAACCTACTTGGAAGTGACAACTAAGTGAAAGAAGAGTCAATGGGCAAATTTTATGGAGGAAGGACCCAAAACTTCAGAAGTTGCGAGACAATGCTCGTTAAAGCTCCAACAAGCATCCACCCAATTCAAGCAGCATGAGGCATTTGAGAGACTGGCGCAGTAAGGATGGTCTTTTCCTTCATCTGGAGGATCCACAGGAACCAACAGGGATCAACACAACTCAACCAATCCCATACTATAGTCAGAGTCATTGGCGAGTTGAAGCAGCATGGCGGATCAAAGGTTCGACTACTCAAAAATAGTAGCGGAGAGCAGTTGGGGGCCAAGAGGCGCATTGTAGCTGGAGCAGAAGATTGAAGACTCAGCAAAGGCGAGGAGTTGAGTGTCGACAAAGGCTTCGACAAGGACGTCGAAGGAATAAGTGGGGGAGAATGTCACGGACAAACTTCTAAACAAGATGTTTGATGTAATGCTTATGTATGTTTGTGTCTTTTAGCATGTTCATGCCTTGTACAGCATGTAGAGGGGCGGCCGAAGGCTTAATAGTCCCACTTTAGTTAGGTTGGTTGGCCTCTTTAGGCTTGTAAATAAAGGTTGTGTCATATGGACACGTGTGAGAGATTTTCGATCTGTAATGGACCATTTTACCCTTTATTGTGCAACTGTTCAGAGCTTGCAAAGTCTATTTGTAATTTGCATTGTCTATGAAGTGTTTTTCGGAGATGTTTGCTTGTGGATCCCGATTGAGGCATTTTCTCTAACCCGTTCTCTCTTTCGTGGGTCCTAAGGGACATGGGAGACTTCGGGGAGGCTGACCTTTGCGGACGAACACACAAGGGTGCCGCACGACTTAGGCAAAACCAGCTAAGTCCGTGATAACACGGTGCTGTACCTTTGCTACTCAGTAGAGTAGGCTGTCAGGTTGATGGAGAAGACGGTATAATCCCAGAGGCGACCAAAACTATTAGAGACTTACTCCAAGTTGGGGTGAAAATTTCCTGCATTCCAAAAGTTCAATGACATTGAGAAGGTGAATCACAGTAACTAACTCAATGCAAGGAGTACAAACACTTCAAGTGCTTTAGAAGTGTGAGCAAAGAGCAGGCGAAGGCCAATAACCAGCTCGATGCATGGAGTACAACCTCAAGGAGGTGGGCGAAGTCAAGTAACCTTTGCCTTTTCAACTCTTAAGAGAATGGGCGAAACCGAGTACCCCAATTCTCTTATCTATCTAGTAGAGGAGCTCTACATAGGTTCAAAGACCCTTCGAAGACAATAAAAAATAGTAGTTATCAAATCCTCACCAACGGCGATTAGTGCTATTGAAAGTAGATTGTCTGCTTCATTTCCCAATGAAATACCAATCGCAAGCAGAGGTGATGTGAATCTACTTGGAAGTGACAACTAAGTAAAAGAAGAGTCAATAGGTAAATTTTATGGAGGAAGGACCCAAAACTTCAGAAGTCTATAAGGCGATGCTCGTTAAAGCTCCAATAAGCATCCACCCAGTTCAAGCAGCATGAGGCATTTGAGAGACTGGCGCATAGTAAGGATGGTCTTTTCTTTCATTTGGAGGATCCGTAAGAACCAATAGGAATCAATACAACTCAGCCAACCCCACACTAGAGTCAGAGTCATTGGCGAGTTGAAGCAGCATGGCGGATCAAAAGTTTGACTACTCAAAAATAGCAGCGGAGAGCAACTGGGAGCCAGGAGGTGCATTGCAGCTGGAGCAGAAGATTAAAAACTTAGCAAAGGCAAGGATTTACAGTGTCGGCAAAGGCTTTGACAAGGACATCGAAGGAATAAGTGGGTGAGAATGTTACAAACAAACTTCTAAACAAGATATTTGATGTAATGGTTATGTATGTCCGTGTCTTTTGATATGTTCATGCTTTGCACAGCATATAGAGGGATGGCCGAAGGCTTAATAGTCCTATTTTAGTTGGGTTGGTGGCCGTCTTAGGCTTGTAAATAAAGGTTATGTCATGTGGATACTTGTGAGAGATTCTCGGTCTGTAGTAGACCATTTTGATCCTTTATTATGCAACTGTTCAGAGCTTGTAAAGTCTATTTGTAATTTGCATTGTCTATGAAGTGTTTTCGGAAATGTTTGCTTGTGAATCCCGAGTGAGGCATTTTCTCTAACCCATTTTCTCTTTTGTGGGTCCTAAGGGACTATAGGAGGCTTCGGGGAGGCTGACTTTTACGGACGGACATGCAAGGGTGTCGTATGACTTAGGTAAAACCAGCTAAGTCCATGACAGAACGTCTGAACTTCCGATGAACTCTTGAACTCCCAACGAAGTCGTGTCCTTGACTTCGGGACTTCATTTTACTTCATACCTTGCTATCGTAGTTAATCCTACACATGTAAAAACATACTTCAATCTAGACAATTAATACTAAGCATTAATCATCTTGTCCGGCATGTCATTGGTCCCTCGACGCTTCGTCCGATTCTTTGGTGCATCATCCTCTCTTGTGGCCTATTGCCCAATCGACCAGTTGACTCCACAACTCTGATATCCTTGGTGCAATATTCACTCTTCTTGGCCCGATGCCCGAATCTATGGCCCGAAGCCTTCTGTCGATATGTTGACCGATCCATTGGCTCGACGTCCAATCTTCTAACATGTTTTCCTCCGACACAACATGATTCTTCCTGCCTTAATTGTCTCATCCTAATCGAAGCATCCTATGTCACTCAAAATACAGATTAAAATCATAAATAATTATCAATTGGTTTCATCATCAAAATCCGAGATTCAACACAATGTTCAAGATTATCAAATACTTCAAACGAGGCTTGGGAAATGCTTCAAAAAGCATTCAGTGGTGTTGGTAAGGTAAAAAAACTTCGTCTACAAGTTTTACGAGCCAAGTTTGAGAAATTACAACAAGGTACTTCTGAAACTATTTTTTATTACTTCTCAAAAATTATTTCTATTATTCATCAAATAAGATGAAATGGTGAACAAATAAGTGATTAAAGAGTAATAGAAAAAATACTGAGATCTCTATATCCAAATTTTGATTTTATTGCTATTGCAATTGAAGAATATAAAGATTTGAAAAAAAATGTCTTTAAAAGAACTTATGGTTCCCTTCAAGTTCATGAATAAATGATTGTAAAAAGAGGATAAGACAAAACTATAGAATAAGCACTACAAACTAAGCTTACTCTTGAATCATATTCTCAAAGAGAAAGAGGAAGAGGAGGCAGAAATTAAACTAATCAAGAATCTCCAAACAATAAATATGGTGGAAAAAATTTTGGCCAAAGAGGTCGAAGTTATGGTCAAGGATGTGGCCGAGGCCATGGACATGGTAGAACTCTAAAAGGTCTGAAATACAATGCTATATTTGTAAAAGGTATGGACATTACTCTTATGAATGTTATTATAATTCTAAGAATCAAGGTGATAAGTCAAATTTTGTTGAGGAAGAAAAGAACAAAAATCAAGTTATGCTAATGAGTTATGGTAATTTGAAAGAGGATCAGTCTATGACATGGTATCTAGATACAGAGCCTCAATCACATGTGTGGCATCAAAGAGCTATTTTTAAAAATAGATACAAGTTATTCTGGGAAGATTACATTTGGTGATTTGTCTCAAAGACCAGTAAGAGGCAGGTAAAATTCTCCTTGAACTTAATAATGGCAAAAAATTATGCATTTCAGATGTTTATTATATTCCTGATATGAAAAATAATATTCTAAGCTTGGGACAATTACTTGAAAAAGGTTATGATATTGAGATAAAAGATATGGCTCTCTTAATTCTTGACAAGAATAAAACATTGATATTACATGTGAAAATGGTAAAGAATAGAATATTTCCTCTGCATTTAAGTATTTTTTATCAATCAAATTGTTTTAAAGCTGATATTGAGGATATTTCTATACTATGACATCTTAGATATGCTCACTTAAATTTTGAGGCTTTGAAACTTTTAGAGATATATAATATGGTGACAGGAATGTCAAAAATTGATCACCTATCAAAATTATATGAAGTATGTGTCATGGGTAAGCAAGAAAGAAAGCCTTTCAAAGTTAGAAGAACAAAAAGAGCATGGCATCGACTTGATCTGGTGCACTTAGATGTTTGTGGCCTTATCAATCCAGTATCACTTGGAGGAAGCAGGTATTTTCTTACCTTCATTGATGATCATAGTGGCAAAACTTGGGTTTACATGTTAAAAGAAAAGAAAAAAGTTTTAAGTAAATTTAAAGAATTTAAGGATTTAGTTGAAAGACAAAGTTGTTGTAAGATTAAATATTTAAGAACAGATAGGGGTGGTGAATATATATCAAATGAATTTAAAAGTTTTTTAGAAATAATAGAATTCTACATCAATTCACCATGTCATACATACCTCAATAAAATGGAGTCTCAGAAAAAAAAAAAATAGGACTATCCTTAATATGGTCTAATGCATGTTAAAGGAAAGAAAAATTCCTAAAGAATTTTGGGGAGATGCTGTTGCTTGTGCAGTTTATTTGCTTAACAGGTTTCCAATAAAGCGAATTAGTAATATTACACCAAAAAAAGTATGGAGCTTACAAAAATCAAAGGCTGATCATTTGAGAATTTTTATAAGTGTTGCATTAGCCAAGATATTAGAAAAAAAAGAACAAAATTGGAAGATAAAAATCAAAAATATATTTTGCTAGGTTATCCAGAGAATTCTAGTGGTTACAAACTCTACAATCCTATCACAAATAAAGTTATGATGTCAAGAGATGTTGAGTTTGATGAACAACACATTTGGAACTAGAAAAGTAATGAGCAGCATAAGAAAACTATAGCTTTAGAAGAAGATAATATAATACAAGCAAGCACCGAAGTGGTTTTGCCAGAATCATCATATAGATCAGCTAAGTCACATAATTCAAGAAGTCTAATTATAAGAAGGACAAGACTGATTCAGGAGATATATGATGTGACTCAAAGGATTGATACTAATAATGATAAACTTTCTTTATTTTGTCTTTTTGCAAGATATGATCCATTAACCTTCGAAGAAGCTTATAGAGATAAAAAAATAGTGATAAGCTATAGATGAATAGATTCATACCATTAACAAAAATAATACATGGGAGTTTATTACACATCTAAAAGACCACCAAACTATCGGTGTTAAGTAGATCTTCAAAACAAAAAGAAATACAAAAGGAGAGGTGGAGAAATACAAGACCAGATTGGTTACAAAGGGATATAAACAACAATATCGGATTGACTATGAAGAAGTATTTGCACCAGTTGCTCGACTAGAGACAATAAGATTACTTATCTCTCTAGCAGCTCAAATGAAATGAAAAATTTTATAAATGGATGTCAAATCAATATTTTTTAATAGAATTCTTGAAGAAGATGTATATATTCAACAACCCCCTAGTTTTATTATTCAATAAGGCAAAGTATACAAGTTAAAGAGAGTTCTTTATGGGCTTAAACAAGCCCCAAGAGCATAGAATTCTCGAATAGATACTTATTTTATTCAAAATAATTTTTTTAAATGTCCACATGAACATGCTCTCTATATGAAATCGAACTCTAATGGAGATATCTTGTTTGTTTGCTTGTATATAGATGATTTAATATTTATAAGTAATAGTAGCTCCATGATTAAAGAATCTAAGCACTCTATGAAAAAAGAGTTTAAGATGATCGACTTGGACTTATTGACTTATTTCCTCGGTATTGAAGTTATGCAAGATAATGGAGGAATTTTTATCTCATAAGAAAATTATGCAAAGGAGATTTTAAAAAAGTTTTCTATGGAAGATTGTTATCTTACAAATACACTTGTTGAATATGGCACTAAGTTGACCAAGGAAGGTGAAGGTAAATACATTAATCCAACTTATTATAAAAGTCTAGTTTGATGTTTAAGGTATTTGATATGCACTCGACCTAATATACTATTTAGAGTTAGTTTAATAAGTAAATATATGGAAGTTCCTAAGACATCTCATTTAAATATCGCTAAAAGAATTTTGTGAAGTATTTGTTGAATCTCGTATTTTGATGATAAAACTACTTGATATATGTTTATGATTTAATATGCATTTTGAGTGACACAGGATGCTTCGATCAGGATGAGACAATTAAAGCAGGAAAATCATGTTGTACTAGAGGAACATGTCAGAAGATTGGACGTCGGGCCGGTGGATCGATCGACGTATCGATAGAAGGCTTCGGGCCTTGGACTCGGGCATCCGGCCAAGAAGAGCGGGTATTGTCCCAAGGATATCGGAGTTGCGAAGTCAACTAGCCGATTGGGCAATAGGCTACAGGAGAGGACGATGCGCCGAAGAATCGGACGAAGCGTCGAGGGACCAATGACATGCCGGACAACTTGGTTAATTGCTTAGGATTAATTGTCTCAATCAAAGTTTTGTTTTAAGTGTGCAAGATTAATGACGATGGAAGAAAGACATGCAGCAGGAGTTACGCCGGAATCAAGACAATGATCACGTTGGGAGTTCGAGAGTTCGACGGAAGTTCGGACAGTCGTCGGAGGTTTTGCGGGAATAAATCCGAGAAGTCCATGAGCTTGCCAAAGAAGCTCGTCGGAACTCGCCAAGTGGATCGTCGCAAGTCCAGGAGTTTACCTGAAGTCCGCAGAAGCATCACCGAGGGTTCATCGGATGATCGACGGAAGTTCGTCAGAAGCTCGCCGGAAGAAGCGATTGACGCACCGGAGCAAGTTGTAGTAAATGTCTTAGGAAATATCGTAGTTAGCACAATGATTAAGTTGAAAATGGGAGGTGATCCCATTAACTTAATCTTGGGGCAATTGGGCCCCTGAAAAACCCAAATTGGGCCGAATGGATCAACCCATTCGGACCCTGATTTCTACCAGGCGGTTGAACCGCCCAAGCCAGGCAGTGGCACCGCTTGGGCTCAGTCTCTGAGCGAGACTGGGCGGTGCAACTGCCCCTGACAGGAGGTGGCACCGCCTGGGCTCGGTCTCCGAGCTCTGTTTGAGCGGTGCAACCACCTTAGTCATGCGGTGGCACCGCCTGAGCTCGGTCTTTGAGCTCTGGCAGGAGGTGCAACCGCCCCTGACAGGAGGTGGCACCGCCCAGAGGTTCAGTCTTCGAGCTCTGCCAGGCGGTGCAACCGCCTCAGTCAGGCGGTGCAACCACCAGATCCCGGAATTTCGGGAATTGATAGTTTTGAGCTCCAAATTCAAACTGGCTTGGGGCCTATAAATACCCCACCCTTTCAGCACTGAAAGGGCACCCAAAAACCACCGAAATTCTAATTTTACTTTGTGATTTTTAGAGCTCAAAAGTGTTGTATGAGTTGAAAGTTCTTCTTCCTCTTTTCTTCCAAGTTCTAATCTGATAAGAGAGGAAAGAAAATTCTGTAAGGGTTGTCTCCTAAGCCCGTCAAAAGGAGTGAAACTGTAAAAGGGTGGTTGGCCTTCGCCTATTGAAAGAAGGCCTCTAGTGGACGTCGGTGACCTCGTCGGAGGAGGAAGCCAAAAGTGGATGTAGGTCAAGATTGACCGAACCACTCTAAATCTCGGTTTGCATTTACTTTGAGCATCTTATCTTTACTGCAAACCTCCTCAAAAGCTTACTGCCTTCTGCGTATATACGATCGTGTTTCAAGCTCTGCATTTTCCTAATCGGCGTTTAGACGTAAATCATTTTTATCGTACGAACATCATATTTCAGTTTGTGTTTACGTTCTGATTTCTATCATAACTGCAAACTGCCTTTATATCTTTGCTTTAACTGCATCTTGCTTGGTTACAAGTTAAAGTGATTTACGAATCGGATTTTCTACCGAAATCGCTCTTATCGTACGAACGCGATTTTAATCGTCGAAAGTTTTCTACTGCACTAATTCACCCCCTCCCCCCCCTCTTAGTGCTCTTGATCCTAATAGTATTAAAGGAACAATTGAGTATGGAATATTCTATTCATCATCTAAAAGGTTGGAGCCTATTGGATATAGTGACAGTGATTGGGCTAGAAGCTACGATGATCGGAAGAGTACAACTAGATTTATATTTTATTTTGGTGAAGCTATATTCACTTGGTCTTCAAAAAAGCAATAGATCATTGCTCTATCAAATTGTGAAGTAGAATATATAGCAACTTCTTCTAGTGTTTGTCATGCAATCTGGCTAAGTAGATTACTCCAAGAACTTTATATGATATAGGAGAAGTCAACTAAGATTTATGTTGATAACAAATCAGCTATTGCCTTAGCCAAGAATCCAGTCTACCATGAAAGATAAAAACATATCGACACAAGATTTTATTTCATAAGAGATCATATCAAAAATAAAGAAATGGAGCTACATCATATTAAGACAAGTGAACAAGTGACTGATATACTTATAAAACCTCTCAAATTTGAAATATTTCAATAACTTCGAAAGAAATTTAGCATGTTAGATGGAACAAGTTTAAGGGGGGAGAATGTTGGAATTAAATTTGTTCAAGTGTCAAAAAGAGATTCACTTCATCAAAAGAAAGGTTCATTGCATCAAGAGGGAGATTCATTGCATCAAGAAGAAAAAATAGATTAAAATCCATAGAATGATAAGTCATATTAGTCCTTGAAAGGGTTTTTTGAAAGAGAATGATTCATCTTAAATATAATTAATGTAATGTATCTTTAGAGACTATATAAACCTCATATATTAGGCCATGAAATAGATAGAGTTTCTAAAATTGTAAAGAGTTTTCTTGAAAGAAATATAGAAGATTGAAGCTTATCCTACTCTTCCTCTGTTTGATAATTCTATTCCTTCTTTCTATCAAGATCAACAAGCTTGACTTAGACTTATTGAAACCCCTTAAACAAGGGGTTTGGTTGGTTGGGTAAACCCCATGATGGTATGCTGATCTGATAATTGCAGTAATTGACAAGGTAAGTTCTCAGCACAAATGGATGAAACTGGTCGAGGTGTAACGAGTTATAACCCTTTGATTCAATGTAACTGAGTGTTCAATGCTGCCCACTTGTGCTTATGTACGTGAATCAATTTATTGGTTCCTGATCCTTCTTCTTCATGTTTCCCACCAATTATCCACTACAGTATCCAAGAATGTACAGCTTGCAAAGGACAGTTTGCATACCACCACACAACAAGAAGCAGATAAGATAATTTTCCGAGGAAAAAGGAGAGGGCATTGGCCCACCAGAGACAAAGACGATACACAACAAATACTATCAATTTATTCAAAGAAACATAAGACTATCAAACATTAGTAACAACACAGAGGGACAACCTGCTTATATTAAAACAATAGCATCCTAAGGATCTTGTGCTGCTGCAATGAAGCTAGGTAGATCTTCCTAAGGATCTTGTGCTGCTGCAATGAAGCTAGGTAGATCCCCTCAGCCTGCAGTAGTAACATACACAGCAAGAAGCGATGGGAAAATGGTCAACCTATTAAGAACACAAATGAAGTGCTGATCTTTCTCTCATTGCTCTTCTTTGATGCCCACTGGGGATTTTATGATTCGTTTCCTCCCTCTATAGCACATACTAAGTCCCAGAGTGAGCAAAAACAACAAGAACAATTTGCTGCTTAAGAGAATCCTGTGCCAGTGGCTGTTGAAGTGGTAGTGGTGGATGGATTCACGTCAAAATGATCACCAAATATACGCTTGCGGAAGTCAGAGACCATCAGCGGAAGACCTTGGCGGAGAGGGATCTTGGGCTCCCAGCCAAGCAGTTCCTTGGCCCTGGTGATGTCAGGCTTGCGCTTGTGGGGGTCGTCCTCGGTGTTGGGACGGAACTCAATTTTCGCATTGGGATCGATGGTTTCCTGCACCACATTTGCAAGCTCCAGCATCGTAAACTCTCCAGGGTTGCCCAAGTTGAATGGGCCAACATGTTCACCTTCCATCAGCCTCATCAGCCCCTCCACCTGTATTTTAGCCCTGAATGCTTAGAGAATATCACACGAGATTCTCATACATAAAATCAGCAGAATATCTACTTTCCCTTCTCAAGCATGGTACTACCACTTTTAAGAATACTACTGTTGTTGAAACTGTAATGATCTCAGAAATGCTTATTGTCCATTTTCTTGTCTTATGGAGAACTACAGTGAAGGCACCATGATGAATTCTACAGAAATTATATGTGAATTACCCAATGTCATATCAAGTGAAACATCACTCCCAAGATTCAAACATGGGGAACCCTTCTAGCAAGGGCAAAGAGGCCACTGACAGCAAAGCTATTACTATCTCAGTGATGCCGAGATGTTCAAGCATGATTTATCTAATTGATGCTAGAATGGCTAAAAGACCAGGTTTTGAAAAGGTGAGCCCATTATGGAGCAAAGGACGAGCATGTGCAGCCTAGACAATAAAGCTCACGTTGTCTGGACATAGTAGGTTGATTTTTCATTTAAATGTGTTGTTTTTAAATGTCAAAGTGTCCTTTGGACCCACACTACCTCAACAACTTAAGAGCTTAGCTGGTCCAGTTGGGGCAAGTATGTAACAGAACTAATAAGACTTCTGCTGTGTCTGGCATTGCAACACAAAAGTTAAATTAATATACATAAAACATAGGCATATCATTTCAGCTTTGGTAGAGAACATGGTAGAAGGCCGTACCAGATCAGATACATATTGGAAGCTCCTTGTCTGCTTTCCATCCCCATAAACCGTTAATGGCTCCTTCCTCAAGGCCTAAATCATAACATCAAATTTCAGAAAGCACTATTGCATTCACTAGTCCATGCCATCTCCCCTTATTTATTAAAACAAATCTCCATGTCTTGCAACAAGGTACTGATATCAAAACTAAATACAAATATTAAAGATATAAGCCCAGTTGTATCTGATCTGATCTGATATCAAAACTAAATACAAACTAAATACAAATCACCTGAGCAACAAAATTGCTGACAACCCGGCCATCATCAATGCACATGCGAGGCCCGTAAGTGTTAAAGATCCGAGCAATCCTCACCTGCATCAAAGAAGTTTATCATATTATTATACCGAAAACACAAATCAAGAAGATTAATCTAAGCAATATGGATTAGTTACAAGTTGACTGACCTCGACTTGGGCACCACGGTGGTAGTCCATTGTCAGTGTCTCGGCGGTGCGCTTGCCTTCATCGTAGCAGCTCCTAACACCTGTGGTCCCCATTGTCCCACCCAAAACCCAAACAAGATTCCAACTGCTTGTTAGATACTTCTTTAGATTGTACACAACACCATGGCATCAAACTAATGCAATGTACACTATATACCACATGTTTAATTTGTTTTAGATCTAGGAACTGGAATGGGTCCACTTGCAAGTTCCAAGTTGCAACCCACCCTAAGAAATTCCAATAAAGAAACGAAAAAGAGAAAGGATTTATTCCACTTAGGATGGGTTTTATTCCACTTAATATTCTAAGAGAGCCAGAGCCAAAGCTAAAGAAATGAAAGAGAGAGAGAGGATGCATACCAATGGGATTGACATTGCCCCAGTAGGTCTCAACTTGAGGGTGCTGTAATGGATCACCATAGACTTCACTGGTGCTGGTGAGGAGGAACCTGGCTCCCACTCTCTTGGCCAGGCCAAGCATGTTGAGAGTTCCCACCACATTGGTTTTGTGCAATCCACAACAAGAGGCTAAATGAATTAAGGCTTTCACCAGGAGAAAAAATTGGCACTTTCTCCTTACTCTCTATTTGATTCATTTCGCTTGCTAGAACACCAACAAGGAGGTCAGCAACTTACCATCCAACCACATACCATTATTAAACAAGTAGAGCTTTCTGAACCAACTAATAAGTTTGTATATAAAACAAAGAACATGAACAAGAAATTTGATCTCGGAAAATATACCCACATATTATAAAAAAGACCAGAAAAATGGGGTCATGGTTTCATTAATCTGTAAGCATGAGAAGAACCAGCACCGAGGACTGATGAACCCATGAAATCAAGATCTCGCGTAACATGACAACCCGAAAGGAGATGTCTTGTAAATTGTTAAACAGAAAGAAGCTCAAAGCAGAAAAGAATCCATTTGAGGTAACAGAAGAGATGACAGATCACGATTTTGGGAAATTCCAAGAAAGAATATAACTGGAAAACAAGGACTTCATTACAAATTTACCAAATCGGAAAGACAGGAGAATTCATTAGAGACTGCAACAAGAACAGTCGAAAAGACCCAAAACAACTACCCAACGAAACGGAAGATTCTGAATGAAACAGTGAGAAAAATTGGAATCGATCATCAATGCCAGAAATAAAAACCGAAAGCCAATTTTTTACCATTAGAAACATGCGTTTAGATGGAGGGAAAAATAATCTTAGAGGAAGAAGGAGATGAACAGATCAGTGAAGAGGAAGAAAAGGATATGATGGTCTTGACGGGGTTGAACTTGTAGTGGACTGGGGAGGCGGGGCAAGCGAGGTGGTAGATCTGGTCGACCTCGAGCAGCAGCGGCTCGACGACGTCGTGGCGGATGAGCTCGAAGTTGGGGTTCCCGAAGTGGTGCATCACGTTCTCCTTCCGCCCCGTGAAGAAGTTGTCCACCACGATGACGCTGTCCCCACGAGCGATCAGCCGGTCCACCAGGTGGCTCCCCACGAAGCCGGCCCCGCCAGTTACCACGATGCGGAGCCCCTTCCGCTTGATTCCCAGCGGCACCTTCCCCCCAACGAAGCCCCTAGACGTCGCCGCCTCGAACGCCGCCCTGTGGCGGTGGTGCTCGCCGAATCTCGCCAGCTCCATCGCCGAGCGGAGGGCCAGCTCGGCCGCCGTGGCGGAGGAGTAGGAGGAGGGGGAAGAGGAGGGAGCGAGGGCGAAGAAGAGGGTGGCAAGGGCCATGCCTACGAGTAGGAAGGCGAGGCGCTGCTCCCGAATAAGGTAGCGGAGCGGGCGTGAGAACCAGAGCAGCCGCTTCTCCGGCTTGGGTGTGTACCCGGCGCCGCCGCTCGTCGGCGTGTGGGCGGCGTCATGGCCGCGGTAGATGAGCTCGGAGGCCATGGCGGGTACGACAAAGGACCGGGTTCCCGAAGGGAGAAGGCTTCCGGGGGTTGTACGTAAATGCGGCGACGGACGTGCCTTCCCTGTCGCTCTTCGAGGGAGGGGACGGGGTGGCGCTCCTTGTAGGCGAAACCGAGAGCCAAGGGCTCGGGCGTAATTTTGCTGAGGAACTGGTTCGGAGCTCGGCCGAATCACCCCGGAGTTCTTCGGAAGACGCGAGCCTCGTGCAGAATTGACCCAAGGGAAGTGGGCCCGTGTCTTGGGCCATCACTTCTTGCCCCGCGATGTCGTCCGGGCTGATTCTATCAGTCTTGCAAGAATAGGCGTAGGACAAAAAGCACTACTTTTCTACGCGTTAAAATTCTACCCCAGTATTAACCTTCCTGTTCAAGTGGACATCAGGATGAACCTACAAGTGTGGGTCCCACGTACGGCTATAACGAAGGAGACAAAAGGTCCAATTATTCTGCCCCGACGGAACGTTAAATCTTTAAACTGTACCACGTACATTATTAAGGGAGATTATTATGTATCGTTCTTTCCCAATAAAAGGGTGTGCGATCACCAACTCGCCTCCGGCAAGCAGCATCAGACAGACACAAATGGACGAACAGGATGTGCTGAGACTTCAAGTTCCAAGGGGCCCGTAACTCCCTTAACAGAGTCGTGGTGCAGTGAGTTAGCTATACAGGATGGTGTTTGAGGAGTCCAGTCGGGAGGCTGTTATGGCTGCAATGTTGTGTCAATTATTTGCAACTTGCAAGTGCACGGCGCCCTTCGTCGACATGACAGTGATAGCGTTGAGATCCCTTAGCTGCCGTGGTCTGAAGAAATTGGTAATGTTTACATTGTGGGGATGACGGTGTCTGAGATGTTAACTTAGGGATCATAACAAAGGCATGAGAGAGCCTCGCAGACTAGTCAAAGTAGGGGGCAATCAACGCAGTCTACCTGCCCCCAAAATTTAAGGTGTCCACTTTCTGGATTGTCAATATCAATCATGGAGGGAACACAACTTCTCCAATAAATCCACCGATTTATATATTGATTGATGAAACTGTTTCATTAGTTTTTACCCTTGTGTGTCTGACAAAGATAATTACCAGTCAATTCAATTGTGAATGGTAGTTTTAGATGCCCCCAAGAAGCCGGATATGTACGTATACACAAGTGCTCCAAAAGTACGTGGGGAAAATGATAATTTCTTTAAGATATAATTGCTTTCAGTGACTATTAGAAATTGGGTTAATGTGGTTTCATGACATGTAAAGTTGGAGAATTGAACTAAACTAAATTTTAATATTTGTGATGCTAATTTTTTAACTAAAGTTAGGCGAGGAGTTTCCACCCCTACTAGCTAATGATATTTAAATTGTCTACCTCAAAGGATCCCTGTCATGAAAATGCCATGCACAAAACTTACTTTTGATGCAAACATGTATCTACACAGTTTGAAATATTCAAACTTGACGAGCACCTTGAGGCTGTAAGATATTTTAATGAAGCCAACTTGTGTTTCTAAATCATTATAATAGAAACACAATAAACTAATGCGGAAACGAAATAGCGTACCTCCAGCCATTGTCGCCAAGAATTTCTGCAGAGGTTTCTTCTTGAACTTTGGTTCTTCTCGGCTCAGAACTCTCACTTTAGATGGTGTCGGAAAACCTTTCGCTTCAAAGAGATTGATTGAGCCAAGGGACCAAAATCCTCATGTATATATAGATGTTCTCCCATCAAGAACATTTATCATCACTAAATCATAACGTTTAAGAATTAATTCAGATTTGTAACGTTTGGACCATAATGAAGAACTTTAATAATATTAAATATTTAATTTAATAATAACGGTTTCATGTTTAAAGAATAAAAAACTAAAATCATTTAAACCATAATTAATGAAGAAATTCATGATAAACAATTATGAATCTTAATGATAACAGTTATATTATTATTAAATTAGATATTTAATAATAACGGTTACATTCTCCCACTTGGTCCATACGTCTATCTTAATAATTTGAATTAATTTTTCTTGAACAACTTTCTTAAGAAATAAATACACGAATCATAGCGATAAATCCTCTAATAGCGATGTATCACGATGTATTTAGTTTCTTAATCTTAATATGGTAATATTACTTAATGAATAAACCTTATGTTTATTCTTGGTCCAGCAACAATATATTTTCTCAAAATAATATGCGCATGAATGAGAAAATTTCACAATATATATAAGAGTTTCAATATCATTACAAAGTGGAACCAAGTCCCATTTTCTCTACATGATCCTTGAATTTCAAAGGTGGCATGCCTTTAGTCAAAGGATCAGCAATCATCAATTCAGTGCTAATATGTTCAATGATCACTTTCTTTTCCTTTACACGTTCTCTTATGGCTAGATACTTAATGTCGATGTGTTTACTTCGACTTCCACTTTTATTGTTTTTAGCCATAAAGACAGCAGCTGAATTGTCACAGAAAATTCTTAATGGCCTAGAAATAGAATCCATGATTCTAAGCCCAGAAATGAAACTCTTAAGCCATACACCATGTGAAGTAGCCTCAAAGCAGGAGACAAACTCAGCTTCCATGGTAGAAGTAGCAGTCAAGGTCTGCTTAGCGCTTCTCCAAGAAATAGCTCCACCGACCATCATAAAAATATATCCTGATGTTGATTTACGAGAATCAACACAACTGGCGAAGTCTGAATCTGAGTAACCAATCACATCCAGATTGTCTGTATGTCTATACATAAGCATGTAATCTTTGGTTCCTTGTAGATACCTCATCACTTTCTTTGCAGCTCTCCAGTGGTCCATACCTGGATTACTCTGATATCGACCTAGCATCCCCACAATAAATGCAATATCAGGTCTAGTACAGACCTGAGCATACATAAGGCTTCCTACGACAGAAGCATATGGGATGTTTTTCATTGATTCCCTTTCAAAATTGTTCTTTGGGCATTGGTTCAAATTGAACCTATCACCTTTCACAATGGGAGCAACACTTGGTGAACAATCCTTCATCCGAAATCTTTCTAAAAGTTTATCAATATAGGTTTCTTGTGATAGACCTAAAATGCCTCGAGGTCTATCTCTATAGATCTTAATGCCAATGACATAAGATGCTTCACCCATATCCTTCATGTCAAAATTTTTAGAAAGAAATTGTTTCACCTCATGCAGCAAATCCTTATCATTGGTTGCAAGCAAAATATCATCTACGTATAAAACAAGGAAACATATTTTACTCCCACTAACCTTCTGGTATATGCATTGATCCATGAGATTTTCAACAAATCCGAATGAAGAAATCACTTCATGAAATTTAAAATACCATTGGCGGGAGGCTTGTTTTAAGCCGTATATAGACTTCCTAAGCTTGCAAACCAAGTGCTCACCAACACTAGAGGAGAAACCTTCAGGTTGTTTCATATAAACCTCTTCCTCTAGATCTCCATTAAGAAATGCTGTTTTCACATCCATTTGTTGCAACTCAAGGTCAAAATGAGCAACTAATGCTAAAATAATACGCAGAGAATCTTTCTTAGATACAGGAGAAAATGTCTCCGTATAATCGATTCCCTCTTTTTGAGTAAATCCCTTTGCAACAAGTCTTGCCTTGTATCTCTCAATGTTGCCTAACGAATCTTTCTTAGTTTTAAAGACCCATTTGCAACCAATGGCCTTTGCTTCATTAGGCAACTCTACAAGATCCCAGACTCCATTGCTCATCATGGAATTCATCTCTTCTTTCATAGCATCATGCCACAAATTTGACTTTTTGCAACTCATGGCTTGTGAAAATGTTTCAGGATCATTTTTGGCTCCAATATTATAGTCAGATTCTTGTAGATATATAACATAATCACTAGGAATTGCTGATCTTTTATTTCTAGTAGATCTTCTTAATGTTGTACCAATGGTTCCTTGAGGAACTTGTGGTTCAACTAGTTGTTCAGGAGCTTGTTGTAATTCCTGAACTGTTTGATCTATTAGAATATTATCAACAACTTGTGGAATTTCAATGATTGGTTGTTCAGCACTACTTTGTACTTGAGGAGTGCTATGAACTATAACCAATCTATCAGTTGATGTGGAAGGTTGAGATTCTATATGATCATGTGCGGAAACTATGTTCCTGAAATGATCGCTCCCACTAATCACATCATCCTCAAGAAATTTAGCATTTCTTGATTCCATAATCCTAGTTGTGTGAGATGGACAATAGAACCTGTAACCTTTGGACTTTTCGACATATCCAATGAAATACCCACTAACAGTCCTCGGGTCCAGTTTCTTCTCTTGTGGATTATATATCCTGACTTCAGACGGACATCCCCAAATGCGCATATGTCGCAAACTCGGTTTCCAACCTTTCCATAGTTCAAATGGTGTCGTTTGGACAGCCTTGGTTGGAACTTGGTTTAATATATACACAGCCGTTTTTAATGCTTCAGTCCACAAGAATTTAGGAAGATTGGAGTTGCTAAGCATACTCCGCACCATGTCCAATAATGTTCGGTTTCTTCTTTCTGCAACACCATTCTGGTCTGGAGAACCAGGCATAGTGTATTGGGCAATAATCCCATGTTCTTGAAGAAACTTAGCAAAAGGACCAGGTGCTTGTCCATTTTCAGTATATCTACCGTAATATTCTCCACCCCTATCTGATCTCATAATTTTAATTTGCTTACCACATTGGTTCTCAACTTCAGCCTTAAAGATTTTGAAGGCATCCAATGCTTCATTTTTATTATGAAGCAAATATATATACATATATCGTGAGTAATCATCTATAAAGGAGATGAAGTATTTCTGACCATGTATGTCCATGTCTGGACAACATATATCAGTATGAATTATTTCTAATAAGTCTGAACTCCTATTAGCACCCATTTTGGACTTATTGGTCTGTTTTCCTTTAATACAGTCCACACAAGTCTTAAAATTAGTAAAATCAAGAGTACTAAGTACCCCATCTTTAACTAATCTCTTAATTCTCTCTATGGAGATATGTCCTAATCTCCGATGCCATAATATAGAGGAGTCCTCATTAATATTACACCTCTTAATGCCAGCGTGAACATGCATTGAACCTTGAGTATTATCATTTTGTAATAAAATACGGTAAAGACCGTCAGACAAAATACCATTCCCAACACAATCAGATTTGAATAATAAACGAAATGATGTGTCTTTAAAATTAAAGGAATATCCAAATGGTACGAGTCTAGAAACAGAAATTAAGTTTCATGAGAAACTTGGTACATAAAAGGTTCTTTCCAATTTTAAAACAAAACCACTACTTAAAGTTAAAATGCATGTTCCAATTGCTTCCACATGTGAGCCCATCTTATTTCCTGATAAGATGCTTTGCTCACTTCCCACTGGCTTCCTTAGGTTTTGCATACCCTGCAAAGAGTTTGCAATATGGATTGTTGATCCAGAGTCAATCCACCAGGTGTTAATATTAACATTGACCATATTAGATTCATAACATACATATGAGGTTGGTTTACCTTTCTTTTCAAGCCATTGTTGGAATTTCGTACATTCCTTCTTCATGTGTCCCTTTCTTTTACAAAAGAAACACCTTGCTTCTTTCTTGATATCAGCTTGGGGTGGTATTTTACCTTTTCCCTGCTTATAAGCTTTTTGATTGGCTTGATGTTTGTCAGTTTTGTTCTTCCCTCGAGTGGTTACCATCAATGCACTTTCACCCAATTCCATTACTAGCCTCTCTTCTTCTTGAACACACATGGTCATTAATTCGTTAATTGACCATTTGTCCTTATGTGTATTGTATGAAATTTTAAAAGGGCTATATTGAGGTGGAAGGGTGTTCAGAATATAGTGCACCAGGAAGGATTCTGACATATTAACCTCAAGTTTCTTAAGTTGAGCCGCAATATCTCGCATTTGCATTATGTGCTCAAGGACACCCTTTATGTTGGTGAGTCTAAGTGATGAAAATTTCATAATAAGGGTGCTTGCTAGTGCCTTATCCGAAGTGATGAATTGTTTATCGATAGCCTTTAGCAAGTCTCGGACATTTTCATGCTGGTCAACAGAACCACGTATGCCAGCAGTTATCTTAGTTTTGATAATCATCACGCTGAGCCGATTGGATCGCTCCCATCGCTCATATAACACGATCTCAGTTAGAGTGCTGGTATCAGTGACTATAGGTGGTTCGTCTTTTCTAATAGCATAATCAATATCCATCCACCCTAAATGGAGGAGAACCCTCTCCTTTCATATCTTATAGTTATTACCACTAAGTTCGGGAATATCACATCGAATATCAGAGAAATTAATAGTTTGAGAAACTGCATAAAATCAAACATGCTTATGTCAAAATTTGAAGCCTAATAGACTAAATTACATGTTTTACCAATGTGAAACATGCCAAAAATATGAATCTCATGACATAAAAATTGCCTGTGGGCTAAATTCTTAATTCAAATAGATTCATATGGTCTTTATGATAAAACTATCAAATTATATTCCAATTCATAATCCCTGTGGGTAAATTATGAAAATAATCTGATATTTTATCCTGATTAATTATATTAAATATAATAAAAGATCCTGTGGGATAACAATTATTATACGAAATATAATCAATCACAATATGATGTCTAATTACTTATGTGATCCTTATTTTAACTTTATTTATAATTTTAATTAATTAAGGATGCTGTGGCTAATTCTTAATTAATTAAGATTATATGGATCACTAGACATTTTAAACATAAAAAATTTGCTCATAAACATAATTTAATAGAACTAAATATGCATACATAATATGAGCATTTTACCAACTAAAATGTTGAAAATGATATTTCCTCGTGATTTTCAACAAAATATATCAACAAGTTTCCAAGAAGAAACCAAAATCAATTCATTTTCATGGCATAAAAATGAAAACTTTTTCATATCAAGGCAGAGGTCATTCGGCTCTGATACCAAATGTTAGATATTTTAATGAAGCCAACTTGTGTTTCTAAATCATTGTAATAGAAACACAATAAACTAATACGGAAACGAAATAGCGTACCTCCAGCCATTGTCGCCAAGAATTTCTACAGAGGTTTCTTCTTGAACTTTGGTTCTTCTCGGCTCAGAACTCTCACTTTAGATGGTGTAGGAAAACCTTTCGCTTCAAAGAGATTGATTGAGCCAAGGGACCAAAATCCTCATGTATATATAGATGTTCTCCCATCAAGAACATTTATCATCACCAAATCATAACGTTCAAGAATTAATTCAGATTTGTAACGTTTGGACCATAATGAAGAACTTTAATAATATTAAATATTTAATTTAATAATAACGGTTTCATATTTAAAGAATAAAAAACTAAAATCATTTAAACCATAATTAATGAAGAAATTCATGATAAACAATTATGAATTTTAATGATAACAGTTATATTATTATTAAATTAGATATTTAATAATAACGGATACAGAGGCACTCATAAAAAATTGGATGTGGGTGGCTCTGTCCTCAACGAATTCTCAAATATATATTATTGCTCTTCATTGTCAGATCACCAAGTCGAACAATTCATGACTCGAACAATTCACCAAATCAAATATTTTTAACCACCATCAGAGTCAACTCTCTCTGTGATGGCACAAGAGCACAATAATTGATCACTTCTCCTCATGTCAATGACCTGATGTGGCCTGAATAAAGAGAATGCATACTTGTGCCACATGTTACTGTCTGCATGAAGAGAATGCCTGCTGGTACCACATGGGAAGATGCTTTTTAGTAGAGGAGTGGAAGGCACTGATAAATGCTGGAAAAGAGAAATTAAAAGTCTTCTCTTCTATGTCACAGTCCACAATTCACAATCTCAACATGATTCCCTTCTAATATATTTTTTTATTACTTTTCTTATACATTAGTGAATAATAAAGTCAAAATAATTCCTTCCGTTTGCTTAGTAACTACTCGATAGCTCTACTTTTATGTTCCAATGCCTCAAAAACCAAATAAATAATATAAATATAAACATAAAAAGAAAAGGAAATTGTATGCAATTCTTTTTGTGCTCCCACCACCTCTCTTTCTTCTTTCTTTAACTTCTTTTGTTACGGAGAAGAGTGTTCAATCCTTTTTTTCTTGCCAGCAAATACCAATTCTCATTTTGATTTATAGTTCATGCAGTGCTCCGTTTAAATCTTTATAGGGGCTATGTTGTCCTATAATTCCACACAAAAGAAGAGGTTGTTTTTGTTAGGATCAAGAGCACTAAGAGGGGGGGGAGTACATCCAGCTGTCACCCGTTTCAAGGATCAACTACAGCACAAGAAGAGGCCTACAGAGATCTTGAAAGGTTATCCTGTACTAACCTCAAGCATATTATTCAATTTCTAAATGACTATATGAGGTTAGCATCCAAAACCGGAAGGATGTTTTTAGGACCTGAATTATCAGAAAAACTATGGTCCAAAATGCCAGGAGAATTGGGAAAAAGAATTAAAGCTGCATTCGAAGCAAAATACAGAGGAAATACTATAGGAGTAATCCCAAGGATCCTTTTCTCCTATAAATACTTGGAATCAGAATGCAAGGATGCTGCGTTTAGAAGAGCATTAAAGGATTTATCCTTTAGAAGCTGGATGTACTTAACAGCTGGATGTACTTAACAGCTGGATGTACTTAACTTCTTGTTTGGATGTACTTAACCTCTATTGAAGCTGCAATAGAGGAAAATCCCGCTGCAATAACAGTCACCCGTTATTGTTTGGATGTACTTAACTTCTTGTTTGGATGTACTTAACTTCTTGTTTGGATGTACTTAACCTCTATTAAAGGATTTATCCTTTAGAAGCTGGATGTACTTAACAGTCACCCGTTACTTAACTTCTTGTTTGGATGTACTTAACTTCTTGTTTGGATGTACTTAACCTCTATTAAAGGATTTATCCTTTAGAAGCTGGATGTACTTAACAGCTGGATGTACTTAACAGCTGGATGTACTTAACTTCTTGTTTGGATGTACTTAACCTCTATTGAAGCTGCAATAGAGGAAAATCCCGCTGCAATAACAGTCACCCGTTTCAAGAAGTTAAGTGCACTTCAGCAAAAGATTTCCGCTGTACCAAAAGCTGCAATAGAGGAAAATCCCTATGTAGTGCACTTCAGTGGGATTACCTCTAAAACAACAGCAAACAAGAATTAGTGCAGCGGAAATCTTACTACTATTAAAATTGAAAGATGCGTTCGTTGGATAAAAACGATTTCGATGTAAAAGCCGATTCTAAGATTACTTTAACTTAAGATTAAGCGAGATGACGTTAAAGTAAATCTATGAAGGTAGTTTGTAGTTTATGATGGAAATCAGAATGCAAGCGCAAACTAAAATGCGACGTTCGTACGATAAAATCGGCTTACGTCTAAATGCCGATTCTGAAGATACTGAACTTTGAGATACGTTTTATAAATGCGCAGGAGGCAGTTTGCAGTTATGATTGAAATCAAAACGTAAACGTAAAAAGAGATATGATGATCGTACGAAAAAGCCGATTTACGTCTAAACGCATATTCGGAAAGCTCTGAACTTAGAAACTCGTTCGTAAAAGCGTAGAAGGCAGTAAGCTATTGAGGAGGTTTGCAGTAAAGATAAAATGCTCAAAGTAAATGCAAACCGAGATTTAGAGTGGTTTGGTCAATCTTGACCTACTCCACTTTTGGCTTCCTCCACCGACGAGGTCACCGACGTCAACTAGAGGCCTTCCTTCAATAGGCGAAGGCCAACCACCCTTTTACAGTTTCACTCCTTTTGACGGGCTTAGGAGACAACCCTTACAGAAATTTTCTCTCCTCTCTTTACAACTCAAGACTTTGAAGAACAGAGGGAGGAGAACTTTTGGCCTTTACAACAATTTTGAGCTCTAAGAATCACAGAAAAAGATCAAGATTTCGAGTGTAAGTTATGCTCTTTCAGTGTTGAATGGGTGGGGTATTTATAGGCCCCAACCCAGTTCAAATTTGGAGCTCAAAACTATCAATTCCCGGAATTCCGGGATCAGGCGGTTGCACCTCCTGACTGGGGTGGTTGCACCTCTCTGCCAGAGCTCGAAGACCGAGCTCAGGCGGTTGCACCTCTTGACTAGGGCGGTTGCACCGCCTGCCAGAGCTCGAAGACCGAGCTCAGGCGGTGCTACCTCCTGTCAAGGGAGGTTGCACCGCCCAATCTCGCTCGGAGACTGAGCCCAGGCGGTGCTACCTCCTGGCTGGGGCGGTTGCACTGCCCAGTCTCCCTGGGAGACTTAGCCCAGGCGGTGCTACCTCCTGGCTTGGGCGGTTGCACCTCCCACAGCAATCAGGGTCCGAATGGGTAGATCCATTCGGCACAATTTGGGTTTCTCAGGGGCCCAATTGCCTCAAGATTAAGCTAATGGGATCACCTCCCATTTCCAACTAAATCATTATGCTAACTACGATAAATCCTAAGACAATTTCTATAGCTTGCTCCGGTGCGTCAATCGCTTCTTCCGGCGAGTTTCCGACGAACTTCCGTCGATCATCCGATGAACCCTCGGTGATGCTCCTGCGGACTTCCGACAAACTCCTGGACTTGCGACGATCCACTTGGCGAGTTCCGACGAGCTTCTTTTGGCAAGCTTATGGACTTCTCGGATTTGTTCCCGCAGAACCTCCGACGACTATCCGAACTTCCGTCGAACTCTCGAACTCCCAACGTGATCATTGTCTTGACTCCGGCGCAACTCCTGCTGCATATCTAACTTTCATCGTAGTTAATCCTGCACACTTATCTCAACACATAGATTAGACAACAAATGACAATTGACTTCATCATCAAAATCCGAGATTCAATAATCTCCCCCTTTTTGATGATGACAATCAATTGATGATGGAGTTAACCTTAACTCCCCCTATCTATATGCCATACTTGAGATAAGTCATTCTTGAATTCAAAACCTTAAGAATTCAAGAGACATATTGATAAGTTAAAATCATTTGAATTTATCAATATTCCCATCATGATTCCTATCATGATGTGTCTCTCTGAAGATGATGTCAAGGCTTGACATTCATTTTCAAATTTTACATTACAAGTTTGAATGATGGTAATAGTAACAATTCATCATATTGTAAGATATCAGCATGTAAAACTGTGAGGTAAGATTTTGATATCATTACATGATGTACACATTTCAAATATTTTAGCAAGTATTGCATTTCATCACACGGTAAGATATCAACTCGTAAAATTACGATGCAAGTTTTTTGTTTGATATCTTGACACGATACAAGGCATAATGCAAATCATAGCATTTATTCATATATCTCTTGGTGATGCAAGCATGACATGATTATAGCATCAGTGTTTATAGCATCAATTCATATATTTTTCCCCCTTTGTCATCAACAAAAAGAATGGTAGTTGTGATATCAGGAGAACAATACAAGTAAATTTTGAGTATAAGTGCGATGATTGTTTCATGCCTTTACTTGATTCATGTTATTTCCAATAGTAAATGATAGGAAATTAATTGTTCAAGCACATAAAGGAAAACATGATATGTTGATTGCTTTGATTCATGCTATTTGTGAGTTTGCTTTGAGTCAAGATATGTGAAACAACTTTTTGTAAATAGAAATACTATCATCCATATTTCAAGATGGAATCATTTCATCAAATCCATTTCAGAAAAATATTTTTCATAAGAGTGTACGAGAAAATCTGATTCTTAGCATTCCAATTATTAAGCGAATTCGAAAATGAAATTAACTCTTTCATGCATTCGGGCAAGACTATGCTACAGATTTTCAAATACAATCAAAAGACAAAACATTTTTGTATTCAACACATAATTTCCAACATGTTATTTAGGCATGTAATGGCAGTCAAGTGATTTGATCATTCAATAAAGTCCGAAAGATAATTTTAACTAGTTTATGTATTCGGACACATCAACATTCCTAATTCTCTTTTTATGAAATCAAATTGTTCTTCACTTAGAAGTTTTGTAAAAATATCGGCTAGTTGATGTTTAGAGTCAATGAACTCTATGATTACATCATGATTAGTAACATGATCTTGTATAAAGTGATGTCTAATATCAATATGTTTTGTTCTTGAGTGTTGTATAGGATTCTTTGTTAAGCATATTGCACTTATGTTATCACATTTAATGGGAATATTTTTAAGATGAACTTTATAATCTTCTAAGGCGTTTTTCATCCATACAACTTGTGCACAGCATGCACTTGCTGCAATATATTCAGCTTCGGTTGTTGATAGTGCAACCGAGTTTTGTTTCTTAGATGACCAGGAAATAAGGGCATGTCCTAAAAATTGACATGTTCCTGATGTGCTTTTTCTATCTAGTCTACAGCCAGCAAATTCTGCATCAGCATAAGCAATTAACTCAAGATTCTCTGATTTTGGGTACCATAATCCTATATTTGTGGTGTCATTAAGATATCTAAGTATTCTTTTAACTGCTTTGAGATGAGATATCTTAGGGTTTGATTGAAATCTAGCACAAAGTCCTACACTGAACATGATGTCTGGTCTAGTTGTAGTGAGGTAAAGTAAACTTTCTATCATACCCCTATAAGTTTTTTGATCGAAGCTTTCTCCACTTTCATCAATTTCTAACTTAGTGGAGGTGCTCATAGGAGTGTTAATAGCTTTTGAGTTATTCATATTAAACTTTTTTAGTAAATTCATAGCATATTTAGTTTGACTAATAAAGATGTCATTGCTTAGTTGTTTAATTTGTAAGCCTAAGAAGAATGTTAACTCTCCCGTTAAACTCATTTTGAATTCAAGACTCATAGTTTTAGCAAAAGATTCACAAAGAGATTCATTCATAGAACCAAAGATAATATCATCAACATAAATCTGAACAATGAGACAATTATTTTCAAAATTCTTGATGAATAATGTAGTATCAACCTTGCCTTTTATGAAATTATTTTCAATAAGAAAAGAACTAAGTCTCTCATACCAAGCTCTCAGAACTTGTTTTAAACCATAGAGAGCTTTAGTTAATCTAAACACATGATTAGGGAGGCTATTATTTTCAAATCCAGGAGGTTGTTCAACATAGACTTCTTCAGAAATAAAACCATTAAGAAAAGCGCTTTTAACATCCATTTGAAATAACTTAAAATTATTACTACTAGCGTAGGCAAGGAGCATCCTTATAGCTTCTAATCGAGCCACAAGAGCGAAGGTTTCTTCGTAATCGATACCTTCTTCTTGATTGAAACCTTTGGCCACTAATCTAGCCTTGTTTCTAACCACGATACCATTTTCATCTTGCTTGTTTCTAAAGACCCATTTAGTACTAATAACTAAATGGTCATTTGGCCTAGGAACAAGCTTCCACACCTCATTTCTCTCAAATTGATTTAATTCATCTTGCATTGTGATAATCCATGAATCATCTTTCATGGCTTCATCAACACATTTGGGTTCAATTTGGGAGAGAAAAGCGGCGTTGGTACAAAAATTTTTAAAAGAAGATCGTGTTTGAACCCCCTTTGATGTGTCTCCTAAGATTAGCTCCTTAGGATGAGCATCTACATACTTACAATCCTTGGGTAAGGATGTTTCGGAAGTGGATGCATCCAAGTTGCTAGTTGGAGATGGGGTTTCATTTAAATTCAAGGAATCAAAATTAACATCATTATCAAAATCGTTTTTCCTGATTTCGAAAATCTCATTGAAAACAACATGAATAGATTCTTCAATAATTAATGTTCTTTTATTAAAGATACGAAAAGCTTTAGAAACCGAAGAATAACCAAGAAATATTCCTTCATCGGATTTAGCATCAAATTTTCCTAAGTTATCTTTTTCATTCAAGATAAAACACTTACACCCAAAGACTTTAAAATATGAAACATTGGGTTTTTTGTTGTTCCATAACTCATAAGGAGTTTTGGTGAGTAAGGGTTTTACTAGAACTCTATTCAAAATATAGCATGCGGTGTTTACGGCTTCGGCCCAAAAATATTTGGGTAGGCTATGTTCATTTAACATGGTTCTTGTCATTTCTTGTAAATTTTGATTTTTTCTTTCTACTACTCTATTTTGTTGAGGATTTCTTGGAGTAGAGAAATTATAGTTGTATCCATTGAGTTCACAAAATTTTTAGAAGTCATGATTTTGAAATTCTCCACCATGATCATTTCTAATTGACAAAATCATGGAACCCTTTTCATTTTGAACAAGTTTACAAAACTTGGTAAAATATCTAAAGCATTCATTTTTCTGTTTTAAGAAGTAGGTCCATGTATATCTGCTATAGTCATCCACAATGACGAAGGCGTATTTGATACCTCCTAGACTTGATGTAGAGATTGGTCCGAACAAGTCCATATGGATCAATTGTAAGGGCCTAGAGGTGCTTATTTGATTCTTAGATTTGAAACTACCCTTAATTTGTTTACCTAATTGGCAAGCATCACATACATTATCTTTGATGAACTTGATATGAGGAATTCCTCTTACAAGTTCTTTAGATGATATTTGAGTGATTAGTTTCATGCTAGCATGACCTAATCTTTTATGCCATAGCCAAGCATCCTCATTCAAAACCGAAAAACACATTTCATTACACAAATCATTGATGTCAATGGTGTATACGTTATTTTGTTTTAATGCAATCATAGACATGTTTTTTTGTGGTTTTTCAATGATGCAAGCATTAGATTCGAATATGGCAATATATCCTTTATCACATAATTGACTAATGCTCAAGAGGTTATGTTTTAAACTATCAACTAACAAAATATCTTCAATAAAGAGGTTGGATTTGTTACCTATGGTTCCTTTGCCAACGATTTTACCCTTGTTGTCTCCGAAGGTGACATAGCCTTCGTTTATGCTAGTGAGCTTAGAGAATTGAGATGGATCTCTGGTCATATGCCTTGAGCATCCACTATCAAGGTACCATCTCTTTCTCCTAGCTTGCGATGGTATAGGTTTCTACAAGAAAGGATGATTTTTAGGTACCCATTTGCTTTTGGGTGCCTCAAAGATAGATCTACATTGTTTATCATGTTGCATAGAGTTTATCATGGTTCCTTTAGGGACCCAAATTAATTTATTCGGACTAATCTTCTTGAATGGACAATAATGCGTTTTGTGTCCAAGTTTGCAACAAAAGTTGCATTTGCTTTGGTGTCGAACATGTAAGATGGGGCCTTTTATGAAGGTGGTTGGATTTTGGTGAGGACTTCTTACAAATCCAATTCCACTTCTTTTGGGAACCTGACCCTTGTTTGCAAGGATCATGTTCAGTGACTTGCTACCAACCTCAAATTTCTTCAAGGTGTCCTTAAGTAGCAAGTTTTCCTTTAGGAAAGTTTCTAGATCATGGCATTTTATGCATGAGCCTAAACTATCATGATATTTAGCTTTTAACTTATCGAAATTATAAATAAGACTATCATGCTCCTTTTTTAGCAATTTATATTTTCTACCAATAATTTTGCATTCATCAAATAAGTCATTGAAGGCATTTAATAATTCATCGAAAGATAAATCTGCATCTATTAAATTTGTTACCTCCTCTCCAGTGGCCATTAAGGCGTAATGAGCAACTTGCTCGGTGTTGGACTCCTCTTCTTCGGACGCGCTTGAATCATCCTACATTGCCTTGAGCGCCTTCTTCTTTGATGTTTTCTTTTTGGCTTGAGGACAATCGTTCTTGTAGTGTCTTGACTTTTTGCACTCATAGCAGATAACTTGGTCCTTCTTGGGTTCAAGTTTATTTTTTGTGTCATTCTTAAACTTGTTTCTTTTAATGAATTTTTTAAATTTTCTTGTTAGGAGTGCCAAGTCATCGTCACAGTCCTCATCACTTGAGTTTTCTTTCAAGTGGTCTTCTAAAGTTCTAAGTGTCATATCCTTCCTATTCTTTGGAAGGATGTCTTCTTGCTCTTCATGAGCTTTGCAAGTCATCTCGTAGGTCATTAATGACCCAATTAGTTCTTCAAAAGAGAAGTTGTTTAGATCTTTCGCCTCTTGAATAGCAGTGACTTTAGGATCCCAACTCTTACGAAGGGATCTTAGAATCTTATTTACAAGCTCAAAATCCGAAAATTTTTTTTCGAGTCCTTTTAGACCATTGACGACATCCGTGAAACGGGTAAACATGTCGCCAATAGTCTCACTCGGTTTCATCCGGAAAAGTTCAAAAGAGTGTAACAAAAGATTGATTTTTGACTCTTTCACTCTACTTGTGCCTTTATGAGTCACTTCGAGTGTGTGCCAAATATCAAATGCGGTTTCACAAATCGAAACATGATTAAACTCGTTTTTATCAAGTGCACAAAATAAGGCATTCATAGCCTTTGCATTAAGAGCGAAAGCCTTCTTCTCCAAATCATTCCAATCGATCATTGGAAGAGAAGACTTCGAAAAACCGTTTTCGACAAGATTCCAAAGTTCAAAATCCATAGAAATAAGAAAGATCCTCATTCGGGTCTTCCAATAGGTGTAGTCCGTCCCATTGAACATGAGTGGACGTGTAATAGAATGGCCCTCTTGGTTTCCGGCGTAAGCCATCTCTCTTGGGTTTTAATTCGTTTGAGAGTTAACCCCGCTCTGATACCAATTGTTAGGATCAAGAGCACTAAGAGGGGGGGGGGGGGGGGGGGGGGGGGGGGGGTGAATTAGTGCAGCGGAAATCTTACTACTATTAAAATCAAAAGCTGTGTTCGTTCGATAAAAACGATTTCGATGTAAAAGCTGATTCTAAGATTACTTTAACTTAAGATTAAGCGAGATGACGTTAAAGTAAATCTATGAAGGCAGTTTGCAGTTTATGATGGAAATCAGAATGCAAGCGCAAACTGAAATGCGACGTTCGTACGATTAAACCAGTTTATGTCTAAATGTCGATTCTGAAGATACTGAACTTTGAGATACATTTTATAAATGCGCAGAAGGCAATTTGCAGTTATGATTGAAATTAAAACGTAAACGTAAACTAAGATATGATGATCGTACGAAAAAGCTGATTTACGTCTAAACGCAGATTCGGAAAGCTCTGAACTTATAAACTCGTTCGTAAAAGCGCAGAAGGTAGTAAGCTATTGAGGAGGTTTGCAGTAAAGATAAAATGCTCAAAGTAAATGCAAACCGAGATTTAGAGTGGTTCGGTCAATCTTGACCTACTCCACTTTTGGCTTCCTCCATCGACGAGGTCACCGACGTCAACTAGAGGCCTTCCTTCAATAGGCAAAGGCCAACCACCCTTTTACAGTTTCACTCCTTTTGACGGGCTTAGGAGACAACCCTTACAGAAATTTTCTCTCCTCTCTTTACAACTCAAGACTTTGAAGAATAGAGGGACGAGAACTTTTGGCCTTTACAACAATTTTGAGTTCTAAGAATCACAGAAAAAGATCAAGATTTCGAGTGTAAGTTATACTCTTTTAGTGCTGAATGGGTGCAGTATTTATAGGCCCCAACCCAGTTCAAATTTGGAGCTCAAAACTGTCAATTCCCGGAATTCCGGGATCAGGTGGTTGCACCTCTTGACTGGGGCGGTTGCACCTCTCTACTAGAGCTCGAAGACCGAGCTCAGGCGGTTGCACCTCCTGACTGGGGCGGTTGCACCGCCTGCCAGAGCTCGAAGACCGAGCTCAGGCGGTGCTACCTCCTGTCAAGGGAGGTTGCACTGCCCAGTCTCGCTCGGAGACTGAGCCTAGGCGGTGCTACCTCCTGGCTGGGGCGGTTGCACCGCCCAGTCTCCCTGGGAGACTTAGCCCAGGTGGTGCTACCTCCTGGCTTGGGCGGTTGCACCTCCCATAGCAATCAGGGTCCGAATGGGTAGATCCATTCGGCCCAATTTGGGTTTTTTAGGGGCCCAATTGCCCCAAGATTAAGCTAATGGGATCACCTCCCATTTCCAACTAAATCATTATGCTAACTACGATAAATCCTAAGACAATTTCTGCAGCTTGCTCCGGTGCATCAATCACTTCTTCCGACGAGTTTCCGGCAAACTTCCGTCGATCATCCGATGAACCCTCGGTGATGCTCCTGCGGACTTCTGGCAAACTCCTGGACTTGCGACGATCCACTTGGTGAGTTCCGATGAGCTTCTTTTGGCAAGCTTATGGACTTCTCGGATTTGTTCCCGCAGAACCTCCGACGACTGTCCGAACTTCTGTCGAACTCTCGAACTCCCAACGTGATCATTATCTTGACTCCGGTGCAACTCCTGCTGCATATCTAACTTTCATCGTAGTTAATCCTGCACACTTATCTCAACACATAGATTAGACAACAAATGACAATTGACTTCATCATCAAAATCCGAGATTCAACAGTTTTGGATTTGCATGTATAGAGAATGATTATAACATCAAATCTATTTCTACTCTGTAACATCATCTAAAAAATTTCTGAAAGAAAGTAAAGTGTCAATGTTGATTTTACATATAAAATTTATAAATCAATATAAATATATGTTAGTAATTGATACTCATCACTGATAACTAGTTTGTAAATTTTATTGAATTTAAATTATTAATCAAAATACTTAAGTTAAAATTGATAATAATATACCTATTGAATCTTTATAAGTCAATTTTAATCTTAACACAAGCTACTGGTCAAAATATTTAAGCTAAATTTGGGTAAGGAGACGTAGAATTAATCAAAGTATAACTAACTCTCTCACACAAGGACTTGACATTCTCATCAAGATTTAACATTGTCTAGATTAACCCTAGTATAGTATATATGAGGCATGACTCAGTGACTGCTCCATGCTAAAATGTGTCATTTGACCCCGTCCACGAATAACCTTTACTACTCGAGCCTCTCATTATCTCCGATACTATATTGATATAAATTATTAAAACTTGACTAATAATCAACATATTAACTTTATTGAACCTACATTATTGATAAAAATAATTAATTAAAATTAATAATAATATATGTGAAAAAATTTAGGGGCGATATCATATGCGTAGTGGTAGAACAGAAAAATAAAAATCGTAAATTTCCCAAAAAGGTATTCATTATCGTGCGAAGATTGGTACACAAAACCCATGGCACAGAAAATCACATGTAAGATAGTTGTGTTACCTAGGAAGATCGTATATCCCTAAATCCCTATTGATCTATTGGAGAGGATGAAGGAGGTCAAGCGTCCTCCTCTCTAGCGGTGATCCACATAGTAGGGCTATGACGATGCTTCTCAAATCTCCACGCTTGCTATCTGAGGAGGAGAAGGAGATAGGAGAATAGGAGGTGACCACCAAGAAGCCTCAGCTTATGAGCCTTTAGTTCCCTTCTATTTATAGAGGTCCCCAATTAACCCTAATAGATCACGCCCTATTGGATACTAGATCTCCATCCAATAACCCAAGCCTCTTAGATTAGTGGGTCTTTATCTAATAATCTCTTATTAACTCTTATTGGATCTCATCCATGGAATCTAATAATTCAAAGGCTTATTGGATATCCAATAAGATAGGGGCTCTAGCGGATATCTCATATCCGAATCTCTACTCGTCACAACACCTACCATATGTGTGTGACCCTCTAAGCCCAATATTGAGCTGGCCATGAGTCACACTTGTCAGAACTCCTTCTAGCTCAATGAGTTATTATCTCCATAATAATTCACTCGATTCATCAACTACGGACATAGTAGGCCACTACACCATAGTCTCCATACGATAAAGGGGAATCTAATCATTTGAACATATTTATCCTTAATTATCGTGTACCTATTGTCCCTCAACCATCTAATATCCTAGAGACCATATATTAGGCATGGTGCTATCAGGCTTATACGGTTTCTCCTAGAGTCTCGCTCTAATCGGATTCTCCCGGAGAACTCTTTCTCTCTCAATCCAAATGACCTTGGCCAAGGATTTGTTTTAGTAAGAACATACAAGATATTCCTCTTATGATACTGAGAGCAGATGATCATCTATTAATACTCAATAGCTCTTGTAAAGTTAGCTGCCACTCTTAATAACCGACTATACTAGATTTAGAACTTCCAAACCTATAAATCCGGTATCAAAGAGTGGAGTACTCATATAGGACATCCTTGGTGTCTCAAGTCTAAGCAGTAGATAAACTATTGGGACTTCAAAATCGCTGTCTAATAATAAGACATCATCAACCATCTAGTATGTTATGAGTGGATCAATCGGTGAACTCATTCTCTAATGAGCACCTCAATTGTATCCTTAGTGTCCCCACATGAGCAGCTATGAGACCAGTTGCCTCCATCATATGGACATATATATAACACACCAGTCTGTCCGATTATCTTGATGTCCCTCTCGAGTAATTGATTCGTTAGGATTTGTGTTTAAAGGTGAATCAATCTTAGTATCATGATCTCATTACGATCTTATTCTTATTGCATAGATCCATGGATATCACAATATATACAGCACGCAAGATAATGTGATAAAATGTCAAAATAATAGAAAGCAAAAAAGAGTGTGTGTCATGTCACATGTGCCATCACTCACGTGATTGGCTTGTAGGGCACCTATGACTAGCAATCTCCCCCGTGATGCTTATAGATGATCTAAGACAACGGCTTCGTTAGTGGATCTACTATGTTATTTTCGGATGGAACTCTTTCCACTACTACATTTTCTCGGGTCACGCTCTCTCTAATAAGGTAGAACCTCCTTAGAATACTTATGATGAGACCCAAGTTCCCTCATTTGAGCAATCGCATCGTAATTATCGCAATATAAGGGAATCGACTCCTCGTTGCTTGGCACGACTCCCAAAATCTATGGTAAACTTCTTCACCCAAACTCCCTTCTTTGCTACCTCTATTGTAATAATGTAATCCATCTCTATGGTCGAGTCAATAGTAGTATCTGTTGAATCTCGGATTTTGATGATATAATCAATTGGTGGGTTAATTGATCTAATCCATATTATTGAGTTAAGTGTGCAGGATTAACTACGATAACCAGAAAACATAAAGCAAGGATACCGGAGTCGAGCTCGATGGACGTTTAAGAGACCGAAGAATCATCGGAGATGCTGCCGGAACCATCCGAGAAGAAATCGGGAACGTGTCGGAAGTTCGCCGAAGAAATCGTCGGAGGCTCACGGAGATCACCAAGAAGGCTCGGCTACTCATTAAAGTCATCACAAAGATTGGGAGCTTGCAGGGAGTCCGTCGGAAGAAGTTCGTCGGAAAGCTCGCCGGAACAAGACTCGACGTTCGCGGTTAAAAAACTTGCTTAGGATGTTTTTTTTGTGTTATGTAGTTCACCTGTAATTAGGATTAGGCTTAAGAGATAATCCTATATCCTGGTTAGGGGCCAACTGGGCCCAAAGTCAGATTTGGTTTGGGCTAAAGTTAAGCCAAACCAATGAATCGGAAAGCCAGGCGGTGGCACCGCCTGGCTGGGCGGTGGAACCTCCAGCATCGGGAACCCTAAGAGAATTCAAATTTTGGAGCCCAAAATTTGAATCCTCTTGAGGCCTATAAATACCCCTCAAATCTCAGCTGAGGTTACAACTTTTGAGAAGCATTTTGATTGAGAGAAAAGTCTTAAAAAGTCTTAGCAAGTCTTGTTTTCAATTTGCTAGAGAGTTCTCCTCCTTCTTTCTTATTGAAAATTTGTAAGAGGTTGAGCTGCTTGTAAAAGGTTGTAAGAGGGGTGTTTACCCTTCCATTTCAAGAGACTTGCTAGTGGAAGGTGGGAGCCTCATCGAAGAGGGGCCTCGCAAGTGGAGTAGGTCATTTGACCGAACCACTCTAAAAATCGGCGTAATCTCTGGTTTGCTCTTTATTATTGTCATTTACATTACTGCAAATCTTCTTACTGCTTTAGTTCCTTATTACTCTTGCTGCGCAACTTCAAGAATACGCCTTCAAGTTAAATTTCTCAAGTTTCGTTCTTAACGTACGAAAGATTTTGTTAAAATCGAAGTTTTAATCTGCTGCACTAATTCACCCCCCCCCTCTTAGTGCCGCTCCGATCCTAACAGTATCTTGCATAGAACTCTTCCAACATACTACTCCTCTATTTTAGGTGAATACATACCCCGAATTAGACTTGCTATCATCGACATCAGATTAAAAGCTCGAGTCCGTGTAGCCCTCGCCCCTGAGGCTACTTCCTCAATACACCATTAAAAGATCCTTAGTCATTCTCAAGTATTTAAGGATACACTTTGCTGCTTTTTAGTGCTCAAAGCTTGGATCCGCCAAATACCTGCTCATGACACTTAGAGCATGTGCTATATCAGGCCTGGTACATAGCATAACATACATAATAGACTCTATCGTTAAGGCATAATGTATCATATCCATATCTGTCCTTTCATCAAGAGTCTTTCGAGGCATACTCCTAGAAAGTGATATCCCATGTCTCATTGGTATGAGACATCTCTTAGAATTTTCCATGTCAAATCTTTTGATAATGGTGTTTATGTACCTAGACTATGATAAGCCTCCTCTCAGATATATATCTATAGATCCGAATCCCCAATATGTAAGAAGCTTCCCCTAAGTCTTTCATGGAAAAATGTTGAGATAGCCAAGCCTTTATTGTGGAGAACATTCCTACATCATTCCAAATGATCAGGATGTCATCCACATATAGCACAAAAAAAGTAATAGCGCTCCCACTCACCTTCTTATACATACAAAGCTTATCTTCGTTCTTAACGAAGTCATAAGATACGATCACCTCATCAAATCTTATGTTTCAACTTTGGGAAGCTTACTTTAGTTTATAGATGGACCTAAGTAACCTGCACACTTTATCTTGACTATTCTTGGATACGAATCCCTTAAGTTGTATTTGCTAATCATAGGTGTAACAAGCCAATTATGTGAGTGATGGTATGTGTGACTTAACACGCTATCATTTTGCTTATTATATTTTGACATTTATCACTATTGCATATATATATATATATATATATATATATATATATATATATATATATATATATATATATATATATATTGTGACGTCCTTTGATCTTTGCAATAAGAATCAGATCGTGATGAGATCACGATAATGAGACCGATTCGCCTTTAAACACAGATCCTAAATAATCCCTATCATAGATTACTCGAGAAGGGCATCGAGATAACTAGATAGACTAGTGTGTTATATACCTATCCATATGATGGATGCAGTTGGTCCTATAGCTGCTCATGTGGGGACACTAGGGATATAGTATAGATGCTCATTGGAGAATGAGTTCACTAATTGATCTACTTACGGAATGGTGGATGGTTAATGATGCCTTATTATTAGACAGTGATTCCGTAGTCCCAATGGTGTATCTAGTCCTTAGACTTGAGACACCAAGGATGTATTGTATGAGTGCTCCACTCTTTGATACCGGACTTATAGGTTTGGATGTCCCAAATCTAGTATAGCCGATCATCGGGAGTGGCAGTCAACCTTACGAGGGCTATTGAGTGTCGATAGAGGATCATCCACTCTGGGTATCATGAGAGGAATGTCTCATGCATTCATGCTCAAACAAATCCCTGACCAGGGTCATTCGGATTGAGAGAGAAAGAGTTCTCCGGGAGAATCCAATTAGAGCAAGACTCTAGTAGAAACCGTTTGGGTCTGATAGCCCCATGCCCAATATACAATCTCTGGGATATTAGATGGATGAGGGACTATAGGTACATGGTAACTGAGGGCAAACATGTCCAATGGATTGGATTCCCCTATATTGTTTAGGGATTGCGACGTAGTGGCTTATTACGTCCGTAGTCGATGAGTCGAGTGAATTATTATGGAGATAATAATTCACTGAGCCAAAAGGAGTTCTGACAAGTATGACTCACGGCCAACTCGATATTGGGCCTAGAAGGTCACACACATATGGTAGGTGTTGCGATGAGTAGAGGTTCGGATATGAGATATCCGCTGGAGCCCTTATCTTATTGGATATCCAATAAGCCCCCAAATTATTGGATCCAATGAACAAGATCCAATAAAAGCCCATGAGAGATTATTGGATAGAGATCCACTAATCTAAGAGGCTTGGGTAGTTGGATGGAGATCCAATACTCAATATAGAAGGATCCATTAGGGTTAAAATTGATAATGAACCTCTATAAATAGAGGGATTCAATGGTTCATAGGCTAGAGTTTTTGCTTGTCTCTCCTATTCTCCACCCCCTCTCAACCTCAGAGTAGGCCTGGAATTTTGAGGAGCGTTGTTGTAGTCCTATTGTGTGGAACATCGTTAGAGAGGAGGGTGTTTGATCTCCTTCACCCTCTCCTAGAGATCTACAAAGATTTAGATATATACGATCTCCCTAGGTAACACAATCTTTACTATATGCAGTTTTTTATTTCGTGGATTTTGGCATCAATCTTCACAAGACGACGAATATCTCCTTGGGAATAGGGGATTTTGTTTTCTATTCTTCAACTACGCATGTGATGTCGCCCCCAAAGATTTCCCAATAGTGGTATTGAGTCAGGTTGTTCATGCAAAAATTGATTTTGAATTGTGTGTTTATGTAATGTTTTTGACATCAAAATTGTTGACAACTATTGCTGCACTCCCTGCGCTCTAAGATGGCTGCCTGCTTGCTACCATCTTTATGCAGGTAGGCCACCTACAGCGGTGGCTGCAAGGGGGGCGCCCGATCGCCTATGCGCGGTAATTGTTGCTGCGCGTGGTTACAACCGCCGACTACCGGTCGCCCGTAGGCAGAGCCGCCTGCAGCGCGTAGAGGGTGTCACCCACGGGCGCTACCTGTGGGCACAGCGCCTATAGCGACGCTCGTTCGCGGGCGAGCGACTCGCAGGGTCGGTTATCGCCTACAGCACCACCCATAGGGGCAACCGCTCGTGGGTGCGGCGGTACCCGCCCATGAGCAGAACCACCCGCAGGCAGGGGCGGCACCCCCACTCCCCGCCGTAGAGGGCTACCGTCGGTAAGGGTGGCGACGATCGCAGCAAGCAAGGAGAAGAGAGGGATTAGGGCAGTCTTAGGCAAAAGATAGTTTTGCCCTTGGGAATTTGAGAAATTTCAATTTTTGTCCTTTATCCAAATTATGAAAATACCCCTCAAAATTTCCTATATGTCCTTAATTTCAAAAAATATTAATTAATTAAAAGGCTTAATTGATTATTATCTTTATTATTATCTAGTAGTCCTACATGATTATGATTTATACATGTGTTGTATGATGTGTGGACGGATGATCATAGACCATGTGATATGTGTACTTGTGATTATTATTATTGGGGCTTGCGAGCCTCTATTTTATTTCTCGTTTATTATCGGGCCTGCGTGCCTATGATTAAGCTGTAATCACATGAGGAGGCACAGTGGGAGCATAGAAGCGATAGCGGGAACTACAAGATGGACGATCGCAATGCATGGAAATGCGTCGAGATGCCGACGGAATCGACAAGAACGAGATGAATAATCATAGGGCATAGAGATGCACCGCTATACACATAGATCTTGATGTGAGTGATTAGGCCCACTAGCTCGAGCCTAATCACATTAGACTGTGGTCTATAATCATCTAGTGTGATTGCTTGTACACCTACTAGATATGTATATATATTTGCATGTGATGTAGATATATATTAAATATGTATATGTGTGACATGTTATATTAGGAGATCAAATCATAGAAACCCCTCTCTCGATAATATTAAGTCGGTAAACTTGAGGCAATTAGATTGACCCATGTGACCTTCCATCGTTATAGGTAGGGACCGATTCCCGGTGTAGGTTGAGTTGGTCGAGTCCCTCGAGGCTCACCTACATCGTGATTCACTATCTTGCTTATGACATAGAGATGTCACCGATGCCTGAGGATATTGTATGCTTGGTCGAGTCCCTAGAGGGTATATCATCGAATCAGACTCATCTTATAACGATGGTGTTGACTTAACCGAACATCATGGTTGGTCGAGTCCCTCGAGACCATGATGATTCGAAGGCCAAACATGATAGGAATCATAATGAGTTGCGATTGGCAAGAGTTGCCTACCTTTTGGGCTTAGTGTGATTGGTTGAGTCCCTCGAGGTTACACTAAGACGCTGATTGGATCTTGATTCCCACTAGAAGTCTACCGGAGACTTCCGTTTAACGTGCTGAGAGTGTCGCATGACTTGCCGGTAAAATAGTGGGAGCATATTAAGATAGAAGTCCATATCTTGATTATTTATTTTCGTAAAATCTATATGTTATTTATTTCTACTATATCTTTATTTTTAGAAAATGTCGCTTTCAAATCCCTTACATGACATACTTGATATTAACCGCCTTACTGGTCTAAATTATACAGATTGGCTCCACAACTTGAGAATTGTTCTCACGGTAGAAAAATTGTGTATGTCCTTGATATAGTGATGCCTATGCCCGAGGAAGGGGCAAGCGAGGATGATATCGATTGCTATGTGAAGTACATTGATGACTCCACTCTTGCTAGGTATTATATGTTGGGCTCTATGACTCCTGAGTTATAGAGACAACATGAAAAGATGGATACCAGATCCATTCTCCTACATGTCCGCAAACTGTTTGAGGAATAGGAAAGGACTCAGCGATATGAGATATCCAAGGGCCTCTTTCACGCTAGGATGATTGAGGGGACACCGGTTCAGAACCATATCTTAAAGAAGATTGAGTGGATAAAGAAACTCACAGGTCTAGGAATGGTTCTAGAGAATAACTCGTGTGTGGACATTGTGCTTCAGTCCCTACCAAATTCCTTTTCACAGTTCATAATGAATTTTAATATGAACAAGCTTGATGTGACTCTTCCGGAGCTCCTTAATATGTTGAGGGAGGAAGAGAGCACTTGTTAGAACCCTTGCAGATTCTAAACTTGGGGTTGATCTCTTTAGGGGATCGGCCTCCTTGGAACTCTATAGGGGTTCCTCCCTCCAAGTTGCTGCTCAAAGGCTGCAGAAAAGATTCATCTATTGCTTAAGAAAAGAGAAGGAATACATGGCTATTTATAGGGCTTCTAAACCCTAACTCTTAATAGGACTCCTACTTAAGACTCTTACTTCTAACCAACTCCTAATAGGACTCCTACTCAAGACTCCTATTCCCTTACAACTCCTAATTCTTCTCTAAGAAAAAACCTCCTACATGAATGTCCCTCTCAATTAGGACTCTCCTAGCTAGAGTCCTAATAGAATGTCTCTCTCAATTAGGACTCTCCTAGCGAGAGTCCTAACAGGCCCGCCCTCTTCAAATCAGCCTTGTCCTCAAGGCTGAGATTCCATGAACTCAAGGAACCGGGTCTTCAGCTCTTCATATGGTTCCCATGTGGCGTCTTCGAGTGGTAGATTATTCCAATGCACTAGTACTTCAGTAGAGGGATGTCGGCGACGCATCACGATCTTGCGATCGAGGATGGCTTGTGGTTGGGCTTGAATAACTCCATCCTCAGTTATGTTGGGCAGTTGGATGTGGGGTGACTCGTGTTCTCCCAACTTGGGCTTTAGGCATGATACGTGGAAGACAGGGTGAATTTTGGCATCCTCAAGTAATTTAAGTCTGTACGCCACGGCTCCAATACGCTCTGTGATCTGATAGGGCCTATAAAAACGTAGGGATAGCTTCATGGAGGCTCGAGTGTTGATAGAGAGTTGCTTGTATGGTTGTAGGCGAAGATAAACCCAATCTCCCACTGAAAATTCTCTTTCACTTCATCGTGTGTCGGCTTGCTGCTTCATTCTGGCTTGAGCGGTAGAGATATTATCTTTTAACAATTGTAAGAGTTTATCCCTATCAATCAATTCTTGGTCAACCTGATCTACCTTGGCCGAGCCAATTACATACTTTGGAATCACAGGGGCTGGTTGACCATACAATGCTTCATAAGGGGCACATTTTGTATATGAATGATATGTAGTATTATACCACCATTCGGCCCAGGGAAGCCATTTCGCCCACTCTTTTGGTCGGTCACTAGCGAAACACCGGAGGTACGTCTCTAAGCACCTATTTACCACCTCTGTTTGGCCGTCAATTTGTGGATGATATGCAGTGCTCATCTTGAGTTTGGTGCCTTGTAATTGAAATAACTCGGTCCAAAATTTACTAGTGAAGATCTTGTCACGATCACTTACAATGGACCTTGGCATCCCATGCAGTTTAACGATATTTTCTATGAAAATCTGGGCAATACTAGCAGTAGTGTAGGGATTTCTCACAGCACAAAAATAAGCATATTTCGTAAGTCGATCAACCACCATGAGAATCGTGCTTTTACCTTTGGAAGATGGCAGCCCTTCAATAAAGTCCATGGAGATGTCAGTCCACACCGAGTCTGGTATGGGTAGTGGTTGTAGCTTCCCTAGATTTGCCACAGTTTCACCTTTGTGCTATTGACATACATCACATTGTGCTACATATTCAGCAATAATTTTTTTCATCCCTCTCCAATAAAAATTTTGCTTCACTCTTTTGTAGGTTCTTAGGAATCCAGAGTGCCCTACTGAAGGTATGGAATGTATTTCATGCAAGATGATTACGATGCAAGGGGAGTTAGGTATAAGCACAATGCGACCTTTGTAGCGTAGATCCCTCGAATCTCAAGTGTAGTGGGCTATTGCACTTGGATCCTCCAATTTTTTTATGATGTTGCTGATCTCTGGATCCTTCTTCCATTCTTCCCTAATGTCCTCGAGTAGACCGGTGGTAGGAAGGGAGATGGCTGAAACCTTAGCTTGTTCAGGTAGCCGTGAGAGTGCATCTGCAACAACGTTTTCTTTCCCCTTTTTGTAAATAATTTCATAATCAAATCTAAGAAGTTTGGTTACCCATTTTTGCTGCTCAGGGGATGATATCTTTTGCTCCAAAAAGTACTTGAGGCTTTTATGGTCAGTTTTAATTTGAAATCGCCGGCCGATCAGGTGGGGTCTCCACCTCGTTACTGCGTGTACAATGGCAAGCATCTCCTTATCATATACTGACATGTTTTGATGGGAGGGAGATAATGCCTTGCTAGTGTATACGAGTGGTCGACCATTTTGCATGAGAATGGCTCCAATTCTGACTCCAGATGCGTCGGCCTCAATGATGAAGGGTCTATTGAAATCTGGTAGCGCAATCACTGGCGTCGTTGTCATGGCTGCTTTAAGTTTGTCGAAGGCAGCAGAGGCTTTGTCCGACCATTGGAAAGCATCTCTTTTCAGTAAAGAAGTGAGTGGTGCACTGATCTTCCCATAGTCCTTAACAAATTTTCGGTAGTAGCCCGTTAGTCCAAGGAACCCCCACAGTAATTTCACATTTGTAGGTTTCGGCCAGCCTTGCATTGCCTCAATTTTTGTTGGGTCTACCGCCACTCCTTCTGATATTATATGCCTAAGGTACTCTACTTTTTGCTGGAGAAAGCCACACTTTGGTTGCTTAACAAAAAGAGTATTCTCCCGAAGGATCGTCAAAACAATCCGGAAATGCTGAAAGTGAGTCTCAAGAGAAGGGCTGTAAACGAGAATATCATCGAAAAATACCAGCATAAATTTACGAAGAAAGCTTTGAAATATATCATTCATGAGACTTTGAAAGGTTTAAGGAGCATTAGTGAGTCCAAAAGGCATTACCAAGAATTCATAATGGCCATCATGTGTGCGAAATGCAGTTTTTGGAATGTCATCGTCACATACCCGAATTTGGTGGTAACCGGATCGGAGGTCCAACTTCGTGAAGACTCGAGCACCTTTCAATTCATCAAGAAGATCATCCACCACTGGTATTAGATATTTGTCTTTGATGGTGATGCCATTTAAAGCTCGGTAGTCGATGCACATCCGCCAAGTTCCGTCCTTCTTGCATACAAGTAGCACCAGTGAGGAATAGGGGCTGCAACTTTGGCCGAATCACCCCTGTTTCAAGCATCTCCTTTACGATCTTTTCAATTTCATCTTTCTGGAGGTGAGGATATCGGTACGGTCGAGTGTTCGCTGGTGGCTTACCCCGAAGGATTGGAATTCGATGGTCATGTTGCCGAGAAGGAGGAAGACCGCGCGGTTCAGCAAATATGTCGGCAAATTCAGTAAGCAATTGGGCAAGATTTTGATCTTCAATTTCTATTTTCTTCTCTTCTAGTTATGGCTGGAGATGCATCAAAAAGCCACCATTTACCTTGTGCAAAACTTTCTCCATTCGTTGGGTCGAAATAGTGATAACGTTGCTTCCGCGCTTCCCGCGTAGGATGATCTATTTGCCCTTACAGTAGAATTTCATAATTAATTTAGAAAAGTTCCAAGAGACATCACCTAGTGTAGTCAGCCATTTTATACCAAGCACTGCCTCATAGTCATCGATTGGTAGGAGGAAGAAATCGGTGATAATTTCTTGGTCTTGTAATAATAGTTTCACCTGCGGGCATATTTGGTCGTACTTTAGGATTCTACCATCGGCGACCTTTACATTGAACTTGCTGCAATCACGAGTAAAAGTCCCCAATAGTTGTTTTTCAGACCAATCACGAGTTTGATTAGATAATCTTTCAAACCTGATTTGGTACTCCTGAATGATGGAGGTTTGTCGGATCTTTGCTAGTTGTCTGTCAATGTTCTCGTAATAAGTTGGTCCGAAGCGGATCAGTAGTCCTTCTTTGAATTGTCATAATGAAAGGACTCTATAAGTGTGTTCAAACCAGTCAAACCATTGTATGGCATCCCCTTCAAGATGTATTGCTGTAATTTCCACCATGGATGCATCCGCAGTTTTATGGTACCGAAAATATCGCTCCGCGTGTGAGATCCAACCAATTGGGTCTCCTACTTCCCATCTAGGGAAGTCCACTCTCATGCGTGAATAGTTGGGGTCAGTCATAGAGCCTCCCCTCTCTTGGAAGTCATCTCTTTGGGCATGATGTGATTGGTTAGAGCTCTCTCCTTGATGTGATTTCTTCGGGCTTGGTGGTCAGCCCAAACTGAATTCGGTAAGGAGAGTCCGAATCTTATCCTCCATTCGTGCCTCAAAGGCTTCAAATTTAGCATTGATTGCCTCCTCAGATGCCATAGTATATGACTCCAAATCTGTGATGTTAAGATCTCTCTTTTGTTGACGGGTTTAAGGTATGTATAGGTTTGATAGAAATCAGTGAAAGTTTGCTGCAGAATTATGTTGTCTTGTAAGAGCAGAATTATCATCGAAGAAACAACGGTTTCTTGACGAAATCTCCACCAAAAATTTGAGAGATTTGAGGAGGGAATTGACAGTAATATCTTAGTTTATATGATAGAGAAAATATAGTATCAAGATCAAACAAACAGTGCTATGCGGCTGAAATTCTGTAATGTATCTTTCATTGTAGAGATGAAAACTTTGTGACGAAAAGTTTATGCAGCAATATAGGAACAATTTTTTTTTTTTTAGATTTTCGGATAGGGATAACTAAATTGCAGCAGTAGTAAGGTAGGAAACCAGAACCTGTTGCAATTCATGGGATGATCCGCGGTGGTGGAGATGATGGCAGAATTTGGCGACGATCTTTTAAGCAATTGTGGGAATTGGTTTGGACAGTTGTGGGGGGTTGATGGATGGCAATCGAAGGGCAGCGAGATGCCAAGACCGCTGCTCTGATACCAGTCATATGTCTTGAGCATCCACTATCTAGATACCATCTCTAGCTCCTAGCTTGTGATGGTGTTTGTTTCTACAAGAAGGGATTATTTTTAGGTACCCATTTTCTTTTGGGTGCCTTAAAAACTGATTTAACTTGTTCATCATATTGCATAGAATCGATCATGGTTCCTTTAGGACCCCAAATTAGTTTGTACGGACTAATCTTGTTGAATGGACATTTATAAGTTTTATGTCCATATTTGCAACAAAAGTTGCAATTGCTTTGGTGTTGAACATGTAAGATAGGGCCTTTAATGAAGGTGGTTGGATTTTGGTGAGGACTTCTCACAAATCCGATTCCACTTCTTTTAGGAACGTGACCCTTATTTGTAAGGATCATATTCAAAGATTTGCTACCAACCTCGAATTTCTTCAAGGTGTCCTTAAGTAGCAAGTTCTCCTTTTGGAGAGATTCTCGATCATGGCATTTTATACATGGAGCTAAACTTTCATGATATTCAGTTTTTAATTTATCGATATCACAAGTGAGACTATCATGCTCCTTTTTTAGCAATTTATATTTTCTACTAATTGCCTTACATTCATCAAATAACTTATGGAAAGCATTTAATAATTCATGATAAGGTAAATCTGCATCAATTAAATCCGTTACCTCTTCTCTGATGGCCATTAGGGCGTAATGAGCAACTTGCTCGGTGTTGGACTCCTCTTCTTCGGACGCGCTTGAATCATCCCACGTTGCCTTGAGCGCCTTCTTCTTTGATGTTCTCTTTTTGGCTTGAGGACAATCGTTCTTGTAGTGTCCCGGTTTTTTGCATTCATAGCAAATCACTTGGTCCTTTTTTTGTTCGAATTTATTTTTTGTATTATTTTTAAATTTATTCTTTCTTAAATATTTTTTAAATTTTTGAGTCAAAAGTGCAATGTCATTGTCACTATCCTCATCACTTGATGTTCCTTTCAAGTGGTCTTCTTGTGATTTGAGTGTCATATCCTTCCTGTTCTTTGGAAGGGGGTTCTCGAGCTCGTCATGAGCTTGACATGTCATTTCGTAGGTCATTAGAGACCTAATGAGTTCTTCAAGAGGGAATGTTTTAAGGTCTTTGACCTCTTGAATGGCCGTAACTTTTGGATCCCAACTTTTAGGGAGGGATCTTAAGATTTTAGTTAATAGTTCAAAGTTAGTAAAATCTTTACCAAGAGCTTTGAGTCCATTGATGACATCTGTAAACCGGGTGTACATGTCTCCGATGGACTCACTTGGTTTCATTCGGAAAAGTTCGTAAGAGTGTACAAGGATGTTGATTTTGGACTCTTTCACTCGGCTAGTGCCTTCATGAGTGATCTCAAGAGTTCTCCAAATATCAAAAGCCGAATCACAAATTGAAACATGATTAAATTCATTTTTGTCTAGTGCACAAAATAAGGCATTCATAGCCTTTGCATTTAAAGCAAAAACCTTCTTCTCCGATTCATTCCATTCGCTCATCGGAAGAGAAGATTTTTGGAATCCGTTTTCAACAATAGTCCAAAGCTCGAAATCCATAGAAATGAGGAAGATCCTTATACGAGTCTTCCAATAAGTATAATCCGACCCATTAAACAAGGGTGGACGTGTGATAGAATGACCCTCATGTATGCCAGAGTAAGCCATCTCTCTTGGGTATCAAACCAAATATGAGAGTGAGCCTAGCTTTGATACCAATTGTTAGGATCGGAGCGGCACTAAGAAGGGGGGGTGAATTAGTGCAGCGGTAAAGTGCGATAAACTTTTGACGATTTAAACACTTTCGGAAACTTCGTACGATAAATGCAATGTTTTCGTTTGAAACCGTTTTGATTGCGTTTTAACTTGAAGGGATAAATAAGACAGAGACTAAGAAGTAGAGCATTAAAGTGCAAATGGTTTGCAGTAATATAAACGACAATAAGTAAATGCAAACCAGAGATCACGCTGATTTTACAGTGGTTCGGTCAAATGACCTACATCCACTTGCGAGGCCCCTCTTCGATGAGGCTCCCACCTTCCACTAGCAAATCTCTTGAAGGGGAAGGGTAAGTACCCCTCTTACAACTTTTTACAAGCGATTCACTCTCTTACAGATTTTCAGCAAGAAAGAAGGAGGTGAACACTAGCAAATTGAAAACAAGACTAGCAAAGACTTTTCTAAGACCTTTCTCTCAATCAATTGCTTCTCAAAAGGTTGTTATCTCAGCTGAGATTTGACGGATATTTATAGGCCTCAAGAGGATTCAAATTTGGGCTCCAAAATTTGAATTCTCTTTGGGTTCCCGATGCTGGCGGTGCCACCGCCTGTCAGTGGCGATGCCACCGCCTGTCACTATCAGACAGACAGTGCTGGGCGGTGCCACCGCCCAGCTCTCAGGTGTTGGGCGGTGCCACCGCCAGACCCTTCGGTTTACTTGTTGGGCTTCAAATTTAGCCCAAACCAAGTCTAATTTTGGACCTAGTTGGCCCCTAACCAGAATATATGATTATCTCTTAATCCTAATCCTAATTACAAGTGAACTACATAACTAAAAAACATCCTAAGCAAGTTTTAAACTACGAACGTCGAGTCTTGTTCCGGCGAACTTCTTCCGACGGACTCCTAGCAAGCTACCAATCTTGTGATGACTTTAACGAGTAGCCGACCCTTCTCGGTGATCTTCGTGAACCTCCAACGATCTCTTCGGCGAACTTCGGAAAATTCCGACAGGTTCTCGATTTCTTCTCGGTTGGTTCCGGTAGCATCTTCGACGATTCTTCGGACTCTTAAACGTCCATCGAACTTGACTCCGGTATTCTTGCTTTGTGTTTTCTGGTTATCGTAGTTAATCCTGCACACTTAACTCAATAATATGGATTAGATCAATTAACCCATCAATTGATTTTATCATCAAAATCCGAGATTCAACAATTACCCCTCTAATTGACATAGATATTAACCATAAGGTGGACTTCCTATTATCGAGACAATTTATATAATTAGCATCTGAAAAATATCATTATTTCAAGCTAATATAATTTCATACATGTGAGCATATAATCCTTTATCCCTTCCGGATATCTTATTACTTTCTCTGTAGTCCTTTAGTATTTTTACTTATGGGTAACTCTATATATACCCAACATTTTAACTATAAAAATTGATATCTTTTCTAACACAAGCTTGAGCATAGACATCCAACTGCACATATATATAAAGAATATCTTCATTATCTGATTATTTTCAAGTCATTTTAAAACATTTACTATTGACTAAAACATTGGTTTTATGATTGACTGAACAAAGCTGTATATTAAAATATTTTCAAGACTCGATTGATATATCCTTTCTAAGACAGTCTTCATAATTATTGAGGTCTATCATTGAATTACTCAATGTTAATAATATAAGATGTCTAATTCATATCAACCATCTTAAAATTCTTAGTGACAAATTTTTTTATTTAGTTTAATAAATCAAGATCACTATTGGTAAGGCAAAATATTATCCATATATAAGACCAATATAATAAACTTGCTCCAACTGATATAAATATTGATTAATAGTATTTACCTCAAATATGAAATAATGATATCAAGAACCTTTATATATCATTATCTTGAAGCTTGTTTAAGGTCATAAATAGATTCCTGAATTTACATACCAAACTTTATATTTCTTTTATTTTTTTTGTAAATCATTTAAAGTAACCCATAGTTAGATCTCTAAAAAAATATATTTTTATATCATTATGATATAACTCAAACTCATAATGAATCACTAATGTCATGATGATTCTTAACGAGTTTATTAAAAATCTCGTTATATTCGATACATTCTTTATGAGTAAAACTTTTAAGCATAAGTTTGACTATTATATCATTTGACATTGTCCTTTGAGTCACATTTATATAATAGACTCTTTTATAAATATTAGACAATTCGATAAATTTATCAGACACCATTCTGGTTATTAATTTTAACTCTTCTCTTATTGCATCATATTACTTTTCAGAATCATTACTTTTCAAGACCCGTGATAAAAATAAGGGATACATTCTGATTCCTATATCATAATATAATTCTTGTAGACATACAACATAATAACCATAAATGACATAATTCCTTCCCTTTTGAGATATTCTCAAAGTTATCAATTATGGTTGTTCTACAAGACCATTAATAATGATATCAATATAATGTGGGATTTTAGTAATATTATTTTGTTATTTACTTTTATCAAATCATTTAATGATTTCAGTAACAACAATCTCTCAAATAATAAAGGAGTATTAACTTGTATCTCCTCTATATCAAAATTAAATTTGAGATTTTTACTCCCATCGATTTACTATTTTATAGGAATCTTATGTTACCAGATTTAATTGTCCTCGTACTATAATTAGAGCAATAAAATATGTACCCCTTTAAATTTTTTTTAAATAGATAATAAAATATTCAGAAATAATTTTTAAATCTAATTTTCTTTTATGTGAGTTGAAGATCCTTATCTCCATAGGACAATCTCAAATATGTAAATATCTTAAGTTAGGTTTCCTATCATTTCAAAACTTAAAAAAAGTCATGTAATTTACTTAGGAACACCATTCAAGATATACATAGTTGTCCTTAGAGCTTCTTCTTACATTGATTTGGGTACAAAAGAATAACTTATCATTGCTCTTAACCATATCTATAAGGTACGATGATATCTTTCAGCAATCATATTCTGTTGTAATATATCTGGTAAATCATATACCTTATTTTTTCTAAGAATCTAGCAAAAGAATTATAATTGGGTTCATCATAAATACCATAAAATTTATCACCCTTCTTAGATATGATGATCTTGACTTTTCTATCTAATTGTCTATCAACCTCATTTATATACACTTCAAGAGTCTAAATGGTCATAGAGTTTATATGAATTAGATATATATAATCATATCTCAATAGTTTAGTTATATGGTGATAAAATGCCTCTCTTTAATGAGACAAAACCATAGAGTGATAAACATTTTTTTTTTTATAAGTATAGAGTGATAAACATAACCTCAAGGAGTTTATAAAACTACATTTCACTTCAATATTTAATTATAGGATCATTGTAAACTTATGATTCATATTAATTTTGTATAGACTATTACACAGAATTCAAAGATTAATTTTATTGAATCACAGTAAGTTTACAACCACCAAAAGGGAAATAATATTCTAACAATTCTATGTAAAGAACTTAAATTCCCATAATTATAAGAACACAACATGGATTCTCAAGATTTATCAAATTGAATCATCTTTAGATATAAGTGATAAATACAAACTAATATTGCTTTCACTTTAAGATGATTCCCTACATTGATAAATATCTCATTCTCCTTTGGTTTTATACCTCTTCATTTTCTTTTTTAATGAATATCTATTATTGGTAACATATGATGAAGCATCAAATTAATCCATCAATAATATCTGTAATATTTGATTTGAACCATATAAAGGTTATATTCATATTTTTTCATTTCAAATTAAATCTTATAGTATATTTCTTCTTCACATAACTTTTTTTTTGCTAGAAAAGTAACACTTTATTATGAAGATATTCTTTTATGAGTTTATATAGTAATTATAAACTCAGGTGGACTTATGCTTCATCCTTATTTTAGTGTTACCTACTCCTTGAGTAATACTCAAAATATTATGAGTCTTGAGTTTACAGCTTTATCATTTATTTTGAGGATATAATCTTAAATTCCTCAAATATTATCATAGTAAGGTGTCAACTAATGACTTATCAGATAATTTAAATTGATCCTTAGATATTCTCATGCGCTAGTTATAAACTATACTAAAGTCTAAGTATCATAAAATTGAGTCTTTCATACCTTTCTTGATCGGTCACCTCAATTATTTATTTCATAGTACTTTCAGTAATTAAGATTATGTTCTGTTCAATTAATATGATTAAGGTCTCACTCACTCAATACAACTTGTATATGCTCAATCCATTTATTTCAGAAAGTATAGGGACATTTACAGAAACACAATAAAGGAAGTACCACTATAATAATATAACATTAATGTTTTGAGTTTCCAAAATATGATGAACTATTGATATCATCTATATTTCACCTTTGGGTGAAATATTGATATATCTAGTGTTCACTTAAGATCACTTATGGAAGATTGATACCATCCTTGTGGAATAGTATTGTTACCCTTGGGTATACAACCCTCAACTGCAAGAATATCGAAAATAGTATATCCTACCCCATCACATAATTATTTGAAATAGATTCTCCTTTTGAATTATCTAAATCTCATAATTATATGTGCCATCATAAATATTATTTTATTTAATATCATTTAGGATGAATTTCATAATGTATTTTATAGATTATTGGTCTATGTCACTTTGGTGGTTGCAAGACCAATACAAAAAGATAAAATATAATCTAAAATATTCTATGAATGACATGAACTTTATTGTAATTCATATCCCATAAGTCTATCATCCTAGGCTACTTTGGTAACTACCGGTCAGATAAAACTTAGGAAGATAAATTAAAAATAATATTCACTAAATTTTTTTATCTTGATTCATATTGCCATTGTGAATATTATTTTTATTTAATATTATTTAGGACTAATTTCATAATGTATTTTATAAATTATCGGTCCAGATCACTTTGGTGGCTATAGGACCAATACAAAAAATATAAAATACAATCTAAAATGTCCTATAAATGATAAGACCTTTACTGTAATTCATATCACAAAAGTTTATCATCCAAGGCCACTTTGGCAACTACAAGTCAGATAAAACTTAAGGAGATGAATTACAAATAATATTCATCAAATTTCTTTAATTTATACTAAGCAATTCAGTAATACAATAACAACCATAATAATTATTGAACATTAATACTAAGCAGTTCAATAATAGAATAATAACTATAATAATTATTGATAATTAATCAAAAAACTCATATGATAATCATGATAACATATAAATCATGCTTTTATGTGAAAGGTAAACATTATTTCATAATTTCAAATATATACATGTGAAAAAATAAATAAATATCCAAGAACAATAATTAGATTTTATTTATCACATGTATAATCAATAATTCATATGAGAAAATTATAAAGTAAACCATAATTTATATTTTTTTATCAAAAATTAAATCTAATCAAATAACCAAAATATAATCATGATTAAATTCAATCATAATTATAATAAATCATATTTATCAATTTTATAATTGAGAATATAAACCAAATTTCTCAATTTTATAATGATAAAACTGTAAATATTTGATAGGATATAAATAAAAAATATGCAATTTATGAATGGTAGAACTGTAATTTGGTAGAAATTAGACCCGAGGGTAAAATTATAAATATGTTAGACAAAACATAAACTTGAATTACGAAATTTGTAAAGGGCAGAACTATAATTTTGCAAAACCCTAGCCTCGAGGTCAAAACCATAATTATGCCAAAAAACCTTAATCTGCCTTGCCGCCGCCACTACTTGCGCTTGTTGTTGCTGCCGCTGCTCGCGCGCGGCCATTGCAGCGCTACAACCTTTCCTGCTAGCGGACGGCGCGCACGGTTAGCCGCGGCTGTTGCCAGCGCGCGGCCGCTGCCACCGCGGGGGCTGCCTCTGCCCACGAGCGGTCGCTATGGTGGTTCCTGCCCACGCGTGACTGCTGCTAGCGCGCGGCCACCGTCAGTGCGCGGTTGCCATGCCGCAGCGCTGCTTGTGCCGCACGTGCCCGCACGCGACTGCTACCACTACCTACGCGCGGCTGCCGCAGTTCTCGCCCGTGCTTGGCCACCACCTTGGCGCGGCCGTTGCCACTACCCACTGTCCACGGAGGCAGTGGCTATCGCCATCTACGGCCACCGCCCTTCGGTAGGCGCCTTCTGCGGGTGCCACCATTATGCGTGAGGGTGGCCGCCGCCTTCACACAAGGTGCAGCCGCTGCCTTCCGCGGTCACCACATTCACAGGCGGTGCGGGATGCCTGTGGTGTCGCCACCACTCGTAAGCGGACCGTTGCCCGCGCACGACCGTGATGCGTGGTTGTGGGGTGGTACACGGCCCTTCGTCGACAATGATCAACAGAGATGATCGTCTTAATAACATCGATGATAGTAAATAGTAAATTCATCGATGAAACATAAAATTATACATTGCTCATAATCAGTAATAGAGAAAATCATATAAAAAAAATAGATCAATTATATCCGACAAATCATTCAGGCATCGTAAATAAAAATAATAGATCTAATATATTTGATCTCAAGAACTTGGCTCTGATACTAATTATTAGCATAAAATCTGTAATCATGCTATCTGTAATGCGGAAAAACTTTTATGCCAAGATTGAAATCAAATAAATTGGATTGAACAATATTACGATGCATACCTTGTTGAATCTCGTATTTTGATGATGAAACTACTTGATATATGTTTATGATTTAATCTGCGTTTTGAGTGACGCAGGGTGCTTCGATCAGGATGAGACAATTAAAGCAGGAACATCATGTTGTGCCGGAGGAACATGTCAGAAGATTGGACGTCGGGCCGGTGGATCGGTCGACGTATCGACAGAAGGCTTCGGGCCGTGGACTCGGGCATCGGGCCAAGAAGAGCGGGTATTGTGCCAAGGATATCGGAGTTGCGGAGTCAACTGGCCGATTGGGCAATAGGCTGCAGGAAAGGACGATGCGCCGAAGAATCGGACGAAGCGTCGAGGGACCAATGACATGCCGGACAACTTGGTTAATTGCTTAGGATTAATTGTCTCGATCGAAGTTTTGCTTTAATTGTGCAGGATTAGCTATGATAACGATGAAGACATAAAGCGAAACAAAGTGTCGGAGTCAAACGCGAAGGATTTGTTGCAAGTTCGAGAGTTCGACGGAAGTCCGAAGGTTCGTCGGGAATGCTATCGGAACTAGCCGAGAATGAGTTGGGAGCTTGCCGAAGGGTTTTTCGGAAGCTCGCCGGAAGGTTCGTTGGGAGTTCGCGGAGCTCGCTGAGAAAGATCGGAGCTTACCAAAGAAGCTCGTTGGAACTCGCTAAGAACAAATCGTGAAATCTAGGAGCTTGCCGGGAGTCCGCAGAATGGTTTCCGAGAGTTCATCGGAAGACCGCCGGAAGTTTGCCGAAAGCTCGCCAGAAGAAGTCTTGACTTGCGGACTTTGTAATAGCTTATAAAATGTCTTTAAAATCATAGTTAGCATATTAATTAGGGTTAGGATTAGGTGTTAATCCTATAACCCAAGTAGGGGCCAATTAGGCCCAAGTTCGGACTGGTTTGGGCCAAGTTTGGAGCCAAACCAAGTGAGCTGAAATAGTGAAAGAGGTGGAACCGCCCCAGCCAGGAGGTAGCACCGCCCAGGCTATGTCTCCCAGCGAGACTGGGAGGTGCAACCGCCCCAGCCAGGAGGTGGCACCGCCTGGGGCTCAGTCTCCGAGCGAGACTGGGCGGTGCAACCTCCCTGACAGAGAGGTGGCATCGCCTGAGCTCGGTCTTCGAGCTCTGGCAGAGAGGTGCAACCGCCCCTGACAGAGAGGTGCAACCGCCTGGGCTCAGTATTCGAGCTCTGCCAGGCGGTGCAACCTCTCCAGTCAAGAGGTGCAACCGCCTGATCCCGGAATTCCGGGATTTGAACGTTTTGAGCTCCAAATTTGAATTGGGTTGGGGCCTATAAATACCCCACCCATTCAGCACTGAAAAGAGATAGACCTACACCGAAATCTTGATCTTTTCTGTGATTCTAAGAGCTCAAAAGTGTTGTAAAGCCTTTAAGTCTCCTCCTTCTGTTCTTCAAGTTTTGAGTTGTAAAGTGAGGAGAGAAAGGTCTGTAAAGATTGTCTCCTGAGCCTGTCAAAAGGAGAGAAACTGTAAAAGGGCAGTTGGCCTTCGCCTATTGAAGGAAGGCCTCTAGTTGACGTCGGTGACCTCGTCGGTGGAGGAAGCCAAAAGTGGAGTAGGTCAAGACTGACCGAACCACTTTAAATCTCTGGTTTGCGTTTATTTTGAGCACTTTATCATTACTGCAAACCTCCTTCATAACTACTGCTCTCTGCACTTTTACGAACAAGTTTCTAAGTGCTGTTCCTTCCGAATCTGCATTCAAACGTAAATCGGTGTTTTCGTACATTACAGTTTACGTTTACGTTTTGATTCTGCAAAACTGTCTTCTGCGTCTTCACGAACAAGTTTCTAAGTGCTGATCTTTCCAAATCTGCTTTCAGACGTAAACCAGTATTTTCGTGCGATATTTACATTGCAGTTTACGTTTACGCCTTGATTCTGCAAAACTGTCTTCTGCGCTTTTACGAACGAGTTTCTAAGTTCAGATCCCTTTGAAACTGCATCTAGACGTAAAATTGCGTTTAGACGTAAAACTGTCCAAACTGTGTTTAGACGTTTTAGACGTAAACTGAGTTTAGACGTAAATCTGCGTTTAGATGTAAATCTGCGTTTAGACGTAAATCTGCGTTTAGACGTAAAACTGCGTTTAGACGCAAACTACGTTTAAACGTAAAACTGCGTTTTAGACGTAAACTGAGTTTAGACGTAAATCTGCGTTTAGACGTAAATCTGCGTTTAGACGTAAATCTGCGTTTAGATGTAAAACTGCGTTTAGACGCAAACTACATTTAGACGTAAATTGTGTTTAGACGCAAACTGCGTTTAGACGAAAACTGTGCTTAGACGCAAACTGGGTTTAGACGTAAACTGCGTTTAAAAGTAAAACTGCGCTTAATCTTAAGTAATCTTAAAATCGGCTTTTACATCGAAATCGTTTTTATCGAACGAACGTAGCTTTCATTTTTAATCGCTGAAAGATTTCCGCTACACTAATTCACCCCCCCCCTCTTACTGCTCTCGATCCTAACAATTGGTATCAGAGCGGGGTATTTCTCATTTCAGATTTACACCCGAGAGAAATGGCTCTTCAAGAGGGCTTTTCGGTCTTTCGTCCACCGTTCTTTAACGTATTGGACTATACTTATTGGAAAACTCGAATGAGAGTTTTCTTGATTTCTCTAAATCTGGATTTATGGAATATCGTTGAAAACAGTTTTCAACTTTCCTCTAAACCGACGAACGAATGGTCGGATTTGGAGAAGAAGTATTTCTCTTTAAACGCAAAGGCTATGAATGCCTTATTTTGCGCTTTGGACAAAAATGAGTTCAATCGGATTTCTACGTGCGAAACAGCTTTTGACATTTGGCGAACACTTGAAATCACGCACGAGGGAACTAGTAGTGTCAAAGACTCGAAAGTTAACTTTTTATTGCATGATTTCGAGCTTTTTCGAATGCAACCAAGCGAGACTATAGGCGACATGTACACCCGTTTCACGGATGTCGTCAATAGTTTAAGAGCTCTTGGAAAATGTTTTTCGGACTTTGAACTCGTAAACAAGATTTTGCGTTCTCTTTCTAAAAAGTGGGATTCAAAGGTAACTGCAATACAAGAAGCTAAAAACCTAAACAACTTACCACTTGAAGAACTAATTGGTTCATTGATGACATATGAAATGGTGCATAATGCACATGATGAACATGTTGAACACAATCACCTTCCAAAGAACAGGAAGGATTTGGAACTCTGGACAAATGAATGCCACTTGAGCGATGACTCAAGTGATGAGGACAATGATGAACAAAACAACCTTCCAAAGAACAGGAAGGATTTGGGACATAGAACATTTGAAGACCACTCGAGCATAAGCTCAAGTGATGGTGAACTTAAACTACAAATGAAACGAAAATTAAAAAGCAAAAAGAATCGAACTACTTGCTTTAAACGCAAGAAGAAGAACAAAAATTGGGATGAATCGAGCTCCTCCGAAGAAGAGAAAATCAACAAAAGCAAGGCGGCAAACTACGCCTTAACAGCCTACAATGATGAGGTAATCGAAATCCCCCTAATTTATTTTAAAATTACTTGATGCTTTCATGATGTATTTTTCTCTTTTAGTTTAGAATTAATTTTCTTAAAAATTTCATGTTAAAAAAAAAAATTATTATGATCATACTGAGTAATTTCGAAAATGATAATATTGCATATTTTATGATAAACAAATAAAATGATCTTGATTGAAAATAAGAAATCATGTGTATTACGTTGATTTCCATTGTTATTTCTCGATTTTGATTAAAGATCATGTTTGATTTGAAGAAATGCATAATGATGAAATTAAATATTTTGATTAACAATTTTATGCATGAGATTTTAAGCCGATGATAAGCATGTGTTATTCTCATGAGTATATTTGAAAAACTATGGCAAAAATGTGCTCAAATGCATGAACGTGTTAAGATTATTTTTCGGACATTCTTGATTCAATGTTCAAAACACTTAATTGCCATGATGATTTTACACTATAACATGTTGGAAATTATATATTTTGGATACATAAATTTTTATGATCATGAGCATGTTTTATCTTCATAATTGAACTTGAAAATCTATAACAAAATCTTATCCGAATGCATGAAAGTACTAATTTCATTTTCGGATTCACTTAACAATTGGTATCCTAACAATCGGATTTTCTCATACACTTATGAAAAATATTTTTCTAAAATGGATTTGATGAAATGATTCCTGCTTATAAATTCCATCTTGAAATATGAATGATAGTGTCTTTTCTTGCAAAGATTTGTTTCACATACATATCTCCTATGATTCATGTGCAGAAAAAGAATTTATAAATCATAATATAATGAGATTTCTTATGCAAAAATAAAGTGCTTTTGTGATTCTTTGCTAAAGAGAATAATTATTAAAATCATGATCTTGATAATTATAACATGAAGCTCTTTATAAATCAAGATCGTTCATTATGCTCCCTACATTTATCAAAAAGGAGTTCTTCAAATGAAATGCAACTTGTCTTTTGATTTCATGATATTTTGTGAATTTTGAAATTAATTTTAATGACTTGATTATGAGTTTCAAGTTGACGATTTGATTTGAATAAGTTATGTCTAAATCATAATCATGATCTTGCAAAATTGAAATCACAAATAATATCTTTTGGTATTCATGAATTGATACTCACAATATGAAAGTATTGGTATTCATGACTTGATTTTGATTGAAACATTACATGCTTAAATTAATCATTCTTCTATGTTTTAAAAATTCTTTAAATGCCTTATGTGATGACTGAAAATTAATTTGCTTTATGATGAATCACGAATCATGACTTGATCTATGATATTGAAATATTTTAATCATGATTCTTGGTTATATAATTCCTTTGGCCTATTAAAAGGATTTGTTGAATGGATCATGTCCTTCTTGAACTTTCTTGATATCATGACAAGATTTTGTAATATGGCCTGTATAATAATTAAAAATTTTTGGCCATTGATTTCTCCATTCTTTTCGACAAAAACAAAGGGGAGAAAGCTTTTGCTAGTTAGAACATGCAAAGAAAAGCAAGTGCAATCTTGCACATGAAGCAAGTGTTGAATTGCCATGATTGAACCTAAGAATCTTGCTATGCTTTTGTGCTTATATGTTGTGATGAAAATATAGCTTCATGTTATAAAAACTTACATATCTTTTAAAATAGCTAGAGCTACTTCTCCTTTTGTTGATGATAAAGGGGGAGAAATATATGAATTTTCATCATGTTAAGATACTATAAGTGCCATATTTGAATTTTCATCATGTTAAGATATCAAGAACTTGCATCGTAATTCTACTTGATGATATCTTGCCATGTGATGAAATGCTACGATTTGTTGCTAAAATGATGCATGCAATACTTATGCTTTCTACGTAATGTATTGCATATGATATGAACCTTGATTAAAATTGCCTTGATTTGAATTCAAGGTTTATCTCAATTATGGAATTTTGAAATAAAAATGATTACTCACCTTTGTCATGATTTAGAAATTGACAGAAAGGGTTTTCCCTTCTTTTTGACAATGACTAAGGAGGAGATAACTTGCATGCACAATTCAAGAAGAAAGCAAATTTTCACTTCTCAAAAGAGAAGAAATTGCTATCTTGAACATCTTAAGAAACAAAAAGAACAAAGGTGCTATCTTGCCTATCTCAAGAAGCAAAACATGCTAACTTGCGCATCTAGCAAAGTGGACAAAATTTTCATACTTCAAGAAGCAAGAGTTGCCTTCTTGAACATATCTAATTTGCTAGCTTGCATAATGTAGAACTTGCTATCTTGAACATCTCTAATTTTCATACCAAGTGCTATCTTGTATGCTATAAAACTTGCATATCTAAAACTTGATAGCTTGAATATTCTAAGCATGATTCAACACTTGCTATATGTTCTAGCAAAATTGCATAATGATAAAACTTGATATTATGTTTTTCATGCAATGAGTTGAACCAATATCACAAACACTTGATTGTGATCCTTCTCCTTTTTGTTGATGACAAAGGGGGAGAAGTATGTTGATGACATGCATAAGTATTTGATGACATGACATGCATAAGTTTATGCATAAGTTCATGATAACGTGTTGCAAGTATTCATGATGAATATTGCAATGACTTGAATTCAGTTTGAATTCAAGGTTCTATCAATATGGCATATTGATAGGGGGAGTTTGTTTAAACTCTGGGAGTTAAGGTTAACTCCGTTTATGATGACATGTTGCTTAGATTTTTGAATCTAAGAGTTTCTATCAATATGGCATATTGATAGGGGGAGTTTGTTTAAACTCCAGGAGTTAAGTTTAACTCCGTCATCAAGTAGTTGTCATCATCAAAAAGGGGGAGATTATTGAATCTCGTATTTTGATGATGAAACTACTTGATATATGTTTATGATTTAATCTGCGTTTTGAGTGACGCAGGGTGCTTCGATCAGGATGAGACAATTAAAGCAGGAACATCATGTTGTGCCGGAGGAACATGTCAGAAGATTGGACGTCGGGCCGGTGGATCGGTCGATGTATCGACAGAAGGCTTCGGGCCGTGGACTCGGGCATCGGGCCAAGAAGAGCGGGTATTGTGCCAAGGATATCGGAGTTGCGGAGTCAACTGGCCGATTGGGCAATAGGCTGCAGGAAAGGACGATGCGCCGAAGAATCGGACGAAGCGTCGAGGGACCAATGACATGCCGGACAACTTGGTTAATTGCTTAGGATTAATTGTCTCGATCGAAGTTTTGCTTTAATTGTGCAGGATTAGCTATGATAACGATGAAGACATAAAGCGAAACAAAGTGTCGGAGTCAAGCGCGAAGGATTTGTTGCAAGTTCGAGAGTTCGACGGAAGTCCGAAGGTTCGTCCGGAATGCTACCGGAACTAGCCGAGAAGGAGTTGGGAGCTTGCCGAAGGGTTTTTCGGAAGCTCGCCGGAAGGTTCGTTGGGAGTTCGCGGAGCTCGCCGAGAAAGATCGGAGCTTACCGAAGAAGCTCGTTGGAACTAGCTAAGAACAAATCGTGAAGTCTAGGAGCTTGCCGGGAGTCCGCAG